>NC_089240.1:98325227-98659838 GCF_963924675.1 Phocoena phocoena | reverse complement strand
ACTAAATGAAGCACTCATTTCTTCGTACATTAGTAGGTAAAGATGCCACAAGAATATAAAAAAAAGAATATATGTATGTATAACCACTCACTTTGCTGTACAGCAGAAATTAACAAAACATTGTAAATCGACTATACTTCAATAAAAAATATATTAAAACTGAAAAAAAAAAAGGATACCATAGAGGTAGCCTGGGGGCCAACTCTCAGCACAGTTCAAGGTCGGGCATGCATCCTTCCCTTTCTCTTTATCTCAGTCTTCTTTTTTCTCTTTTCTCATGATCTACCTGATCATTCAACAAATATTTATTAAGCATCTATTGTGTGACAGGTACCAGGTTAATTGTTGGATCTACATATTTGAAGATCCCAGTCTAAGAGAGGTCAAGGGCAAGTAAACATACTTTGGGGAAGGCATGTGGAAAATTTGCATCACATAATCTTTTCTTTTTTTTTTTTTTTATTTTTGCGGTATGCGGGCCTCTCACTGTTGTGGCCTCTCCCGTTGCGGAGCAACAGGCTCCGGACGCGCAGGCTCAGTGGCCATGGCTCACGGGCCCAGCCGCTCCGCGGCATGTGGGATCCTCCCACACCGGGGCACGAACCCGTGTCCCCTGCATCGGCAGGCGGACTCTCAACCACTGCGCCACCAGGGAAGCCCCTGCATCACATAATCTTAAAGGTTAATGGCCTTTGACCTACAAACTGCACTTCATAACCAATAAGACAAGGATATTCAGTAAAGCATTTTTATTGTGGTTGAAAAATAGACAAATGTTGAACAATAGAGAACTGTCTATATTATGCAACTATTAAATCATATAAAGTAGTAATATTTAACTACATGGAGACATTTTTATAAGTGGAATAATATTGGTAATTTGATAGGGATTGCATTGAATCTGTAGATTGCTTTGGGTAGTATACTCATTTTCACAATGTTGATTCTTCCAATCCAAGAACATGGCATATCTTTCCATCTGTGTGTATTGTCTTTGATTTCTTTCATCAGTGTCTTATAATTTTCTGCATACAGGTCTTTTGCCTCCTTAGATGGGTTTATTCCTACGCATTTTATTCTTTTTGTTGCAATGGTAATTGGGAGTGTTTCCTTGATTTCTCTTTCTGATTTTTCGTTGTTAGTGTATGGGAATGCAAGAGATTTCTGTGCATAAATTTTGTATCCTGCTACTTTACCAAATTCATTGATTAGCGCTAGTATTTTTCTAGTAGCATCTTTAGGATTTTCTATGTATAGTATCATGTCATCTGCAAACAGTGACAATTTTACTTCTTTTCTGATTTGGATTCCTTTAATTTCTTTTTCTTCTCTGATTGCTGTGGCTAAAACTTCCAAAACTATGTTGAATAATAGTGGTGAGAGTGGGCAACCTTGTCTTGTTCCTGATCTTGCAGGAAATGCTTTCAGTTTTTCACCTTTGAGAATGATGTTGGCTGTGGGTTTGTCATATATGGCTTTTATTATGTTGAGGTAGTTTCCCTCTATGCCCACTTTCTGGAGAGTTTTTATTATAAATGGGTGTTGAATTTTGTTAAAAGCTTTTCCTGCATCTATTGAGACTACCATATTGTTTTATCCTTCAGTTTGTTAATATGGTGTATCACATTGATTGATTTGAGTACATTGAAGAATCCTTGCATTCCTGGGATAAACCCAGTTTGATTATGGTTTATGATCCTGTAATGTACTGTTGGATTCTGTTTGCTAGTATTTTGTTGAGGATTTTTTTTTTTTGCATCTATGTTCATCAGTGATATTGGCCTGTAGTTTTCTTTTTTTCTGATATCTTTGTCTGGCTTTGGTATCAGGGTGATGGTGGTCTCACAGAATGAGTTTGGGAGTATTCCTACCTCTGCTATATTTTGCAAGAGTTTGAGAAGGATAGGTGTTAGCTCTTCTCTAAATGTTTGTTTTTTTTTTTTTTTGCGGTACGCGGGCCTCTCACTGTTGTGGCCTCTCCCGTTGCGGAGCACAGGCTCCGGACGCGCAGGCTCAGCGGCCATGGCTCACGGGCCCAGCCGCTCTGCGGCATGTGGGATCTTCCCAGACCGGGGCATGAACCTGTGTCCCCTGCTTCGGCAGGTGGACTCTCAACCACTGCGCCACCAGGGAAGCCCCTTCTCTAAATGTTTGATAGAATTCACCTGTGAAACCATGTGGTCCTGGGCTTTTGTCCATTGGAAGATTTTTAATCACAGTCTCAATTTCAGGGCTTGTGATTGGTCTGTTTATATTTCTTCCTGGTTCAGTCTCAGAAGCTTATGCTTTTCTAAGAATTTGTGCATTAATTTCTTGTAGGTTGTCCGTTTTATTGGCATATAGTTGCTTGTAGTATTTTCTCATGAAACTTTGTATTTCTGCAGGGTCAGTTTTTACTTCTTTTTTATTTCTAATTCTGTTGATTTGAGTCTTCTCTCTTTTTTTCTTGATGAGGCTGGCTAGTGGTTTATCAATTTTGTTTATCTTCTCAAAGAACCAGCTTTTAGTTTTATTGATCTTTGCTATTGTTTCCTTCATTTCTTTTTCATTTATTTCTGATCTGATCTTTATGATTTCTTTCCTTCTGCTAACTTTGGGTTTTCTTGTTCTTATTTCTCTAATTGCTTTAGGTGTAAGATTAGGCTGTTTATTTGAGATTTTTCTTGTTTCTTAAGGTAGGATTGTATTGCTACAAATTTCCCTCTTAGAACTGCTTTTGCTGTATCCCATAGGTTTTGGGTTGTTGTGTTTTCATTATCATTTGTTTCTAGGTATTTTCTGATTTCCTCTTTGATTTTTTCAGTGATCTCTTGGTTGTTTAGTAGCATATTGGTTATCCTCCATGTGTTTGTATTTTTTACAGTTTCTTTCCTGTAATTGATATCTAGTCTCATAGTGGTGTGTTCAGAATTGATGCTTGATACAATTTCAATTTTCTTAAATTTACCAAGGCTTCATTTGTGACCCAAGATCTGATCTATTCTGGAGAATGTTCCATGTGCGCTTGAGAAGAAAGTGTATTCTGTTGTTTTTTGATGGAATGTCCTATAAATATCAGTTAAGTCCATCTGGACTAATGTGTCATTTAAAACTTGCATTTCCTTATTTTCTGTTTGGATTATCTGCCCATTGGTGTAAGTGGGGTGTTCAAGTCACCTACTATAATTGTGTTACTGTTGATTTCCTGTTTTATGGCTGTTAGCATTTGCCTTATGTATTGAGGCGCTCCTATGTTGGGTGCATAGATATTTACAATTGTTATGTCTTCTTCTTGGATTGATCCCTTGATCATTATATACTGTCCTTCTTTGTCTCTTGTAATAGTCTTTATTTTAAAGTATATTTTGTCTGATATGAGAATTGCTACTCCAGCTTTCTTTTGATTTCTATTTGTATGGAATATCTTTTTTTTTTTTTTTTTTTTTTGCGGTACACATGCCTCTCACTGTTGTGGCCTCTCCCGCATGTGCAGGCTCCACACGTGCAGGCTCAGCGGCCATGGTTCACAGGCCTAGCTGCTCCACGGCACGTGGGATCTTCCCGGACCGGGGCACGAACCCGTGTCCCCTGCATCGGCAGGCGGACTCTCAACCACTGCGCCACCAGGGAAGCCCTAAGGTAATTATTGATATGTATGTTCCTATTTCCATTTTCTTAATTGTTTTGGGTCTGTTTTTGTAAGTTTTTTCCTTCTCTTGTGTTTCCTGCCCAGAGAAGTTCCTTTAGCATTTGTTGTAAAGCTGGTTGGGCGGTGCTGTATTCTGTTAAATTTTGCTTGTCTGTAACGCTTTTGATTTCTCCTTCGAATCTGAATGATATCCTTACTGGGTAGAGTAATCTTGGTTGTACGTTGCTCCCTTTCATCCCTTTAAATATATCTTGTCACTCCCTTCTGACCTGTAGAGTTTCTGCTGAAACTGTTAACTACATCTTCTTTATCTATTCATCTGTTGACAGATACTTAGGTTGTTTCCATGTCTTTACTATTGTGAATAATGATGCAATGAACATAGGAGGACAGATATCTCTTTGAGATAGTGATTTCATTTTTTTTGCTATTTACCCAGAAGTGGTATTGTTGGATTGTATGGTTGTTCTATTTTTAATTTTTTGAGGTGCCTCCATACTCTTTTAAATATGGTTGTACCAATTCACATTCTCACCAACAGTGCACAAGTGTTCTCTTTTCTCCACATCCTTACCAACACTTGTGATAGCTGTCTTTTTGATAATAGCCATCCTAACACATATAAGGTAATATCTGTTTGGGGCTTTGATTTGCATTTCCCTAAGAATTAGTGATATTGAACACCTTTTCATACACCTGTTACCCATTTTATCTCCTTTGCAAAAATGTCTATTCAGGTCCTTTGTCCATTTTTAGATCAAGTTATTTATATATTTGCTATTGAGAAGTATGAGTACTTTATATATGTTTGATAGTAACCCCTTACCAGATACATGGTTTGCAAATGTTTTGTCCCATTATGGAGGTCGCCTTTCACTCAGTTGATTATTTCCTTTGCTGTGCTGAAGCTTTTTAATTTGATGCAGTCCTGCTTGTCTATATTTGCTTTTGTTGACTGTGCTTTTAGTGTCATAGCCAAAAAATTTTTGCCCAGACCAATGTAAAAAAGCTTTCCCTCTATGTTTCTTTGAATATTTTTATAGTTTCAAGTCTTATATTTAAGTCTTTAATCCATTTTGAGTTGATTTTGTTTATGGTGTGAGATAGAGGTCCAACTTCATTCTTCATTCTTCTACATATGGATATCCAGTTATCCCAACACCCATTCATTGAAGAGACTATACTTTTCCTATTGTGTGTTCTGGGTACCCTTGTTGAAAATCAGTTTACTGTACATGTGTGAATTTATGTCTGGGCTCTCCATTCTGTTCCATTGGTCTATATGTCTGTTTTAAGGCCAGGACCATACTGTTTTGATTATTGTAGCTTTGTAATATATTTGGAGATCAATAAGTGTAATCCCTTCAGCTTTGTTTTTCATGCTCAAGATTACTTTGGCTATTTGGAGGTTTGTATGTATGTGTGTATGGTTCCATATGAATTTTAGGATTTTTTTTCTATTTCTGTAAAGAATACCATTGGGATTTTGATAGGGATTGCACTGAATTTGTAGATCACTTTGGTAATATGGATATTTTTAACAATATTAATAATGTTAAAATGGTGTAACCACTTTTGAAAACAGTTTGGCAGTTTCTCAACTGGTTAGACACAGAGTATACCATATTGCCTAGCAATTCCACTCATATGCATATACCCAAGAGAACTGAAAGCGTATGTCCACAAAGAACGTGTACAAAAATGTATATAAACATCATTTTTCATAATAGTACAAAAAGGGGAAACAACCTAAATATCCATCAATTAATGCATAAACAAATTGTGATATATCCATACAGTAGAATATTTTCATTCCTATAAAGGAATGAAGTACTGATGCATGTAATGACATGGGTGAAACTTGAAAACATTATGCTAAGTAAAATAAGCCAGACATAAAAAGACCACATATTATATGAAACCATCTATATGCAATTTCTAGAATAGACAAACCCATAAAGTCAGAGAGTAGATAAATGATTCTAGAGGTTTGGAGGAGAGGGTAACAAGGAGTGACTGCTAATCGGTACAGAGTTTCTGTTTAGAGTGATCAAATGTTCTGGAATTAGTGGTGACCATTGTACAACCTTGTGAATATATAATGTGGTATTAAATAGAAGTGGATTGCAAAAAATAATTTAGTAAAATCTTACATCAGTTGCCTAAAACCAAATTGTTACTGCTTTCTGTGGTTTTTATGTCCTTAGTCTATGAACATAGCAATATGTACTTTAAAATGAAGACAGGAATCAATTTAGAAGATAATGGCAAATGTCCTGCCCTCGGAAATATGACAATTTAAATGAATCCAATGCTTCTGATTTTGAATCATATCTGTTCTCCTTGAAAGAATAATAAGCAGGCCTTTTCATCCTACTGATCCTTGAAAATAAATGGCAAAGCTTTCCTTACTGGATTTGGTCATGAAATAGAATCCTAGGATCATCTACTAATAAAGGCTAACAAAGGGCAAATAGGAAATAGACACAAAAAATAAGGCAATTTGAAATGATGGGCATTTCTCAAATTTACTCCTAAGATATACTATAAAAAATTCTCCTCAAGAAAAGAATTCTATGGTAAAAGATTTGGAGAGCACTGCTTATCCTTTTTCTTGACTATCTTGGATTCATACTGAAGGCCTGAGAAATTCTACAGTAGTCTGTTGAACTTTTAAATCCAGATTTTGCTGAATATATTTGATCAATAAACACTATTCCAGACTCCTCTAAACATCTTCCAGTACTTCATCTGCACAGAATATACTTTGGGAAACACTGATTGGGCAATTCATAATTTGGCAAATAACACAAGTTTCTTGATAACATGTAAACTTGACACTTAGACCATTTTTGAATCATTGATGCCTTGCTACGAAGATGGCTACAGTAAACATAGCTAGGATACTTGCATCTGGAACTATGAAAGTAGGAGGCAGGAGGCTCCTGTGAGGTATGGCCCAGGGTAGCTTTGGGCTAGGAGGAAATGCTGGATTTCATTAGCCCTTTTTATTCAAGGCTTCATTCCCCTAAGAATTTTCCAGTGGAAAGTAGAGCTTTCGTTAGAAACCTTGTCAAGAATATGGCTGAAGGTGGAAAACACTCATTTCTCAGTCCAGGAATAATAATACCCAAAAAATAGAACATTGGTGGGTATGTCAAGAGACTAACACCCTAGATAAGGAAATAGTGACTTGCGGATACAGTATTTTTTTTTTTTCCTCCCACCTCTCACCAGCCCTCAGGAAGAAAACCTGTAAAACCTGCATTCAGAGATCTCAGGCACTGCCCTAGGAACAAAGATTATATAGTGCCAGTAAACTGCAGCACATCTTAAAAGCATGTAACTAATTCCAGCTGAGTTTGTGAAAATAGGCAACTAACACTGATTAGCAGGAAAAAAATGTCAGACCACCTCCTGCTGATAGACAAAGAAGGGCCTGACTTTTGGAAAGCTGGTGAGACTATTATAGTTAATTCTGATCTCATTTTTCCTCTATTTGATTAGCCAAATCAGATTTTACTCTGGACCCAAGGACTACCTTGTTTGGTGTTTCAAAAGAGTATTCAACATATGCCATTGTTTCTTCTGTTCTGGAATCTTTTGAATTGGATAAACTTGACCTTGCCTAACTTCTTAGTTTATCTTTGTAAAAGAGAAGAAAAATGTGATGGAAGGAAATGTTTTTTGCTTTAGTAAACCATTACTAGAACATCAACTACCACCACCAGAAACCGTGCGTGCCAATATTTTAATCTGCATATGTAGCAGAAGAAAAAATATCCCTTTGTTTTATAATTTAGAATAGTTATCATATCTGTTACCAATAATTATATTTTTTAATGAATTTAAGTATGTTCTCATTCTGAGAGATACTCGAAATACTTATGATTGTTTCCCTTCTGGATGATTCTCGTATTTAAGAGTTTAGATAAGAACACCATCCCTGTTATAGGAATTTCAGGCCTCTGGAGGTAGGGGAGGTACACGTCAATAATGAAGAGGTCTTACTTTCTAGTGTTTTGATGAATCATACCAGGTAAGCAGTAGCCACTCTGCCTGTGTATAAAGATAGCTCTACAAATGACACGTAACAATAGCCTTTTAAAGTTCAAAGAATGTCCTGATTGGAAAAAACAAACAAACAAACCTAATTTTCTATGGTCTGTTATTATTTTCCTTTAGGGGATAGTGGGGCTATAGACAATAGTGTCCATATAGGAAGCAAGTACTTTTTGTAAGAGATGGCCACCGAACAGAAATTGACTTTGTTCACTTTATTCTGTTAAGAGGTGCCAGTTATTACTAGATCTGCTTCATCTGGGCAACAAAAGAGCACTTACCAATACAGGTTAGGTCCACCCAGTGCTGCATGTCTCCTTACCAATACCTGCATAGGGCTGAAACTCAAGACATCATAAAGATAAAATTGTATCCACCTTGTGGAACAAACTATATGTTGGACGTTCAACAGTTTTCATAAGCATAAGCCTGTGTTGTATCATAAACATAGAGTGAATTACAAAATATTGATAGAACTTTTTAAAGCATAGATTGCCTGCAAAGTCCAGGAAGTTAACACAAGTAAGTGGGCCAGCTATAAACAAACAGAGTGGTAGAAACTGGGAAATTGGGGAATACACGCTCACTCTAAATAGGGAAGCTATTATTTATCTAACACAGGTTGTGGCCACGTGGAAATGCAAACACGGGTGTGCCAGATTTTCTGAGTTTTCAAAAGAAGTTGGCAATTTGGATTTGTATTAGTTTCCCAATTTTGAAATCTTACCCGATGTCTGCAAGTCAAATGTGGCCCGTTGTTGGCCAGTTTGGATCCTGTTCTGGCTGCCAACCCTCCTCTACAGGATATTAGCAGAAGCACTTGGTCTGAAGTGGCTAGGATGGTGTCTGTCCCAGCTCTCATCTGTATTACTTCTTCCACCGGCCTTATTGGCACATTTATGTCCATATCCGGCGCTAATCTAGACCCTATGGATTCACATCCTACATGCTACTTCTCTTATCAGTCAATGTATATTACTTAATATTAATAGCTAATACTAATCTTTGGATTAGTATTAGCTCTTGCTCAATGTTCAGCTTTTAAAATTTAAAACGCTGTCTTGCACTATAAAGAAAATCTGCTGGGTATCTGTTGTTCTAGCTATTTCTTTTCCTATTTACTACCGTTCAATGTGGTCAGTGCTGAAATGCAGAGTGCCATGACCTCAGAATAACAGTCGTCTCTGCTAATGGCTTCTGCAAAATAGCTTTTGGAGCTGTAACTTCTCTGACTTCTCTGTAACTTCTCTGACTGTAGGGAAGGAAAAGAACATCTTCCAGGTTAAGTCCTGTTTGGAAGACATTGCTTCCTGAAGTACTTACTGCTCTAGTGGTTGCCGGTTTCCCACTATCAACAGTCGAAATTAAAAGGAATTAAGTGACTATATTCTTTATTTTTTTCACTGACATGTTAATTTTTTTTATTTTTAATTTTTTTATTGAAGTATAGTTGATTTACAGCGTTGTGTTAGTTTCAGGTGTACAACAAAGTCATTCGGTTATACATATTTTTTTCAGACTCTTTTCCCTTATAGGTTATTACAAAATATTGAGTATAGTTCCTTGTGGTATACAGTAGAATCTTGTTGGTTATCTGTTTTATATACAGTAGTATGTTTATGTTAATCCCAAACTACTAATTTATCCCTCCTTGCTTCCCCTTTGATAACCATGAGTTTGTTATGAGGTGACTATATTCTTATGTACAGTTCAACCCACTATAAAACTCTGTCATAGTCCTGTTGTCCATCTCCTCTATTAGACTGAGTGCTGAGGACACTCTTATTCATCTCAATCTGCATGATGTCAAGCACGGTGCTTGGCACATAGTAGATGCTCACCAAATATTTGTTGAATAAATTAATGAATAAATACATCCACCTGACACAGACATTTGCCACCCCTCCCTCCAGTGAGTTAAATCAGAACTAGCCGGTATTCATGGTAATGAAGTATGAAAACCATGCCAGGAAGTATCCTTATATGTAACCCACAAATCACCAATCAACACTTTGCACAGATTTTAGTTCCGAAGAAAACATCAATGTGAAGCGAATATTCTGTAGAAATTTGGTAGGCTGAATAATGACCCCCCAAAGATGTGCATGCCCTAATCCCCAAAACCTGTGAATATAAGCTGTTACCTTACATGGCAAAAGGGATTTTGCAGATGTGATTAAGGTTACAGACATTCAGATGGGGAGATTATCCTGGATTATCCGAGGGTGGCCAATCTATTCACACAAGTCCTTAAAAGCAGAGAACATTTTCCAGTGTTGAGAGAGAGATGTGATGATGGAATCAGGGTCAGAGAGATGCAACATTGCTGGTTTTCAAGACGAAGGAAGAGGGCCATGAGCCAAGGAATGTAGATGGTTTGTAGAAGCCTTCTAGAACCTTCAGAAGGAACACAGCCAGGGTGACATTTTGATTTTAGCCCAGTGACACCCAGGTGAGATTCCTAAGTTACAGAACTATAAGATAATAAATTTGTGTTGCTTTAAAAGCCAGTAAGTTTGGGGTAATTTTTTTTTACAGCAGCAAAGCCAGTTGTCATATTAAGAAGTTTCTGCTGATACTCATATTGCTAGATTTGACTTTTCCTTTATTGAACATTTGTTAAGTGTTAGGTAAAAATGATCATTAAGCCTTCATAGGCCAAGCTAGAATATGCTTTAATGGCAGCAACGTTCAATAGGATATTTTATGAGCATCCTGTTTATCTTTAACAACATCCATTTCGTAGAGTATGGCGATTAACATTAAAAATTCTGAGTACTGGGCAACATTATCCAGCTGGCTGGGAGAACAAGGCCTTCAGATGGTCCTGTTAACACTGGCATTTACAAAACCCTCTACAGGGTCCTGGAAAATAGGGGCTATAACAGGAATTGCAAAGAGATGAGTCCATTTTTTAAAAGTATTTAATGTCAGACAAATTTGGGGACTACAAAAACACTGCTGGCCAGATATTTTTCCTCACTTACAGAAGAGTCTCTCGGAGTTTTAAAGTAAATGGGCCCCCTCCTCTTATCCTGGGGAACGAGACTGGTTCTGTGACACTCCAAGATCATCAACAATAATGTCTCAAATGAGAGCTCATATACGAAAGCACCTTGAAACTCTAAATCGGTATATAAATGGAAGGTACTATTATCGCTGCCCCACTCCCTTCAATGGATTCCAGGTCTTCTTCGAGGCTCTACTCACATCTAGCATCTCATTAATAAATGACTATAGCAACTCATATTTCCAGAGGTATTTTAACCATCCAGTGTTACTTTATTGAATCTTCTCATTCTATTCTTCCGAGAAACCTGTACCGTAGGAGGTTCAGGTTGTATTAACCTCATGGGCAGAGGAGGGCACTGAGGTTGAAATTAGGTGACTGCAACTCAGCAAATATACTAAAAGCCATTGAATCGTTACACTTTAAATAGGCAAATGGAGTGGCATGTGAATTCTATCTCAATAAAGCTGTTATATAAAAAAATCATTGTTACCTACAAATTTTTAGAAAACTATTAAGTGACTGGCCCAAGGTCTCATAGACAGCTACTTTCAGTGCTGGATCTTGCTGGCAATGATGGAAACTCAGGGAAGTGGAAGAAACACAGAAGCAGAACAGTGATTATTATAAACCACTAAATGTCAGATCACGAGACATGATAATTTCAAGCTCTGCTCAAAACTGAGTTCTCCTCTCCTCACTCCCTGCCGCCGCGGAAGCTTTTAAATTTCTTCATGCCTTAATCAGCTCCTCAGGAGCTATGTTAAACCTGAACCTAGAGGTGAAGGCTGTCAACAGATGCAGCTCTGCAAAGCTGGTCAGACAGAAGCGTGGCAACGAAGCAGAATTGCCAATGTGCTTTCCCAATGGACTGTGCTTACTGACATTTGTTCTGTTTGTCTCGTGCAACATAAAGAAGCTTTATCTGCTGAGTATGCTCTATAATAATTTCCAATCCTAACTTTTAACTGGGAAAAGAAAAGCAGCAATCACGTCCAAATTTACATGACAACAAAAAACAGAGCTCAGAATAACCATCGTTCTTCATTTATTTTTCCATTAGAGAAAGAATATGGATCTTGTTATGAAGCAAATATTGGTGAGAATTTTCTAGGCAGAATTGTGCATCTCTCCCAATCCCCATAAATGATGTATGCTGATTTTACTTCCACATAATTCCCAGGGTGCACCTGATCTACAAGCTGACATTTCTTTGTGAATCTTTAAGCTAATGTCTGCTCTGGTCTCCTGTGCAGAATCAAACGAAAATTTGCCTACTCAACTTTAGTCAAGTATTATGTATTTGCTTATGAATGTTGCCTGGGAAAAAATGGGTCATCTATTTTAAAGAGATTATTTTGTATCTGTATAAATGAGGGTCCCTAAAAGGCTTTTGGGGGATTTTATTTGCAAAGAACACATTTCAAAGAAGCTTTACATTTACCCAGACTATAGAAAGCTGTCCCAGCTGGAAAATGAAAATACCATCTCACTAATTACATCCTTTCATTATTGGAATAAAGTTCTGTTTGATGTACCGTGGCTGTTTCAGTAAATATGTTCAAGTGTCTTTCTCTGAAGATCAAGGGCATTTAGTAGACTTCATTGTCCTTAGAGGTGTGTCACCTAAAAAAAGGTGTGATGACCTGCTAACTATGGGAAACCTTTTGCAAGTGTCATTTTCTGTTCCAGAATTTTACCATTACTGAAACTTTTCATTTCAACTGATCTACCTGTAACAAGCTCTTATTTTGCAACTTGGATAATTGACCCATAAGAATGCATGCTAACTCTTCAGTTTCCCAAGTAAAAAGATTTTCAATTTTGACTCAAATTTTTACTGACTTTATATCCAACCACATCCTTATGAGCTTCTGTCATATGCCGACCCATTCTGGCCACTCTTAAATTGGTGACCTTTCCTTCATATGTCTAACATTTTTTCACTAGACCCAAGTTTCACCTCCGTAATCCTTTCTTGACAACTGAAATCACTACATATAGATTAACCACATTGTGTTAATGATTTATTTTAATTTGTCCATCAACTTGGTGAGTGGTGGAGAGTGAAGCTAACACACAGAGAGAAGCAGAAGCAGAAGCACTTATAAATCAGAAAGGATTAAAGGGGCTTTAGAAATTATCTGGTCTACAGTCAGAATGGCCATCATCAAAAAGTCTACAAACAATAAATGCTGGAGACGGTGTGGAGAAAAGGGAACCCTTTTACACTGTTGGTGGGAATGTAATGGAGAACAGTATGGAAGTTCCTTAAAAAACTAAAAACAGAGCTACCATATAACCCTGCAATCCCACTCCTGGGCATATATCCAGAGAAAACTCTAATTTGAAAAGATACATGCACCCCAATGTTCATTGCAGCACTATTTCCAATAGCCAGGACATAGAAGTAACCTAAATGTCCATCAACAGGTGAATGGATAAAGAAGATGTGGTATATATAAACTGTGGAATATTACTCAATCATAATAAAGAATGAAATAATGCCATTTGCAGCAACACGGATGGACCTAGAGATTATCATAGTAAGTGAAGTAAATCAGACAGAGAAAGACAAATATCATATGATATCCCTTATATGTGGAATCTAAAAAAATGATACAAACGAACTTATTTACGAAACAGAAATAGACTCACAGACATAGAAAACAGACTTATGGTTACCAAAGGGGAAAGAAGGGGGAGGGATAAATTAGGAGCTTGAGACTGAAAGATACCATTACATATAAAATACACAAACAACGAGGACCTACTATATAGCACAGGGAACTATATTCAATATCTTGCAATAATCTATAATGGAAAAGAATCTGAAAAAGCACATATATATATGTATAACACACACACATATACACATACATATATAACTGAATCACCTTGCTGTACACCAGAAACTAACACAACATTGTAAATCAAATATATTTCAATTAAAAAAAATTATCATCTGTTCTACACCCTCATTTTACATATATGGAAACTAAATGTCACAAAAAATAAATTACTTATCAAAAGTCACAATTAATAATCATGAGAAATGTGGCCCCTAGAACTCAGGTTTCCTGTAGTATTTCTGTCTATGCTTCTAACTTTTACTGTTTCATAGGTCTATAGGAATTTGGGCATCTCTTCAACCTTACAGTTTCCTAAACACCTCTCCTCACTCACCTAGCTTGCTTTCCCCTCTCTGTTTTCTTCTTTTATATTACCATAACACTCTGTGCATACTTTTATTGCAGCATTCATCATGATGTACAGATAGAGTTGATTTTCTTATGCTTATGCTCTTGGACTGTGGATTTCTTGAGAACAAGAGCTGGGTCTTGTTCAACTCTGACTCTTTATGTACAGAACTACACCTGGCACAAAATAGGTACACATCAACTGTTTGTGAAATAAAGTTGGATTTAAAATATTAGCCTCAACTTTCAAAGTAAAACTGCACTAAGATACCATTTTCACCTACCCAACTGAAAATAATCTCTAAATCTAACAATATACCTTTTGTTGGTGAGGCCATGGGGAAAGAGCCATCTAAATCATTGCTGCTGAGAATGCAGAAAACAATAACTTCAGTGGAGGAGAATCTGGCAATATCTAGGAAAATTACATACGTATTTAGCTTTTGACCCAGCAATCTCACTTGTAGGAATTGATCTCAATGACATGCTGGCAAAAGTATGGAAAGATGTGAGCATAGTACTGTTTACCGTAGCACTATTTGTAACAGCAAAAGACTGGAAAATCACTCAAATCTTCACCAAAAGAAGACTGAATGAACAGACTACAGTACATCTACAAAATGAAGTATTATGCAGTTTGAAACGGGGTTGGAAAGTATCTGTACATCCAATTGTCAAGTAATCATGAGGATTTTTTTTAATGAAAAGTAGCAAGGTGGAGAAACGGCTGCATAATATTCTAGCATTTATCTACTATTTATCTAAAATGTATTTGCTGTATTAAAAAGAAAAATGAAAGGATGAATTACAAAATAAAAAAGTAATGGTTACTAGCAGAAGAGAAGGAGTAGGGAGAAATGAACAGTGATAGGAGTTAGGCTTCTTGGTTTGTAGATTTGCTTAGTAGAATATACCTTGTGTTTGAATATACCTTATGTTGTAGCTTTGACTTTAAAATAATGCAAATATTTTTTATAATTATAAAACAAAATTCCATTTAGAAAAGCAATCCTAAAATAAAAAACAAGGTAAACAAATGAACCTAACCATGTATCCATGACATAATCACATAAGGAGGAAGAATTCTGAGCAACCGTAAATCACAGTAATTTGGTGGTATTGACTTACTGGGATGTGGCCTATGGATAAACTGCAGAAAGCATCTTACAGTTTTTTTTTTTTCCAGTAATCATATCATATTAGTAATATTGGCATTATTATCCTGAGGTTCAATCAAATGGGCATTCATAGAGTGGTCATTGAGAAGCATGCTTTTCAGTGTAGTTAAAAGGAGATACATGTATAAGATCAATAAGGTTAATTAGAATAGGAATAGAAAGTATTAGCATGAATTTGCAATACATTTTACCTTAAAGATAAATGAAAACAACACATATTCCCTAGCTCTGAACACTTAAGGGACTAGAAACAGTGACTATCCCACTAGCACTAAGCACTCCAGTGTCTAAATTATGGTTTCAAAATACAACTTCTTACTTAAAAGAAACCACAGCTCTTTGGGTAAATGACTAATTTCAACAATGGTGCAGGGAATGTACAAAATAAGCCTGGAACATGTGTTAATACCATAAAACAAGAACACCATCAAAAACTTCTGGAGTCATGTCAAAAGAACTCAAGAAAAAATCTGAATAAACTCAGAATGGCTTAAGGTGGGATCATATGAGCATCAATAAGGATATGAGTTACAAAAAATTTAAGTAAATTTACATACTTTAAATATGTTGGTATCCATAACTTCATAGTGATACTAAAAAGAATCATGGCTCACTTTTGGAGGATGCCAGGAAAGAAATCCATTATTTTGAAAACTGGTAAATGAGGAGAAATAATCATTTTTCTTGCTTTTCCTATATGACCTACACATCATGGTTACTAAAGAGCAGATTAGGGAAAGTTTCTCTTTGTGGAAGTATCCCAGCTAATAAATGAAGAAAATATAATTGAATGAGAATATCAGCATTTGGTAATCCCTATTAAAGTGATGGTTCTGGGCAATAATCATCAATGACTGACAACATCACATAAAAGGACAACCAGATATCAGGTACTTCTAAGGGAAGCATGCTGCACCATCTATGATGTAGTCTTGACCCCCCAAATTGAATACATATCTGATCAAGCCTGTAGATCTAATGACCAATTTACAGGAAATACAAGGGACAGAGAAATATGTTAATGACACCATGAGGATGCAGGCAGCAAAACCAAACTGTGAGTGCTTCCACAGACAAAAAATTAGTTTCTCAGCAAAAAAAATTACAAAGAAAAATCAGTTATTTGAGTACCTAGAGATTAAAAGAGACTGAAGAGCTATATCCATTAATTCTAATATATGGACTTTATTATTTCCTGGGTTTTTTTTAAACCAGAAATGTTTTTATTCTACTTTTATGCTTAACTGGTCCACTTATTTAGCTGAAAATAGAATCTTTGATTGAAAATCATTTGCTTTCAGAACTCTGAAGGCATTCCTTCATTATTTTCTAGTAGTTAGTTTCGTCAATGAAAAAAATCTGATGTCAGACTAATTTTATTTGTTGATTACCTGTTTTTTTCCCTTGCTGGAATATTTTAGGATCTTTTCTTTATCTTTTATGTTTAAGTCAAACAATTTATATATGTTAGGTGGACCTTATTTGGATTCCTATTCAAACAAATTATAAAAAGATAACTACTGAGGAATGGCTATTTGATGATATTAAAGAATAATTCTCATTTATTTTTAGGAATAATTTTTAAAGAGCCCTTAACTTTAAAGACATGTTCCAAAATATTCTTCAAATAAAATAATATTATGTCTAACATTTGTTTTAAAATAATCCTGAGTCTGTGGCTGGGGCGTAAATGAAATAAGATCAGCTATGAATTGATAACTGTTGAAGCTGAATGATGGGTGTATGAGGATTTGTTATACTATTCACTCAACTTTCATGTATGTTTGAAAGTTTTCATGGTAAGATCCTCAAGACTTCAGCCTGAAGTTTATCAATAAGAAAATAAAATTTGACTTAATATTTCACTATCAAACCTTCCATTGTAACCATTTTAGTGTCTCCTGCCTAAATCTCATTAAAAAGAGAGAATGGCAGATGGATCTATTCTATAATATATACCACAGTCTTTAAGAAAAAAATAGTTGATTTTTCTTCCTCAGTCCACACTTAGGGAAAGGTTGAAAAAAAATCCTTCGGTGTCCTCTTCCTACATTCCATCAGGATAACTTCTGTCAGCAAGTTTAAGAAGGGTCATGATGAAGCTAAGAGGATTCACCCTACTAATGAACTAGATCCAAAGGAAAAAAGAAGTAAATGAAATGGTCTGCTGTGTAAAGTCCAATATAAAAAAGATGGGTAAAACTGGGCTAATATAGGTTGGTCTAACTAGCTAAGGAGAAGACCTATTTATCGTAGCAGCAGTCTTCATAAACCAAAACAATGCTCAGAACCAGATGGGTAGCATCGTCTTCCATTTTTATCTAATGTTCCATTTTTATCCAATAAGAGAACAATCATAGCTAGTGTAAGGTGAGAAGGGCATCAAGACCCAGCCTCAAACAAAATGGAGCTATCAAGAGATAGTCAGGGAATCTAGGACCCTCTCGATTAGTCTAGGAGTTCCAGAAGGAGCTTGGTGTACAAATTAGGGAATCAAGACAGACATCACATGATACAGACTTGACAAATATAATAGTATTGGGAGAAGGCTGCAGCTTAGGCAACTTGAAGTGTCATAGTTGTTCACAGCCAATACTAGAACCTGGATAATGAATACGATCATAAACACCCGACTGACTTGTCACATATGGTTTAAAAAAAATGCATGGGTCCAAGCTTGTAGGCTGAAGCCATTCAGTGCCTACAGCTAAACAGGGATGGGAGAAGCAGGGGCTGACACACTCTGCTTATTTCTATGCTGTTAGCCCTGCCTGTAATGCATATTTTCTTGTTGAGGTGCCACTTCTCATCCTTTAAAAACCGGGTCAAATATCATAGCTTCTAGGAAACATTTCCTGATGGAGATGGAAAAGATCGTTCCTCCTTTAATCTCCCAGAGTATTCTGCCTGTAATTCTTTTATGACATTTATCTTACTTTGCCTTTTTCCTTTCTCTTGTATAATTAGCTTGCCTTTAAGAGATTATAAACTCTTCAAGGGCAGGGATCATGTGCTCATCTTTTTATCGCTCTCACCACAGAGTAGATACTATAAAAGTTATGTGTTTGATTGAGAGTTTGTCTTCCAAGTTGAAAAGTTGATTCAGAACTTCAGGTTTAAAGTGATGCGGGCTAGTAGTTTCCGTTTCACACGCACCCACTTTCCTACAATAATACCTATGAAGACAGGAAAAAAGACCAAAAAAAAAAAAAAAAAAAGATTGACAAGCAAGTAATTGTCAGAACCTGGAATAGGTTTTGTCTAATTATAGGACATCCACAATGAAATTGGCAATGGCAAGTGGAAGCTGGCAGATGCTTTGCAAGCAGAAATGAAAAACACCTGTTGTCCTGATAGCACTGGGGAGAGGCGTCATCCCTCCCACACTGCCTGGCCCCAGGGTAGGTACCATTCAGAAAAACAGGCAGGCCAACCAATACAAGGCAGGTATTTTTTTTAGGTGACCAAGGTACTATTAAACTCTCCTATCAGGTCTTACCATTCTCATTCATTCAGTGCCTATAACTCAAGAAAACAATGTGACAGAAAACATGAAGTGAACTAGGAACTGGCAGTGATATACTGCATTCTGCAAGGAATAGACCCAAGTTCACTAGCTTTGTTTGAATTAGGAAGAGACACTCCCTCTTAGTGGATCCAGACTTATACATGCACATCTTGGAGAATGAAGTACATGCTGGGTTACACCCTGCATTAAACCAGATGACCCTGTGTAGAGCCAAACCTGCACAACCATACTCAGCAACTCTGAAGAGTCCCAGGAAGTAAAAGGCTGTAGTTGGAGGAAGGGGTGGAAGCGTGACCAACACTGGTGGATGCTGAAGCTTAGAGTTTTCATTTTCTTCTTTAGTTCAGTGTCAGAGAAATGAGCATGGAGAGAAAACTAAAACATAAATGGGGATCCCACATCATTCTAACAAAGTCTGCTTAGATAAATGGTTCTCAGCCCAGGGGCAATTTTGGCCTCCAAAGGATATTAGTTTGGAGACATTTTTGGTGGTTATACTAGGGGAGGACATCATCTTTGGTGGTCACACTGTCATCTAGTGGGTAGAGGCCAGGGATGCTGCTAAATATCTTATAATATACAGGACCACTCCCCCCAAAAACACAAAAAAGAATTATCTGGCCCAAAGAAGCTGAGGAACCCTGAAATAGATAAATGCCTGCTAGCAATGTAAATTGAGTGAGGAACAGAAATATCAACTGAATTTGAGAATAAGATTTTATCTATATATATATATTGGAAAAGATGAGGGGAAAAGGGATGCCTCTCATCCCTCATGACATTGGGACAGACTAAAGCTCTTCTTGTTCCAGGAGAAGGAGAACAAATGATGAACATGGGGTCTATGAAAGGATACTGCAGAACAGAGGAAAGGTGATGTTTTTGAAGGCTTAGTGGAGAAGCGGATTTTGACAATTATCTGTCCCAGGAAACAGAGAAAAGAAATTAAACTTCTTAGCATTCTAAATAGAATTCAACAAGACGTGGTCTCTATGAAATAAGAACAGAGAAAAATGAATAAAAGATAAGACAATGCTATGCAAAATCATCTAGATAAGCTGAAAAGAAGTTCTGTGGGGAAACGATTCTGAAGAAACTAAAATAGCAAACAATGAATAAAACACACTCTACAAGCAGAAAACAACAGAACTGACACTAAGGAAACTCCATGAAACAGAGGGCAAGCTGAGAAACTGTAGCAGTGAGGAGAAGACAGTCAAAAACAATGGGAAAAATAAAAAAAGAGATTCAACCACAGATAATTGTCATTCCAGAGCAAAAGACTAGAATAAATGGAACAGATATAATAACAAAGAGTATAATAATTGACAACTTCTCTGAGCTGAATATATACCAGAGTCCAAAATTCTCAGGGTTTCCTGAATACCAGCAAAAGAAGTTTTTTGGTTTTTTTTTTAATAAAAAGATCTATAGCTACACATACTCTCACAAATATTTGATTTGACTTTATTAACAATAATTAAAAATATCCTACAAATTTTGAGGCATGCATGGGTAGGGACATAATTATCTACATAGAAATAAAAATCAGCTATTTCAGATGTCATAAGTCTTCCTTGATACACTCAGAAGAACATGTTAATAATTGTGCAATATATACAGAATTCTGAGGAAGAAACATTCTGCAACAAGAACTGTATACTCAGACAAGGTGTCATTTATTCATATCAGATATGAAAGAGCCTGAAAAATGCACCAACCAAAAGCCTTTCTTAAAACAAGCAAACAAACAAAATACTTGACCACATGGTGCTCCAGACCACCTAGCAATGAAGCTCTATGGATAAGTCAAGCAAAGGCTATTCCTACATTAAAAGAACTGTCATTGCTCACTGAATGGAATAAAGCACAGAGCCTCCCAAAGGATATAGATATGATTGTAAAACTTGAATGCAAATGGTAAAAAGTTGTATTATAAGAGATCGATGATGAGAAAAACATAATGGCATACCAAAACACTAGATCTTAAACTCTAATGGAGGGAGATGGACAATTAATAAGGAGATGATTGAGCACATAAATAAACAAAACAAATCATTGTAAATGCTATTAATACTATGAAGGAAAGAAATAGGATGCTGTGATGGAAAATAACTGGGTAACCTACTTTCATGGAATAACTTTCCTAGGATGTTTCATTGAAGCTGAAATACCTGAAGGATGAGTAGGGAGTGAGAGGAGCAGAGTGCGCTATGGGTGAAGGTCATGACAGGCGCACAAGCCCTTGTGGTGGGAAGGAACATGGCACATTGGGAGAACCAAGCTACAGCCTCACTATCTTCTTTCAGAGTGAGCCTGAGAAAGCATGATTGAGACTTGATGCTAATGAGATAGGCAGGAGCAGCCATATCATCTGGGTTCTTATAGTCTGTAGCAATGGTTTGCGGGTTTATTCCAAGAGCAGTAAGTTTTAAATTGAGGAGGGGTAGAATCTGATTTACTTCTCAAAAGAAAAGTATAACTGCTCTGTGGAAATATATTGAAGTTCTTTTACATGACACAGAGACAAAAATTTTGTCATGTACATAAACTATTTCAAAGCACAGAAAAATATGAACAGCTTCCCATATGATTTTTTGAAGAGAATATAATGCATAAAATCTGATAAAGATAGCTCAAAGAAAGAAAGCTAGAGATAAATCTCACTGTTAATATAGATGTGAGTCCTAATTAAAATAATGATAAAACAAATTTATTGGTATATTAAAAGCAAAACATACCATGACAATCCCAGGGAAATATAGATCCCAAGGATTAATCCATTAAATTAAAAAGCTGAATGAGAAAAATGAGATAAATATCATCAAAGATGGAAAAATAAAGTATTTGATAAAATTAAAGGCCTATTACTGACTTTGAAATTTCCAAATAAACTAGGTATAGAGGCATCATTTCTCAAGATGATGTAATTTATCTACTGTAAACACCCCCTAAAATGGATTATCCCAGTGTTTTCAATATCTTTCTTCAAGTTGCCAAAAAATGTAACAACATCAATAATAGTAAGAACAGCCATAGAAACATTTATAGAGGATTTACCATATGTAAGACAATGGTTTATTTTATGTGACTCATTCCCTTTAATTTTCACAGCAGTCTTCACAATAAATGAGTTCTATTTTATCTCCATTTTACAGATAAAGAAATTGAGATTTTGAGTAGATATGATATATAGAAAAAAATATGCAAAATTAACATTATTTGTGAACAATAGTATTATATGCCTAAAAATCAAAGAAAATACATTTCAAGTAGAACAGAGAGTTCAGTTATGTTGGCCAGATCTTTTTTAAAAAGACATAGTTGTACAGCAGAAAAGAAAAACAGACGAATACATTGAGACATACATTTTATGTATTCAAAATTGTAAATTTGTTAATTCTTGCCAAACTAATTAATATATGTAAATCAACTCCAATCAACTAAATTCAATTGTTATTATTTTTTTATTGAAGTACAGTTGATTTACCATACTGTGTTAGTTTCAGGTGTACAGCATTGTGATTCCATATTTTTGCAGATTATACTCCATTATAGGTTATTATAAGATAATGGATATAATTCCCTGTGCTATACAGTATATCCTTGTTGCTTATCTATTTTATATATAGTAGCTTGTATCTATTAATCCCATGCCCCTAATATTTCCCTCCTACCTTCCCTCTCCCCTTTGGTAACCACAAATCTGTTTTCTATATCTGTGAGCCTGTTTCTGTTTTGTGTATACACTCAGTAAATTCAGTTTTTTTGAATTGATAAATGGGTACCAAGATGAATAAAAGGGTGAGAATATCTGTGGAAAATGTGGAAAAAGAGTAGTAAGGAAAGATTTGTCCTATCAGATAAAACACACATCATAAATCTAAGAAAATGAATATTGTAACATTATTGCAAAAGTAGAATATCTAATCAATAGAACAGACTAGAAAGCCTGAAAAAAACTTTAATATAAAAATAATGTGGAATAAAGTAAATATGTTATTTCAAATAAGAGTAAAATGATGAATTCTTCAGTTAATTTTCCTGATACAACTGATTTGGAAAATAATATTATGTTTGAACTCAATCTGATTTCATAGCACTAAACTATATAATAGGTAGACTAAAAAATAAACTGTAAAACAACAAATACTTTATAAAGCCAGAGGGACTTCCCTGGTGGTCCAGTGGTTAAGACTTCACTTTCCAATGCAGGAGGTTTGGGTTTGAACCCTGGTCAGGGAGTTAAGATCCTACGTGCCTCATGGCCAAAAAACCAAAACATAAAACAGAAGCAATATTGTAACAAATTCAATAAAGACTTAAAAAAAAAAATGGTCCACATCAAAAAAAAAAAAAAAAAAAAAGCCAGAGAAAAACATAGGTGATTATTTCTCCCAACTTGATTTTTATAATTGAAACCTATTATTTTGGAAATATAAGTACTAAAAAATGATTTAGAGAAATATAAATATCACTACCCAATAGAAAGAGGGCAAGGCACATAAAGAGACAGTCATTAAGAGGAAAATAAAAATAGTAAATAAACATTAAAAAATTTAACTGAAATATATGTATGATCTTGGGCAAGAACATACTTAAATTCTTAAAGGCTCAAAATCCTCATTTGTAAAATGATAGAATAAGAAAGGGGAATACTTTGTCTTCACTGTCCATGAGTGTAAAGCCAACTGGTCATAAAATATCTACTGTGATAAAAATTAGTACATATGGTCTTTGAATGAAGGCTGCTTCCTTATTAAAGGTATACTTCTATTTACCATGCCAAGGAAAGGCAGGCTGTAGTAGATACCCAGGTGGATTTGTTGATAGGAAAGTGGGTCACAATGCCCTTCCAGCATAGCCAAAGTGCAGTTCAGTCATCAACATTGTGTAAAGCATCATTTTTCTACTTGAGTTATATAGGTGATCCCAGCCAAGTCCGTATTTCTGTGCTTCTGGGGAAGATGAAATTTGTTAGATGTTTTTGTCACTTTGCAATTATATGTCACAATTCGACTATTCTTTTTTCTTTTCTTTTCTTTTCTTTTTTATGGTACGTGGGCCTCTCACTGCTGTGGCCTCTCCCGTTGCGGGAGCACAGGCTCTGGACGCGCAAGCTCAGCGGCCATGGCTCACAGGCCCAGCTGCTCCGCAGCATGTGGGATCCTCCCGGACCAGGGCATGAACCCATGTCCCCTGCATCCGCAGGCAGACTCTCAACCACTGTGCCACCAGGGAAGCCCTATTTTTTCTTTTTAACTTTTATTTATTTTATTTTTGGTGCATTGGGTCTTTGTTGCTGTGCACGGGCTTTCTCTAGTTGTGGCGAGCAGGGGCTACTCTTCGCTTTGGTGCGTGGGCTTCTCATTGCAGTGGCTTCTCTTGTTGCAGAGCACGGGCTCTAGGCACACGGGCTTCAGTAGTTGCAGCACACTGGCTCAGTAGTTGTGGCACAAGGGACCTAGAGTGTGCAGGCTTCAGTAGTTGTGGCACGTGGGCTCAGTTACTGTGGCTCCCGGGGTCTAGAGCGCAAGCTCAGTAGTTGTGGCACACAGGCTTAGCTGTTCCGCGACATGTGGGATCTTCCCGGACCAGGGTTCAAACCCATGTCCCCTGCATTGGCAGGCAGATTCTTAACCACTGCGCCACCAGGGAAGCCCGACTATTCTTTTCTCTTGGAAATATAGAGTGTCTCAGAACAGATTGCAGATTATGTTGACCCTTCATGTCCTATGTAAAATAATAAGTACTTTGTTGAAAAGAATTGCTCTCACAAGAGAAAAACAAATCTACGAATTTTAATTTGTTTTTAAATCTGAGGGAAAAAAATCTATAAAAAAAAGATGCCAAAATATGGAGGAAAGAAATGGCACCAACAATAAACCTTTTGCTACAACCTCACAGCAAATTTATAAACCAATTTTTACAATGTGGGATACATTCAATAATAAATAATAAATAAATAAAATGTGAGGTAGGAAAAAATTAAGCACTTCACTTATCTGGTGCTCAGATCTGTGTTATCCAGAATTTTTAAACAAATATATTTACTGAATGAGTGGATGCATAAACTCAAAGATTGTTTATCTAGTATTCCATCTCACAACAGATTATAAGAAGCACATTAGAAGGGGCAGATTGAAAAAGCTGTTGAAGACTGATAGTCTGTAATAAAAGAAATAGCATCTTGCAAAATTATTTAAACACACAAACACAGCCTAGAGCCATTTGCTGCAGGGACAAACAGCTCTATAAGCATAATGGACCCTGGGGATGTCAGAGACATTACAAGTCTGAGCAGTAATAGACATAATAACAGCTCTTATTGATGGAACATTTACTATATGAACAGGTACTATACCAAGGGCTTTATACACACCATTTCACTTCATCCTCAAAACAATCTTATGAGATTCGTACTATTATACCAATGTTATAGATGAGGAAACAGAGAGATTAAGCAATTGTCAAAGGTCACACTGATCAACAGAGTTTGGACTGAATTCCAGCCTCTCTGACTCTAAAGCCCTGTGGCCTTATTCATTCTGCTGTGTTGTCTTCCCCAGTCAGGTTCACACACCCTACTGTGCTGCAGAGTCCGAATCCCCATTTCTTGTCCAACATTGTTTGTCAATCACTGATTTCACAAGTATATTAAGCGCTTAATGGGACTAGCACTGTTCTAGGGATTGTCCTAAAGGAGGGATGTCCTATAGGATTGTCCTAGTCTAATGAGGCAGTGTGTGTGCAAAACAATTTATCAGCAATGCCATAAAGTAGCTCTAGCATTTTTCTTGGTTGGTGGAGGGGGATGAATTATCATTACATACTTGCAATTCTTTACAACAGAATCTAATTTCAGTGCATATTTTTCATCTCACTTTTGTTCGTAGTCATCCAAGAATGCTGCCTCCTGAAGCCCAGTGACATTTCCACCAGCCCTTTAAAAATGACGGAAAAGGGGGAGGGAATTCTAAACATAGAGAAGAGAATACACAGATGCATGAAAGTAACAGAATAATAAAGAATGCAGCGACTGGAGAGTCTTCTGGATAGCCCACAGTGGTTCTCAAACTTGAGGGATCTGGAGCATCTGCAAAAAACCAGGTTCCTGGTCCCCATTCCAATGGTTCTGATTCAGGAAATCTGGGGTGGTGCCAAGAATCTGCATTCTAAGCAAGGCTTCACCCTCTCACCCAGATGCCTCTGATGCAAGACATGGGGAAGAAACCCTGCGCTAGAGTTTTCTGAACGCAAGAAGCAATGAAAGGCCAGGCTCAGGAAACCTAACAAACAGCCTTGTACAACTTTGGCATCAAACCTGAGGCAGACTCTTGGGCCCCGGCTCCGGCCCCTCTGCGGGGTTACATACTACCACACAGACCTTGAGTCATTTTGCCTATGGGCTGCAGGTATACATACAAGCCCAGCCACCTGTGGTCTTTTCTTTTCTTAGCATAGACTCCAGTGCAGTCCTCGGAATGAAGCTGCTTAGTGGAATCTGTGTGCCAGGGGAATGAACACAACCAACAACACTTCATGAATATTAGTTACTGGCCAAATCTATCCTTAAACAACCCATCCCCTACGCCCCCCATCTCCCCCACCCCCACCAGTCTGCCCCTTTCTCTCTTGGCAGATGGCAGGTCTCCAAGATTGCTCATGAGCTACAATTAGTCCATAAACCAAAGAGAAACTGTGTGTCTTTCAGGAATGATTTGCAGACCTTTGGCCCCAGAGGTATGGAATGGGGCCAGTTTCTGGCTACTCTCCTTGAAGTATGAAGCTATGAACCTATATTTCAAGCACACAAGTTTTAAACTCTCTCTCTGAGATATCTCAAACAGGAAGGTAGGGAAAACGAGTCTGCAGGAAAGAAAAACAACCACTACACCACAACAAAATTTAGAGCCAATTTAATATATGACCAGTATTCATTAAACAATTGATGTATTCCTGGAACTGTACAAAATGCTATAGGAAAGAGAGTGACATTACTCCTGTTCCCAAGTAGCTTAGAGTCCAGGTGTGAAGGAGAAAACTAAAGCACATGAAGATGTGTCTTTAGGTCTTGTACCCAATTCTGTGTGTTGGGGTGTAATGTCCCAGACACCAGCTGGGTGTCTTACAGTTCAACTCAATTCTGACAGTTTCTACCAGGAGACAGCATCAGATTCCACAGGTTAAGGTTCAGTCCCACAAGGCTGTCACCCACCCCCAACCCACACACACTTCAGACACCATTCTCAAGTCCAGGTTATCACCTGTGCTTCTGACCAACTGGCTATAGACCAGAGGTTCCAGTGACCCCTCCTTGGATTCTTGGCTCACAGAACTCAGGGAATCACTTACTTATGTTTACCAGTTTATTAAAGGATATGATAAATGGTATCCCAGATGGAAGAGAGGCACAGGGCAAGATATGTGGGAAGGGACACGGAGATTCCATGCCCTCTCCAGGTATACAACTCTCCCCAAATCTCCATGTGTTCACCAACCCAGAAGCTCTCCAAGCCTTATCATTTTAGGTTTTTTTATGGAGGCTTAATTACATAGATAAGATTGATTAAATCGTTCACCATCGGTGATCTATTGACCTCCAGTCCCTCCTGTTGCCCCAGAGGTCTTTGCGGGGGAACTGAAAATTACAACCCTCTAATCACAAGGTTGGTTCTCCAGGCAACCAGCTTGGGTGCTTTCCAAAAGTTACCTCCTTAACATAACAAAAGACACCTTGATCTCTTTCATCACTTAGAAAATCCAAGGGTTTTAGAAGTTCTGTGCAAGAACAGGAGTGAAGACCAAATACATATTTCTTGTTGTAAATCACAATATCACAGTGTGTCAAGTTGGACTATAAAGGCCAGTTTTATCAGTGTTAGGACATTTCCTTCAAGCTGATTAACTTCGTATATATGAATGTGTGCATCAGAATCAGAATGCCTGTGGTGGGGTGGGGGTGAGGGGGGGGGCGGGCTGGGAGTTGAGGGGAACTAGGCAGGGCCCTGCTCCCTGCAGAGATCCTAACTAGGTGGTAAGGGAAGATACCAAGAAATCAGAGATGAAGCCCCTTTCCTCAGAGTTGTTACATACAGTAGGGATTCAAAGACAAGAAAAAATACTTGGAAAATTACTCAAATCACAAACAACAAAATGTGGATACATTTATAATCAGCAGCAGCTGGACACAGCTATATACAATAAAACCTCAATTAATTAATCAAATTTAATATTTGGGTTTTTTCCCACATTCTAAATTTAAGCAAAAGGCTGAAGTAAGCCAAAGACAAATATCATATGATATCGCTTTTATGTGTGGAATCTAAAAAAAATGGTACAAATGAACTTATTTACAAAACAGAAATAGAGTCACAGGTGTACAAAACAAACTTATGGTTACTGGGGGGAAAGCAGGGGGTGGGGGGATAAATTGGGAGATTGGGATTGACATATACATACTACTATACATAAAATAGATAACGAATAAGGTCCTACTCTATAGCCCAGGGAACTCTTCTCAATACTCTGTAATGACCTATATGGGAAAAGAATCTAAAAAAGAGTGGATGTATATATATGTATAACTGATGCACTTTGCTGTACACCTGAAACTAACACAACGTTGTAAATCAACTATACTCCAATAAAAATTAAAAAAAAAATTTAAGCAAAAGTCAATGACCAAAGAAACTAATACAGAAAATTTCAATAATAATAATATCCATTAGGTATGTCCAAGAGTCAAAAGAGACTTACTTCTTTCATTTAATTAACAGTCCTGCGTAAGTTATTGAGAACAATAAAGTACATTTGCAGATTACTATACTATTGGCAAAGTACTATTTATATATATTATCTCATTTAATCCTTATATCAGCCAGTGAGACAGATATTTTTATGACTCATATCACAGATGAGGAAATTGAGACTCTGGCAATCAATCCCAAATCAGTAAAAAGACCCTGAGCCATCAAAAAAATGTCCATTTTACCCAGTGTATTATTTTTACTAAGAAGAAAAAGTCATCCTACACACTCTAAAAGAATTTTAAATAACAACTGAAACAAATCAAAACATTTTACACTTTTAAACAAAATTTTCTAGTTAATTTGAAATTTTAAACTCAGAACACTCATACATGTTATACAACAACCAAGCATGGATAATCAGGGCCTCAATGTATATAATCTTTGGGGAGTATTTCATCTGATGGAGTGGTCAGAGGGGCAGGGCGAGTCAGGGACACTGGCAGGAAGGGTGTGGAGTAGGTCTGACAGTAGAATTGAGATGTTGAAGAGCAATTTCAGAGATACGAGGGGGAGAGTAAATCCAGGGGTGGGTGATGACAGTTAGAAAGTCAAATATGGGACCAAGAAAACCAAAGTTAAGAATGGACAGGTTTGTTTGGTTGAGGATGAATATGAATTAAGGGATAAGGGAGGATAAAGTCCATGTAATTAATCCCGTTTAAAGAGTTTTAGCTAAGTGTTATTAACAGGGCCACAATTACTCTTTATTTCAGAGTAAAAAGCTCACATATTTTCCATTTAGAGCTGTTCTATTAAGTTTTGTACAACCTATTCACTTTATAGTGGAAAGAACATGGGATTAGGAGCCTGACACACTTATGTAGAAAATATAGATTTTATTTCTCCAAAGAAGACATACAGATGGCCAACAGGCACATGAAAAGATTCTCAATATTGCTAATTATTAGAGAAATGCAAATCAAAACAAGAAGGTATCACCTCAGGCTGGTCAGAATGGCCATAATTAAAAAGTCTACAAATAACAAATGCTCGAGAGGGTGTGGAGAAAAGGGAACCCTCCTACACTATTCGTGGGAATGTAAATTGGTACAGCCACTATGGAGAACAGTATGGAGGTTCCTTAAAAAACTAAATATAGAGCTACCATATGATCCAGCAATGCCACTCCTGGGCCTATATCTGGAGAAAACCATAATTTGAAAAGATACATGCACCCCAATGTTCATTGCAGCACTATTTACAATAGCCAAGACAGGGAAGCAACCTAATTGTCCATCGACAGATGAATGGATAAAGATGTGGTATATATGCACAATAGACTACGACTTAGCCATAAAAAAAAATGAAATAATGCCATGGATGGACCTAGAGATTATCATACTAAGTGAAGTAAGTCAGACAGAAAAAGGCAAACATCATATCATATCACTTATATGTGGTATCTAAAAAAAAAAAAAAGATACAGATGAACTTATATCCAAAACAGAGACGCACAGACATAGAAAACAAATTTATGGTTACCAAAGGGGAAAGGGGGGTAGAAGAGGGATAAATTAAGAGTTTGGGATTAACATATACACATTACTATATATAAAATAAATAAACAACAAGGACCTACTGTATGGCACAGAGGACTATATTCAATAACTTGTAGTAACCTATAATGGAAAAGAAGCTGAAAAAGAATATATATATATAGTTGGATCACTTTGCTGTACATCTGAAACTAACATTGTAAATTAACTATACTTCAATTTTAAAAATGGTTAATAAAAAAAAGAAAGCATAGGTCTGGACACTCACTATTAAAGTGGTCTTGGCCAAGTCACTTGTACTTTTGTGGTTTCTGCAGAGTAGAATGTTTAGAGTATAATCTTTAGAGTAAGACCAAGTTTGAAGCTTAACTCTTCCACTTACAAGTTGTCTGGCTGTGGGCAAGCTCAATAACCTCTCTGTGCTTCTCCATAAACTTCACAGGATTGTTATTAGAAATAAGTAACATACTTTACACATCCAAAACAATACTGAGCATCTCTAGGAGCCTAATAAACATCAGTGATTATTATTTCCCTTTGAGAGCCAATGGGAGTTGGCAATGATCAGATAAATACAGATTGTAGGCTTGGCTGGTAAATTCAACCAACACACTTACATTTATTTTGCCACAAATCCCTGCCACAAAAGTCAAGACTCACACCACAGTGCACAGAAAACCTCACATGAACCTCAGTAAACATTGTATTTCTGTAAGTCCTTCTCCTGAAATGTTGTCTGGGAAAAGTTTGGATTTGCTAATAGGGACACCTATCTCAGCCTAAAATAATGGATCTGGCACTCTCCCTTCAAAAGTGGTACCAATTTAAACACAGAATAAGTGAGGTTAGCCTCAGCTGAACTCAATAACTGGAGAGAGGTTAACAGCCAACCAACTGCCGGTTGGTTAGCCTAGCAGGCTAGAGCTGTGAAAAAGGTGTATGAGTTGGGGCCACAGAGATCTCAGTTGAAGTCTTGGCTACTGGCTTGCATAATGTCTCTAATTCTCAGATTCTACATCTGTAAAATATGAACAACAATAGCTACCATTCAGGAATTTTGGTGAAGATTAGCAATATCTAATGCACTAGTTAGGGCCGAGAGTATGATGCTCCATGAAGTCTTTACTATTATAAGTTAAATTTACCTTTTGGTCTCCAAGTTAACTGAGGTGGTAGGTAGTTTTATTCTTAATCCCACCTTTTGATGGCCCTTTAATGAGAACTCTTCCAACAAACTGAAGATATCCAGCCAACATTCAACCACCTTGGTTTATAACAGTGTGATGTGTAATCACCTTATGTTTTTAATAAAATAAGTACGCATAATAGAATCACTGATAATTCTTAAATTTGTTTTAGCCAATGCTTTCAACTTCTTCAATAAGTGTCTTGATTTTTGCAACAAAGAAACACAAAAATTGCTGTCAGTTTCTATCATTTTTATTTCTTTTCCCCACAATCTGAGTGGTGATACTAAATAAAAATACTGGGAGGCAATAGGAAAAAAGAAAGGAAAGTAACATTCATTGAGCTCCAACTATGTGCCAGACACTGTTAGGCATTTACATATATCATCTCATTTTAGCAGTACAATATCCCTAAAAGCAGAGGAATTCAGAATTCTTCTTATCCCCAATTTACAGATGGAAAACTGAGCTTACAATTTCCCCAAGTCACACAGCTAGTAAGTGGCTAAGGCAAATTGAAACGAACACTTCGGTCTTTTCATACAAGAGCCTGAATCGGATTGCCAATCGCTCTTAGGTCTGAGATAATCAGCCTCAGGATACTGGGACAATAGCAGTGGCAATTTCATTTGTAGAGCGAGGTACATCCTGTGTCCAGCCAGAGTGTTAGGAGGCCAAACTCCAAAAGATCGGGGCCCATTCCTTTTCCTAATTTTTGTTAACTTTCATAAGTCAGTCGGAGCTGTGCTGCTGTCGTTCCCTTCAGCCTATTTGTCCCAGGGATTTGCTAATTCAATTATTTTATTCTTCTATATTGATCCTCATATTGTGCCTTTGCTGGTCCTATTCCCTGAAGCACAATGATTTCCCATCAAGTTTTTTTTTTCCTTATTTTTTTAAAAAATTATTTATTTCTTATTAGTCAACGATGTTACACACATCAGTGTATACATGTCAATCCAACCTCCAAATTCATCACACACCCACCCCCACCACATGCCGCTTTCCCCCCTTGGTGTCCATATGTTTGATATCTACATCTGTGCCTCAATTTCTGCCCTGCAAACCAGCTCATCTTTACCATTTTTCTAGGTTCCACATATATGCGTTAATAAACGATATTTGTTTTCTCTTTCTGACTTCACTCTGTATGACAGTCTCTAGATGCATCCACGTCTCTACAAATGACCCAATTTCGTTCCTTTTTATGGCTGAGCAATATTCCATTGTATATATGTACCACTCTTCTTTATCCATTTGTCTGTCGATGGGCATTTAGGTTGCTTCCATGACCTGGCTATTGTAAATAGTACTGCAATGAACATTGGGGTGCATGTGTCTTTTAGAATTATGGTTTTCTCTGGGTACATGCCCAGTAATGGTATTGCTGGGTCATATGGTAATTCTATTTTTAGTTCTTTAAGGAACCTCCATACTGTTCTCCATGTGGTTGTATCAATTTACATTCCCACCAACAATGCAAGAGGGTTCCCTTTTCTCCACACCCTCTCCAGCATTTGTTGTTTGTAGATTTTCTGATGATGCCCATTCTAACTGGTGTGAGGTGATACCTCACTGCAGTTTTGATTTGCATTTCTCTAATAATTAGTGATGTTGAGCAGCTTTTCATGGACTTCTTGGCCATCTGTATGTCTTCTTGGGAGAAATGTCTATTTAGCTCTCCTGCCCATTTTTGATTGGGTTGTTTATTTGATATTGAGCTGCTTGTATATTTGGGAGATTAATCCTTTGTCAGTTGCTTCATCTGCAAATGTTTTCTCCCATTCTGAGGGTTGTCTTCATCTTGTTTATGGTTTCCTTTGCTGTGCAAAAGTTTTCAAGTTTTATTAGGTTCCATTTGTTTATTTTTGTTTTTATTTCCATTACTCTAGGAGGTGGATCAAAAAAGATCTTGCTGTGATTTATGTCAGAGTGTTTTTCCTATGTATTCCCCTAAGAGTTTTATAATGCCCGGTCTTACATTTAAGTCTCTAATCCATTTTGAGTTTATTTTTGTGTACAGTGTTAGGAAGAGTTCTAATTTCATTCTTTTACCTGTAGCTGTCCAAGTTTCCCAGCATCACTTATTGAAGAAACTGTCTTTTCTCCATTGTATATCCTTGCCTCATTTGTCATAGATTAGATGACCATAGGGGCATGGGTTTATCTCTGGGCTTTCTATCCTGTTTCATTGATCTATATTTCTGTTTTTGTGCCAGTACCATATCATCTTGATTACTACAGCTTTGTAGTATAGTCTGAAGTCAGGGAGCCTGATTCCTCCAGCTCCGTTTTTTCCCCTCAAGACTGCTTTGGCTATTTGGGGTCTTTTGTGTCTCCACACAAATTTTAAGATTTTTGTTCTACTTCTGTAAAAAATGCCATTGGTATTTTGATAGGGATTGCACTGAATCTGTAGATTGCTTTGGGTAATATAGTCATTTTCACAATACTGATTCTTCCAATCCAAGAACATGGTGTGGCTCTCCATCTGTTGGTATCATCTTTAATTTCTTTCATCAGTGTCTTATAGTTTTCTGCATACAGGTCTTTTGTCTCCCTAGGTAAGTTTATTCCTAGGTATTTTATTCTTTTTGTTGCAATGGTAAATGGGAGTGTTTCCTTAATTTCTCTTTCAGATTTTTCATCATTAGTGTATAGGAATGCAAGAGATTTCTGTGCATTAATTTTGTATCCTGCAACTTTACCAAATTCATTGATTAGCTCTAGTAGTTTTCTGGTGGCATCTTTAGGATTCTCTATGTATAGTATCATGTCATCTGCAAACAGTGACAGTTTTGCTTCTTCTTTCCCAATTTGTATTCCTTTTATTTCTTTTACTTCTCTGATTACCGTGGCTAGGACTTCCAAAACTATGTTGAATAATAGTGGTGAGAGTGGACATCCTTGTCTTGTTCCTGATCTTAGAGGAAATGCTTTCAGTTTTTCACCATTGAGAATGATGTTTGCTGTGGGTTTGTTGTATATGGCCTTTATGATGTTGAGGTAGGTTCCCTCTATGCCCACTTTCTGGAGAGTTTATATCATAAGTCGGTGTTGAATTTTGTCAAAAGCTTTTTCTGCATCTATTGAGATGATCATATAGTTTTTATTCTTCAATTTGTTAACATCGTTTATCACATTGATTGATTTACATATATTGAAGAACCCTTGCATCCCTGGGATAAATCCCACTTGATCATGGTGTATGATCCTTTTAATGTGTTGTTGGATTATGTTTGCTAGAATTTTGTTGAGGATTTTTGCATCTATATTCATCAGTGATATTGGTCTGTAATTTTCTTTTTTTGTAGTATCTTTGTCTGGTTTTGGTATCAGGGTGATGGTGGCCTCATAGAATGAGCTTGGGAGTGTCCCTTCCTCTGCAATTTTTTGGAAGAGTTTGAGAAGGATGCGTGTTAGCTCTTCTCTAAATGTTTGTTAGAATTCACCTGTGAAGGCATCTGGTCCTGGACTTTTGTTTGTTGGAAGATTTTTAATGACAGTTTCAATTTCATTACTTATGATTGGTCTGTTCATATTTTCTATTTCTTCCTGGTTCAGTCTTGGAAGGTTATACCTTTCTAAGAATTTGTCCATTTCTTCCAGGTTGTCCACTTTATTGGAATAGAGTTGGTTGTAGTAATCTCTTACGATGCTTTGTATTTCTGCGGTGTCTGTTATAACTTCTCCTTTTTCATTTCTAATTTTATTGATTTGACTCCTCTCCCTCTTTTTCTTGATGAGTCTGGCTAATGGTTTCTCAATTTTGTTTATCTTCTCAAAGAAACAGCTTTTAGTTTTATTGATCTTTGCTATTGTTTTCTTTGTTTCTATTTCATTTATTTCTGCTCTGATCTTGATGATTTCTTTCCTTCTGCTAACTTTGGGTTTTGTTTGTTCTTCTTTCTCTAGTTCCTTTAGGTGTAAAGTTAGATTGTTTATTTGAGATTTTTCTTTTATCTTGAGGTAGGCTTGTATAGCTAATAAACTTGCCTCTTAGAACTGCTTTTGCTGCATCCCCTAGGTTTTGGATCATCGTGTTTTCATTGTCATCTGTCTCTAGGTATTTTTTGACTTCCTCTTTGATTTCTTCAGTGAGCTCTTTGTTATTTAGTAACGTACTGTTTAGACTCCTTATGTTTGGGTTTTTTATGTTTTTTTTCCCCTGTAATTGATTTCTAATCTCATAGCATTGTGGTCAGAAAAGATGCTTGATATGATTTCAATTTTCTTAAATTTACTGAGGCTTGATTTGTGACCCAAGATATGATCTATCCTGGAGAATGTTCCGTGCGCACATGAGAAGAAAGTGTAGTCTAATGTTTTTGGATGGAATGTTCTATAAATATCAATTAAACCTATCTGGTCTATTGTGTCATTTAAAGCTTATGTTTCCTTATTAATTTTCTGTTTGGATGATCTGTCCTTTGGTATAAGTGAGGTTTTAAAGTCCCTCACTATTATTGTGTTACTGTCGATTTCCTCTTTTAGAGCTGTTAGTAGTTGCCTTATGTATTGTGGTGTTCCTATGTTAGGTGCATATATATTTATAATTGTTATATTTTCTTCTTGGATTGATCCCTTGATCATTATGTAGGGTCCTTCCTTGTCTCTTGCAACATTCTTTATTTTAAAGTCTATTTTGTCTGATATGAGAATTGCCGCTCCAGCTTTCTTTTGATTTCCATTTGCATGGAATATCTTTTTCCACCCCCTCACTTTCAGTCTGTATGTGTCCCTAGGTCTGAAGTGGGTCTCTTGTAGACAGCATATATATGGGTCTTGTTTTTGTATCCATTCAGAGAGCCTGTGTCTTTTGGTTGGAGCACTTAATCCATTCATGTTTAAGGTAATTATCCATATATATGTTCCTATAAGCATTTTCTTAATTGTTTTGGGTTTGTTTTTGTAGGTCCTTTTCTTGTCTTGTGTTTCCCACTTAGAGAAGTTCCTTTAGCATTTATTGTAGAGCTGGTTTTGTGGTGCTGAATTCTCTTAGCTTTTGCTTGTCTGTAAAGCTTTTGATTTCTCCATCGAATCTGAATGAGATCCTTGCTGGGTAGTGTAATCTTGATTGTAGGTTCTTCCCTTTCATCACTTTAAATATATCATACCACTCCCTCTGGCTTTCTGCTGAGAAATCAGCTGTTAACCTTATGAGAGTTCCCTTGTACGTTATTTGTCATTTATCCCTTGGTGCTTTCAATAATTTTTCTTTGTCTTTAATTTTTGCCAATTTGATTACTATGTGTCTCGACTTGTTTCTCCTTAGGTTTATCCTGTATGGGAGTCTCTGCGCTTCCTGGACTTGGGTGGCTATTTCCTTTCCCATGTTTGGGAAGTTTTTGACTATAATCTCTTCAAATATTTCCACGGGTCCTTTCTCTCTCTCTTCTCCTTCTGGGACACCTATAATGCAAATGTTTTTGCATTTAATGTTGTCCCAGAGTTCTCTTAGGCTGCCTTCATTTCTTTTCATTCTTTTTTCTTAATTCTGTTCTGCAGCAGTGAATTCCACCATTCTGTCTTCCAGATCAGTTATCCGTTCTTCTGCCTCAGTTATTCTGCTATTGATTCCTTCTAGTGTATTTTTCATTTCAGTTATTGTATTGTTCATCTCTGTTTGTTTGTTCTTTAATTCTTCTAAATCTTTGTTAAACATTTCTTGCATCTTCTCGATCTTTGCCTCCATTCTTTTTCTGAGGCCCTGGATCATCTTCACTATCATTATTCTGAATTCTTTTTCTGGAAGATTGCCTATCTCCATTTCATTTAGTTGTTTTTCTGGGGTTTTATCTTGTTCCTTCATCTGGTACATAGCCTTCTGACTTTTCACCTTGTCTATCTTCTGTGAATGTGGTTTTTGTTCCACAGGCTGCAGGATTCCCCCATCAAGTGTTAATTCTGCAGTGCACTGAACTAGGTCAACATCACCTTCTCCTTGGTATTCATCTGCCCAGATTTCCTTATTAGACTTTAAAATTAGATTTCTCTGCTGCCTGAAGCAGGGCCCTCTACTTTGTTGTAACGGTGGAATGGCCTCAGCACCTTCTCAAGGAAGTTGATATGGAGCCACAGACCAATTTTCAAAAAAAGGGACCATATGACCAAAGTTTGATGCAGTTCATTGGTTTCAAATGCAGATGTAGCTCACAAAAAAGTCATATCATAATGATTATTAATTCAAGAGTCCTCAATGTTTTGGTAGAGTATTATGAAATATTTTAAAAATTTCTTAGGAGAGCATAATGTAGATGAAGGGTAACAAGATTAACAGGACTGGGGGAATGAATGAGAATGATCTGAAATCAGGTCAGAAGCATTTGATTATAGCACTTTAAGAAATGACACTTGAGAAATAAATGTCACTTTTTCTGTTGAAGGCCTATCTTGTCTTTTCTGATAACCTACATCATGACAACTGTAAGACCTATCTTTGAGATCCAGAGAGATCATGTATAATTGAAAAAGCATGCCAGTCGAATCAGCCAACATATTTGACAGGAGGTATTATGGTTTAGGTGATTGAGCACTGGACTAGGACAAGAAAGATTCAGCCTCATCATGAGAGCAGTTTTAGTCAAGCAGTGAAGACAGAAGTCTTTGGTTTTAAACAAGGATGAGTTGGTGGGAATAGGCAGCCATGTTTCAATGAGGATAGTGATTAAAGTTCACTTGTGGAGGTATCAGGGTTGAGGGAGAGTTGTTCTAAGATAGGAGAAAACTGAGCTACATTATTTTGGTCAATGTCATTATTTTTAGCATAATCCCTAACAATTTAGTTCTTACCATATGCCAAGTATTCTGCTAAACACTCTATGTAGACTATCTCACTTAATGCTTTGAAACCATCCTGTTGTTCATGGATAGGAAAATAAACTCAGAAAGGCTAGATGACTTATTCAAACTCACACAGCACTTAAGTAGTAGAATTAGGGTTCGAGTCTAGAGTCTGTGCTTGTAAGCACTATGTTATATTGTGGGGCCTTTAGGGACTTTCCACCCCCTCACTTGTTCCCGTAAACCAACCTCTTGCGCCACTCCTTCTCCCTATCGAAACCAATTCTTCTCCCTATCGAAACCAATTCTTGGAGTTTTTCAGTTGACGGGGGACTTTCCAGCCAGCGGGTAATTTTCCAGTTGCCCGTAACAGGTATACGCCCTAACCGCCACAATGAACGAACAACTGTAACGGCCAGAAGGTGGGACAAAAGTTCCTAAGCCAATGAATTCAAAAGTCACCACATTTACCCAATCATTGTGAGAATATACCCGCCCTATGAGTAAATAAACCTATAAAAAGTATGTGATTCCGCTTTTAGGGGTTCCCCATCGGCCTCCTGCGTGAGGTTCAGGGAACCCCGGTGCATCGGCTCCTAATAAACCTCTTGCGTGTTGCAGCGGCTCTCGACTCTTGGCGGTTCTTGGGCGAGTTGGAATCCCTCGTAGACCGTTTGGGTCTAACATTTGGGGGCTCGTCCGGGATCCCCTCTCGCCCCCGGGTCACAAGAACATCGGGAGTCGGAGGTATCAGGTAGGCTCGAGCCCAATTGTCTGTTTGTTTGTCGTTTGTTGTTGCTAGCCGCCATTAGGAAAAAGCCGTGCGAACCGGCTTGCTGTGGAATCTGTATTGGACTCCTGGCTAGGCAGACGTGCCGAAAGCTGGTGTCCACGGGCCCCGGGGGACGCCCTGGTGGTCCATCTGGAAGGAGAAACAAATTTTGTCTCCCTTCATCTGGTTCTGGCAGGTTATATAAGCTGCCATCTGAATTTGAGTTGGTTTCAGTTTTAAGTTCGCGGCGGCAATATCAATGTGTATCTTTTGAAATTTTATTGTTTTTCTGTACTATTATCTTTCTTTTGACGGACGACAATGGGACAAACTATGACGACTCCTCTTTCTCTTACCCTAAGCCACTGGACCGAAGTTAGGGCTAGGGCCCACAACCTTTCGGTAGAAGTAAGGAAAGGAAAATGGCAAACGCTGTGTACCTCTGAGTGGCCTACATTTCAGACAGGGTGGCCACCCGAGGGATCTTTTTGTTAGATAAGGTCGGGCCAGTCAAGTCTAGGGTCTTTAATACAGGACTCCACGGACACCCAGACCAGATACCATATATTCTGGTCTGGGAAGATCTAGTTCTCTCCCCGCCTCCGTGGGTCCGGCCCTTTGTTTCCTCAACAGGCACGTCTGCATGCGCTCCAGCACAATCGGAGATATTGGCCCTGAAGAAAACCCCAGACACGGAAAAGTCACCTGCTGCCCCGGACCCACCAAAGGCGATATATCCTGACCTGCAGTCTGATTTGCTTCTTCTAGATCCCCCACCTCCTTATCCTCCGGCCCTAAATTCCATGCCGCCCCTAGGACCCCCAGCTTCACAACCCTCCGCACCAGTAGGGCCACCTGTTATGGCGGAAAGGGGGGATCCCTCGGCGGGCACCAGAAGCCGGAGGGCTGTTTCCCCGGATTCCACTGCTTTACCCCTTAGAGAATATGGCCCCCCCGATAACCACGGGAATAGGCCCCTTCAATACTGGCCCTTTTCCTCTGCAGATCTTTATAACTAGAAGATGCATAACCCTACTTTCTCTGAAAACCCACAGGCTCTTACTGCTTTAATAGAGTCTCTTGTCTTCTCCCACCAACCCACCTGGGATGATTGTCAACAGCTCCTCCAGACTCTCCTCACAACTGAGGAGAGACAACGAGTTCTCCTGGAAGCTAGAAAGAATGTGTTAGGTGCCAATGGACAACCTACCCAGTTGCCTAACGAGATTGATGCCGGTTTTCCACTCGTCAGGCCGAATTGGGACTTTAATACCCCGGAAGGTAAGGAGCACCTGAAAATGTATCGCCAGGCTCTGGTGGCGGGTCTCCATGGAGCGGCCAGGCGCCCCACGAATTTGGCTAAGGTAAGAGAGGTAACTCAGGGGCCCCAGGAATCGCCAACCGTGTTCCTAGAACGCTTAATGGAGGCTTTTAGACGATTCACTCCTTATGATCCAACCTCTGAGGAACATAAGGCCACCATAGCAATGGCCTTTATTGACCAGGTGGCCCCTGATATTAGAAAGAAGTTACAAAGGCTGGATGGCCTACAAGGTTTCTCCCTTCAGGACTTAGTAAAAGAGGCAAATAAAGTATATAATAAGAGGGAGACAGAAGAAGAAAGGGAAGAAAGAAAGCAGAAGGAACAAGAGGCTCGTGAGGTAAGACGAGATAAAAGGCAAGAAAGACATTTGAGTAAGATACTGGCCACTGTAGTCAGAGGAGGAAACAGTAGAGACAGAAATAGACAGGAAGGGCGAACAACGGATAGAAGGCGGCCATTAGACAAGGACCAATGTGCCTACTGTAAAGAAAAAGGTCATTGGGCAAGAGAATGCCCTAAAAAAAGGAACGGGGGAAGGCCAACCAGAGATAAAATCTTAACATTGGAAGAGGAAGATTAGGGAAGTCAGGGCTCGGACCCTCTCCCCGAGCCCAGGGTAACTCTTAAAATGGAGGGGGAACCCGTCCAGTTCTTGGTGGACACCGGAGCCCAGCACTCAGTCCTCCTCCATTCAAAGGGCCCCCTTTCAACTAAAAGGTCATGGGTCCAGGGGGCCACTGGAAATAAGCAGTGCTCATGGACCACCCGAAGGACAGTAGATCTTGGGGTGGGACGAGTAACCCACTCATTCTTGGTCATACCTGAGTGCCCATACCCTCTGCTAGGCAGAGACTTACTTTCTAAGGTGGGGGCCCAGATCCACTTTCAACCAGAAGGGCCCACCATAACTGACAACCAAGGGAGATTACTCCAAATTTTGACCATGAAGCTGGAAGATGAACATAGGTTATATGAAGTGCCTTTGCCTCCACAAGTTGACATGCAGGATTGGGTGACCAGGTTTCCACAGGCTTGGGCAGAAACTGCCGGCATGGGAATGGCAAAATATCGTACCCCCGTGGTGGCAGAACTCAAAGCAACTGCCACCCCAGTGGCAGTCCGCCAATATCCTATGAGCAAAGAAGCCCGGGATGGCATCCGTCCTCAAATACAAAGGTTGCTGGAATTAGGGATCCTGGTAAGGTGCCAATCTGCATGGAATACCCCTCTTTTGCCAGTCAAAAAGCCAGGAACTAATAATTACCGGCCGGTACAAGACCTACGAGAGGTAAATAAGCGGGTAATGGACCTCCACCCCACGGTACCCAACCCCTACAATCTCTTAAGTACTCTTCCACCTCAGCACACTTGGTACACTGTTTTGGATCTTAAAGATGCTTTCTTCTGCCTGAGACTCTCCTCTCTCAGTCAGCCCTACTTTGCTTTCGAGTGGAAGGATCCAGCCTCAGGGATGTCAGGCCAGCTGACTTGGACTCGCCTGCCACAAGGATTCAAGAACTCCCCCACCATTTTTGATGAGGCTCTCCACCAGGATTTGGCATCTTATAGAGAATCCAATCCCCAGGTAACTCTACTTCAATATGTCAATGATATTCTTTTAGCTGCTGAAACCCAAGAGGACTGCATCAAGGGAACTGAGAGGCTGTTAACAGAACTGGGAACATTGGGATATCGGGCTTCAGCAAAGAAAGCACAAATATGTCAACGACAGGTTAGTTACCTGGGGTACTTGTTAAAAGGAGGACAGAGATGGCTTTTGGAAAGCAGGAAAGACACCGTTGCCCGGATACCGGCCCCCAAGTGTCCCAAACAAGTTAGAGAATTTTGGAGGACGGCCGGATTTTGTAGGCTATGGATTTCGGGGTTTGCTGAATTAGCAGCCCCTCTATATCCTCTGACCAAAAATGGCATCCCTTTTGCCTGGGGGGATAAAGAACAACGGGCTTTTGACCAAATTAAACGAGCCCTGCTATCAGCCCCAGCTTTGGGGCTACCAGATATCACTAAGCCTTTTCATCTGTACGTGGCCGAGAATAAAGGTATTGCAAAGGGAGTACTAACTCAGAAACTGGGCCCCTGTAACCGCCCAGTTGCGTACCTATCAAAGAAATTGGATCCTGTGGCAGCAGGATGGCCCGCCTGCTTAAAAATAATCGCCGCAGTGGCCGCCTTGGTCAAAGATGCTGACAAACTGACTTTGGGGCAGAACTTAACGATAACAGCCCCCCATGCATTAGAAAGTGTGATTCGCCAGCCACCCGACAGATGGCTAACAAATGCCAGAATGACTCATTACCAAGCCCTGCTGTTAAACTCAGATCGTATTAAGTTTACATCAGCCACAGGACTCAACCCGGCCACCTTGTTACCCGACCCTGACCTGGAAAGCACTACCGTCATCCATGATTGTCAGGAAGTACTGGCTGCAGCACACGGTAGCAGACCAGACTTGATGGATCAGCCCCTCCCCAACGCCGACGTTACCTGGTTTACTGACGGAAGCAGTTTCCTAGAGGAAGTTTTTATAGATACCTTCTCAGGATGGGTAAAAGCTTTCCCGACGAAGAAGGAGACAGCTACTGTGGTGGCCAAAAAGATCTTAGAAGAAAATTTTCCCCCGGTTCGGGGCACCAAAGGTAATAGGATCAGATAATGGTCCCGCCTTCGTCGCCCAGGTAAGTCAGGGTGTGGCCAAATACCTGGGGACTGATTGGAAATTACATTGTGCCTATAGACCCCAGAGTTCAGGACAGGTAGAGAGAATGAATAGAACTCTAAAAGAGACCCTAAGTAAATTGTCCATAGAGACTGGCGGTACAGATTGGATGGTGCTCCTTCCCTTAGCCCTGTTCCGGGCTAGAAATACCCCCTCCCGCTATCACCTTACTCCATTTGAAATACTATACGGGGCCCCACCTCCTCTTCTTACGCTAAGGGAGAAAATAAGTCCTGACTGCCAGAATAACACTGACTTATATGCTAGGCTGTTGGGACTGGTCCAAAAGGAGGTGTGGTCCCAGCTGGCAGAGGCTTACCGACCAGGAACACCAGCAGAGTCTCATCCCTTCCAAGTCGGAGATTCCGTGTACGTCCGTCGGCACCGAACCCAGACACTAGAGCCTCGGTGAAAAGGACCATACATCGTCCTGCTCACCACCCCCACGGCTATAAAGGTAGACGGCATCGCTGCGTGGATCCACGCTTCACACGTGAAGGCCGCGCCAGCATCTGCATCATCGGAATGGCGAGCCCAAAAGACCAGCAACCCGCTCAAGCTCAAGCTTCTGCGATCATCAGACTTATAACTTTAACTTTGTTACCCCTACTGACTGTGAGTAATTTTAGTCCTCACCTGCCCCAGCGTTTAACCTGGCAGGTAATTTCCCAAACTGGAGATGTAATATGGTCTGTTAGCCATACTGCTGCTCCTTGGACCTGGTGGCCAGACCTTTTCCCCGATGTCTGTAAATTAGCTATAGGAGCTCCCAATTGGGACACAGCACACTCCCATGATCGTCAAAATGCCCCATCCATACCCGGTCGGGCCGGCCAATACGGCTGCCAAAACTCGGGTACGCGACAGAAATTTAGCAACTCTACCTTTTATGTATGCCCAGGATCTCATCGCCATAGGTCCCTAAATTATCAATGTGGGGGAAAAGAACATTTTTATTGTAAAAGCTGGGGATGTGAAACCACAGGAGACACCTATTGGAAGCCCACCTCTGGCTGGGACTTTATTAAGGTGACAGCCAATTATACACACCCAACCAACCCCTTAACTTATAGGCCTGAATGTACTAAATGGTGCCATCCCCTTAAGATTTCGTTTAGTGAACCAGGAAAAAAGGATAAAAATTGGATAAATGGCCATTCATGGGGAATCAGGTTTTATAAAAGAAGGATATGATGATGGATTACTAATGACCATCAAACTAAAAATTGAAACCCCTACTCCAGTTCCTATAGGCCCCAACCCTGAGATAGGGCACTCTTCGCTACCTTTGGCCCCTCCCACAGCGTTACCAGAGATAAGAAACCAAACTTCTGAGCCAAAAAAAATGACAATCAAGCCCAAGACCCCCCGGGACCGAATGCTCTCATTGGTCCAGGCGGCTTTTGAGGTTTTAAATACCACAAACCCGGAGGCTACCAAATCATGTTGGCTTTGCTATGCTGCTCCTCCCCCTTATTATGATGCTATAAGATATAATTCTAATTATAATAATGTTAACACTCCAGATCAATGTCGATGGAAACAAGAAGGAAATAGTAAATTGACCCTGGCCTCAGTATTAGGAAACGGTACATGTGTAGGAACGCCCCCCTCGTCCCACCAACATCTTTGTGCCAATTTAAGCCTCCCACAGGGCTCAGGGTATCTCCTCCCTCCTCCGGATGGATGGTGGGCATGTAACACAGGATTGACCCCCTGCATTTCTTTAGAGGTCCTTAAAGCTTCAACCGATTTTTGTGTGTTAGTTCAGCTAGTCCCCAGACTCATTTATCATTCAGATTCATCCTTTCTAGATGAATATGAGGGCAGAAGAAGGTTTAAGAGGAAACCCATAACACTCACCCTGGCTGTACTCCTAGGACTAGGAATGGCAGCCGGGGTAGGAACGGGTACAACAGCCCTCATCCAACAACCCCACTATTATGATGCCTTAAGACAAGCTGTAGATGTCGACCTCCGGGCGTTAGAAAGTTCCATAACTCAGTTAAAAGAATCCCTCACCTCGCTTTCAGAGGTGGTAATGCAGAACAGGAGGGAATTAGATCTGCTGTTCCTTAAGGAGGGCGGACTATGTGCTGCACTAAAAGAAGAATGCTGTTTTTATATTGATCATTCTGGGGCTATTACCAAAACTATGGACAAACTTAGGGAGTGCCTGGACAAAAGACAACAGGAAAGGGAAAATCAAAAAGGATGGTTTCAATCATGGTTTGATAAATCTCCCTGGCTTACTACTTTAGTTTCCACCTTGTTAGGGCCCCTCATTATTTTATTGTTGCTCTTAACTTTTGGACCATGCATTCTAAATCGCCTGATAGCCTTTATTAGAGAACGCATTAGTACGGTACAAGTTTTAATGCTAAGGCAACAATACCAAAACTCGCAAAAAGAAACTGAAATTCCATGATTGAAGTTAGTTACAAAAAAACAAAAGGGGGGAATGTGGGGACTTTAGGGACTTTCCACCCCCTCACTTGTTCCCGTAAACCAACCTCTTGCGCCACTCCTTCTCCCTATCGAAACCAATTCTTCTCCCTATCGTGCGCCACTCCTTCTCCCTATCGAAACCAATTCTTCTCCCTATCGAAACCAATTCTTGGAGTTTTTCAGTTGACGGGGGACTTTCCAGCCAGCGGGTAATTTTCCAGTTGCCCGTAACAGGTATACGCCCTAACCGCCACAATGAACGAACAACTGTAACGGCCAGAAGGTGGGGCAAAAGTTCCTAAGCCAATGAATTCAAAAGTCACCACATTTACCCAATCATTGTGAGAATATACCCGCCCTATGAGTAAATAAACCTATAAAAAGTATGTGATTCCGCTTTTAGGGGTTCCCCATCGGCCTCCTGCGTGAGGTTCAGGGAACCCCGGTGCATCGGCTCCTAATAAACCTCTTGCGTGTTGCAGCGGCTCTCGACTCTTGGCGGTTCTTGGGCGAGTTGGAATCCCTCTTAGACCGTTTGGGTCTAACATCATTAGCTTCCAAGTATAAGCAGAATTTAAAAAAAGAAAAACGTGAAAGAAGGGCTTAAAAATACTTGAAGAAGGTTATAATTGATGGAGTATGGTCCCAGAAGAAGAGTGAAGACAAAGACAAGAGATATTTGCCTTGGAAATAAAAGGGAAACTTCTTTCAGACATCCAGAACAAGTAGAGAAGCTAAGCAAGAAAAAGGGGGGGGGAGAGAGAGATCTTGAAATAGAGAATTGTATCCTTTTTTTTTAAAAGATTTTTTCTTTGATGCAGACAATTTTTAAAGTCTTTATTGAACTTGTTACAATATTGTTTCTGTTTTATGTTTTGGTTTTTTGGCCACGAGGCATGTGGGATCTTAACTCCCCAACGAGGGGCTGAACCTGCACCCCCAGCATTGTAAGGTGAAGTCTAAACCACTGGATCACCAGGGAAGTCCCTGAGAACTATATCTTGAGGGAGCATAGAATATATAAATCAAGTAAGAGGCCACAATCTAAAAAGTCTACAGTGGTAATTGGGTCTTGGGATAGGGAGTCTCTAAGAATATGAAGATTCTTAAATATAATGAGGGCCCTCTAAGACTAGAGAAGATGGATTTTCAATGACCCTCATGAACATTGTTTGATAATTTTCTCAGTGTAAATCCCTACAGTCCATGATATGCTGTCTGTGAAAGGCAATAAGCTTTAGCCAGGACAGTACTTAATAATAACAATAATAATAGTGCCTAAGGGACTAGAGATTCTAGGAAGGGAACATGGTGGGGTGGCTATGGCATCTACTAGCTCAAGCCACTGCCTCTGTCCTCTCTTGGTGGCTACACTGTGCTGGACTCATCAGAGCTTCAAGATTGGCAAGATAAATGCTAGTTCTTTGGGCAGCCCCAGATAAATTGGGACACTGCACATATAGCCCAACTTCTCCCTCCACAGGGGGAAGCTGAGAGCTCAGATTTTTCTTCTTCTCACTCTGTGCTGAACACAGATCTATGGCACCTACCAGCCTAAGCTACTACCTCCATTCTCCCCTGGGCAGCTAGTCTGTGCTGGACCCATTAGAGCTCCAAGACTAGCAAGATAGAAGCTAGTCCTCAGGGAACCCCCTTGGAATAGTTGGGCCACTAGGTGAAGTTGCAAGCTAGGGAGTCTCCTCCTGATCTTATGATGCTGCACCTATGGGCAGGGTCCCCAGTATAAGGGTGTCTTGAATTTTCTACCAGCTTCAGTGAGTCTGGTTTCAGGCTCAGCTGGGTGCAGGAGATTTTCAATTGATTTTTGATTCCTCACAGATGGAATGTGCCTGTGGATTGTTGCTGTATCAGTATGCTTGTTGGGGGAGGAAGGGTCTAGGACTTCCTACACTGCCATCTTGCTGATGTCAAACCTCCTCCACCCCCATTTTTTAAAATTAGATTTTGCTTTCTTTTACTGCTATCGGTTGTTTTGGTAGAATAAATCTTTCAGTAGATTCAGACAAAAATGTGCAGAGAGGTTAAATTTTCTTTTGTGTATTCTTTTATATTTTTTATTTTATTTTATTTTTTGACTTGACATATCTAAACACATGTTTATTCTACTCTCTTGCTTGATCAACATTTTTTTTATCAATATTTTTTGACTCGGTATAGAATTCTAAGTGGAAAATAATTCTCTCTCAGAATTTCAAAGAAATTACTACATAGTCTTATAGCTGTCAGTATTGCCATTGAGAAGTCAGATGTCATTTTGATTCCTGATCCTTTGTAAGGAAGAAAGAAAGAGGAAGAAATTTTCCTCTACCCTTTTAGGTTATTTTAGCTGACCTAAGGATTAAATTGACATGAGACAGATTAGTAGGAGAAAACCATGCAAAAGTTTAATGACATGTATACATGGGAGAGACCCCGGAAAACTGGGTAACTCACCAAAATGGTTGAAACCCTCACCTTAAATACCATCTTCAGCTAAAGACAAAAGAGGATTTGGGGGCTACTGGTTTGGGACTTCAAAGGTAATTCACATGGAGGTGGAAAAGCAAATGTTTTGTAAACAAATGTTTGCTGGGCCAGGCAGAGACAATGGGACCAGGAGTGGACTCTGATTTGTAAGAGTTCCCCCCACCACACCTAGCCCATATTCACTGCAGATAGTTCCAGTGATAGCTTTAGTCCAGAAACAGATCCTCTATCTACATTCTTTTAGGTAGTTAGGGGGAAGGTCAAAGTTTCTTCCTGAGTCTTTTTTTCCTTCATTGTTTTCAGCTCAAAATAACCTATATGCCAAAGAGACATTTTAAGGTGGCAGGTTTTGTTCCCCTACATAAGTAACCTACTTCTTCCTACCTGAAAGCATTTACAACTGTATCTTTGTCCCTACTGTTCTGAAATTTCACTGTGATGTGACTTTTTGTGGGTCTTTTTCCATATTGTTTTCAGTGGGTCCATTCAATCTGGAAACTCAGCTCTTTTCTTCTGGGAAATGAAAATCATCTTGAATCACTTCTTTGAATTAATTCCTCCCATCTCACAATTTTTTCTCTCCTTATGGAATTCCTATTACTCAAAGATTTCACTTCCGGGACTTCCCTGGCGGCGCAGTGGTTAAGAATCTGCCTGCCAATGCAGGGCACACGGGTTCGAGTCCTGGTCTGGGAAGATCCCACATGCCGTGGAACAATTAAGCCCGTGTGCCACAACTACTGAGCCTGCGCTCTAGAGCCCGCGAGCCACAACTACTGAAGCCCATACGCCACAACTACTGAAGCCTGCGTGCCTAGAGCCTACGCTCCGCAACAAGAGAAGCCACCGCAATGAGAAGCCTGCGCACCGCAATGAAGAGAAGCCCCCGATCGCCGCAACTAGAGAAAGCCCATGCGCAGCAACGAAGACCCAACGCAGCCAAAAATAAATAAGTAAAATAAATTAAAAAAAAAAAAAAAAGATTTCACTTCCTAGGGTGATCCTCTAATTTTCTATCCTTATATCTTTTTATCCAGTTTGGTTTTTTGTACAAGTCCCTCAGCTTTGTCTTTCATCCATTCATGAATTGTTTTATTTTTGCTAGCATGATTTTAAGAGCTACTTTTTATAACCCTGATATTAAATATGTACAAGAAAAATATAAGAAAATATAATTATAGATGAATCTTACTAATGAATATAAATATATGTCATATAGCTTCAAAATTCCTTAAAAAATGTTTGATCAACTGAATCTAGCAATACTTTAAAAACAGTAATATAACATATCATGACCAACTAGAATTTATCCCAAGAATGCAAGAATTGTCCAACATCAGAAATTCTATTGGGGATAGTGACAAAAATATTATATTAAAAAAGAAAAGATATTATCATCTCAAATTATGAAGAAAAAAACATTTAGATCAATTTAATTTTAAAAATGTATGTATATATTTTTAGCAAATTAGGAAGAGAACTTTCAAACTTTGAAAGTCAAGCATCATACTTAAGAATGAAGCAAAGGAAGCATGTTTATTACAATAAAAAAACAAACAAAAAAAACAAACAAAAAAACAGGACAAGTATTCTTGCTACCACTAAAATTATTCAACACCATGGTAGAAGGCCTAACCAATGTAATGTAACAAAAATAAATACATAAGACATGAGGACTAGAAAAGAAATTCTTAAAAGAAATTATTAGAGAAAATATACAAATTTAGCCAGCTTTTTTTTTTTTGAGTACAGTATCTATATACACGAATAAATAGCAGTCATAACAAATTAGAAAGTGTAAATGAAGAAACAATCTTATTCAGAATACCATCAAAATATTTTAATAATTCACTTTGCTACTTTGGACTAAAAAAAGCAAAAGCTACAGACAGCCTTCAAGAAGAGAATTATGAAACAGCACTGAAGAACATAGAAGAGTTAATAGAGAAACCCAGTGGTTAGAAATAGGAAGATTCAATTATGTAAAGATGTGAGGAAACCCCAAATTAAGCAACCCAGTGTATTTTCATTCCCAATGGGATTTTAGTACAAAGTGATTAGAAGACCCACATGGCAGAATAAACATAAAAAATAACAAAGAAAACTCTTGAGGATAAAAAGAACAAGTAAGGAGGATTTGCCCTACTGAACACAAAATTTACTATCATGCTATAATATTTAGTTATTACACTCTGGTTGTATGGTATACTACAAGCCCACCTATTACAAAACAACAAAATCTTTCCTAAAAAATAATTTCTGCCATGTTCCAGGGATTACAGGAAATGTGAAAAGTTATCTAAAAGAAAAAAAGGAAAATTTAAAGGAAAATCTCATGGTAATGAGTGCTGAAATGGTAGTTATAAGGCATAAGTATGTAAGAAGGGTAGATTGCCCTGAGAGAAAATACATTTCAACACTATGATATGGAATTCAAAGTTTGGCTTAGATATAAAGTAGTTGTTAGGCTGAGGGACTATCAGATTAACTTGAGTAGAAGAGGACTGAAATCCCTCTTGGTCCCAAGTCAGTAATGCTCCTGAGACTACTTGCAGAAAATAATTCAAATTCCCTATAAAGCAGAGAACCTTCAATTTACAACCTTAATATTTTCAGAGATTAGTGTCAATTAAATTAGTTCACAATAAAAAATAACCAATTGATAAAAGGCAGTGAGCCAGGTGAGAGAACAAATATATTTAGACATCCCTCATCTAAGGAATTTACATCCTGGAATTATCATGTTAAAAATATAAAATATCAGTGGATTTTTAGAATGAAGGAGTGTATGAGTCAGAGTTGAACCAGAGAAGCAGAACCAGTAGGATATGTACAGTCTTGCTCTCCCTCTTGCTGTTGCTCTGGTTATCGCTCTCACTCTCTACACTACCCTCCCCTGTCCCCACTTCTTGAGTGCCTGCCTTATAGATTTTGGACCTTCTTAGCCTCCATGGCTGCAAGTCCAAATCCACAGGGCAGGAATGCAGGAAGCAAAGTTCATGGGGTAGCTCAAACTCCACACTCATGGGTTGAAGCTATAGTCCCCAGATAGCATTTCTTCTCTCTATCTTAAGGGAAATTTTAGCCCTGCTTTTAAGCCCTTCCAAAAAATTTCATAAGGTCCTCCAAGATTGTCCTAGATAATCTCCTTGACATAAATTTACAATTTAATCACATGGCTTTAATTTTATCTTCAAGATACCCTCACTTCAACACCTAGGTTAGGGTTTTATTGAATAATTGTGTACTGTAGACTAGCCAAGTTGACATATCAATATAGCTATTACACAAACTCTAGATAAAATACAAAATTTAACGACTTGAAGGCTTTGGAAAATAAACAAAAAACCAGCAGATTTTGGAGAAGAATTGATATTTGAAAGGTCAACATGGGTGAGTTCACTGTTTTTATAAATTTAACCTAAGTATAGGTCACAGTAGAGGTGCAACATGAGGTCACAAAAATTGTGTCTTTTAAAAAAGCACCTATTTTCTCTCCTGAAGAACCAGAGATCATAGCCACTGAACAGCATCAGCCACTGGGAAGTGAGGAAGGAATCTCAGAGAGGAGAGAAATAATAAAAGGGAATCCTAAATTCTGTGTATAATCTCTGCTTAAATTTCTGTCTGATGGGTGAACCAAGCATGTGTGAGACAGTCTAAAAGCAGAATGCAGCTAACTCTAAAATAACTGATCTGGGATTTGAATTTCTGTCCACCAAAAGCAAGATAAAAATTGCAGTTTGAACATAAAGAAGGTAATTGCTTGCTAAAACAAAAACATCAATACTATGAAAGATGTTCAATGAGTTAATGAAACAAATACTTGTAATAAATGAAAAGATAGGGAATCTAAACAGAAAAATGTAAAGAATAAAAATGAACCAAACTTTACCTAAGGTCACTACTTGACCTTAACTTAAATCTTGCATGTTATACAAAAATTAACTCAAAATAGATCAATGACTTAAATGTAAAATGCAAAACTATAACATTATAGAAGAAGAAACAGGAGAAAACATTTAGAATATAGGGCTAGGCAGCAAGTTCGTAGACTTGACACCAAAAGTACAATTCAAAAAAAAAAAGAATTGAGGGGCTTCCCTGGTGGTCCAGTGGTTAAGACTCCATGCTCCCCATGGAGGGGCCCCGGGTTCGATCCCTTGTCAGGGAACTTGATTCCACATGCCACAACTAAAGATCCTGCATGCCACGACGAAGATCCCACATGCTGCAATGAAGATCCTGTGTGCCGCAGTTAAGACCCGGTACAGCCAAAATAAATAAATAAATATTAGAAAATAAAAAATTAATAATTGAATTTCATCAAAACTGAAAAGCTGTGCTTGGCAAAAAACTTTGTAGAGAGGATGGAAAGACAAGCTATAGACTGGCAGAAAATATTTGCAAAATACATACCTAGCTAAGTATTAGCTTTAAGAATATATGAGGAACTCTCAATACTTAACAGTAAGGAATATATAATATACTTAGAAAATGGAGAAAGCACATGAACATATATTTCACCAAAGAATATATACAGATGGCAAATAAGCATAGGAAAAGATATTCAACAAAAATACCATCAGAGAAATGCAAATTAAAACCACAATGAAATACCACTACACACATTAAAATGGCAAAAATACAAAATCATAAAAATACCAAATTCTGGTGAGGATATGATGAAACTGTGTTAATCATACATTAAAGGTGGGAATGTAAAATGGCTATTTTGAAAATTATCTTGGTCTTTTCTTTAGAAACTGAGGATTAGATGCATTAAATTATAACTTGCTTGTCTAATAAACAGTAAATCGTGGGACTTCCCTGGTGGTGCAGTGGCTAAGAATCTCCCTGCCAATGCAGGGACATGGGTTCGAGCCCTGGTCCAGGAAGATCCCACATGCCGCAGAGCAACTAAACCCATGTGCAACAGCTACTGAGCCTGCGCTCTAGAGCCTGCGAGCCACAACTACTGAAGCCCGTGTAAAAGCAACTTTCAGAGACCTAGAGCCCATGCTCCACAACAAGAGAAGCCACCGCAGTGAGAAGCCCAGGCACCACGACAAAGAGTAACCCCCACTCACCTCAACAAAGACCCAACACAGCCAAAAATTAATTAATTAAAAAAATAGTAAATTGTAGGGGGCTTCCCTGGTGGCACAGTGGTTGAGAGTCTGCCTGCCGATGCAGGGGACACGGGTTCATGCCCCGGTCCGGGAAAATCCCACATGCCGCGGAGCAGCTGGGCCCATGAGCCATGGCGGCTGAGCCTGCACATCCGGAGCCTGTGCTCTACAACGGGAGAGGCCACAACAGTGAGAGGCCCATGTACCGCACATAAAAAAAAAAAAAAAAAGTAAATTGTAACCTTCCTTCACTAATCAAGATCACTTTAATTATTCTTGCAAATTGCATACCCTCTAAGCTTCTCATAATTTAAACAATATATCACAAGATTCCTTTAACTGTCCCTATAGGTAACACCTCTGATGGTGTTATGGGTCACTATAGATAGATAGATAGATAGATAGATAGATAGATAGATAGATAGATAGAGATATAGATATATGTCACTATATATATATATATATATATGTCACTATACTAACGGTTGCCTAAGTTGTTTTTCAGGAACTTAGAGTTAGTTCTTGCCCAGCTCAAGTCAGTCAAGACCACTGACCATTCAACTGGGCTTGTGTGAGTGTCCAATGGATGATCTTTTGGTGTCAGAGGGCCAAAAACTCCTTTCTCAGAACATGCTAATGTGGCCATTTTCTGAACATGTGTCCTATAAAAACCATGAAGTTTGACTATGCTTGCACCAATTACCTCACTTTTGTTACCTCCAATCACCTTTCCCCATGCCTCATACTACCCTACCTCTTTACCCCATACATATTCCTAAACCCTATCTCTGGGGAGGTAGATTTGAGATTTGTTCTCCCATTTCCTCACTTGGCCGCTTTGTGAATAAAACTTATCTCTGCTGTGAACCTTGGCATCTCAGTGTTTGGCTTGGTGTGCATTGGGCAAATGAACCTGGTTCAATGACAAAACTAAAAATGCAACTACTGTACAGACTAGCAATTGCACTCCTAACATTTGACAAGTGAGCCAAGAATGCTCAATGAGGAAAGAATAGTCTCTTCAACAAATGGTGATTGAAAAACTGAATAACCACATGAGAAAAATGAAATTGGATTCCTATCTTACACTGCTCACAAAATTAATCAAAATAGATTAAAGACTTAAACATAAGACGTGATACTGTAAAACTCCTAGAAGAAAACTTAGGGAAGAAGCTCCTTGACATTGGTCTTGGTAATGATTTTTTGGATATGACACCAAAAGAAGAAGCAACAAAAGCAAAAATTAGCAAATTGGATTCAGTCACACTAAAAGTTTCTGTACAGTAAAAGAAACAATCAACAAAATGCAAAGGCAACCTATGAAATAGAAGAAGATATTTGAAAATCATATATGAGATAAAGTGTTAATATCCAAAAAATATATAAAGAAGTCATATAACTCAATAGCAACAACAACAAAATCCCCAAACAATCCAATTAAAAAATGGGCAGAAGAGCTAAATAGACCTTTTTTCCTAAGAAGACATTCAAATGACTAACAGACATATGAAAAGATGGTCAACATCACAAACCATCAGGGAAATGCAACTCAAAACCACAATGAGATATCACCTCCACATGTTAGAATGACTACCATCAAGAATAACAGAAATAACATGTGTTGGTGAGGCTGTGGAGAAAAGGGAACCCTTGTGCATTGCTGGCAGGAACGTAAATACTACCATATGAACCAGGAATCTCACCTCTGGGTATACATCCAAGTGAGATGAAATGAAAACAGGATATCAAAAAGATGTCTGCACTCCCATGTTCATTGCAGCATTATTCACAATAACCAAGATGTGGGAACAAACTTAGTGTCCATCAGTGGATGAATGGATAAAGAATATATATATATATATATGAATATTATTCAGCCATGAAGAAGGAAATTCTGCAATTTGCGATGACATAAATGAAACTTGAGGATATCGTGCTTAGTGAGACAAGCCAGAGAAAGATAAATATCGTATATCACTTGTAAGTGGAATCTAAAAAAGCCAAACTCATAGAAACAGAGAGTAGAATGATGGTTACCAGGGGCTAAGGGGTGAGGGAATTGAGAAGATGGTGTTAAAGGGTGAAAACATACAACTAGAAGATAATAAGTTCTGGAGATCTAATGCAGAGTATAATGAGTATAGTCAATACTTTTTTATATACTTCAAAATTACTGAGAGACTAGATTTTAAATGTTCTAACCATAAAAAAGAAATTATAATTATGTGACATGACAGAGATGTTAGCTAAAGCTTCAGTCTCATCATATTGCAATATATAAATGTAGCAAACCAACATGTACACCTTAAACTTACACAATGTTATATGTAAATTATATCTCAATAAAGAAAGGAGTGTGTCTTCACTAATTCTTTTCGGAAAGGAAAAATAGTGGTATGATATACCAAGTTCCTTTAAGTATATATCAAATGGTATTATCATTTTTAAAAAGTATTTACAAATGCTTTTAGAAATATTTGGGATACTTATATAATCATCTGATTAGGAGAAGTGGGACTTTTCAGGGTAAATAGGATCATTATCTAATGAAGGATAACACAGTCTAACATGTCTCTTAGTCAGTTAATACAGATAGCCAAGAGCCATGTCTCATATCATCTGTGTGCACCTGTGGACGCACACATGTAAATTCTAAGAGCATAAGAGATCATGCTGGACTAGATTTCTCAGTCTCACTTCTCTGATACAAAGTTTATTTCCATTGTTCTTCAGCCAAATTTAACTGCCTCTCTATAATTTAACTCTGTGGGAATCTGGGGATTTGATGGTAAAGTCGTTACTCATTAGACAGATTTGTAAGGAATAATTTTTAATTATGTAGAATGGATGAGGAATGAAAACACTGCAAGCAGAACAGTGGAAAAAATTAAATTACTTGGTATGGACTTGGGAACAGTTAGAGATAAGGACCTTCCTCTTTGCCCACTCCCACCCACATCTACTAGAAACAAACAGGAATTTACAAACACATCTACAGATTTTATAGAAATTTTAAAAAAACCTTATAGTCTACAAACATGTAAATTTCACCACAAGTGTTTAATATACAGTATGAACCATCCCCTATAGTTTGCACGGAGTAGTGTGGCAATCTTTTTTTTTAAAACTCTCTTGGATGTGAACACTGGTTTCTTAGTAGCAGACCTGATTGCTCCAGGAACACAAGGAGGTATCGAAATGATTGCTCCAGAAAATACTACTTTTCAATTGCTCTTTTCCCCTAACACATTCTCATCACCACTATTATATGAAGAAAGCAGCCAACAGATACCACCTTTTGATTGCTATGTAGCTTAAGGAATTCCTGTTAAATGTTAAGTACCCCAGCCTCAAGCCAGATCACACAAAAGCAGATCTACATTATAAATAGCCTAGAATTTTGTTTTACACTGGGATTATTCCCAGGCTATGTGAACACTGAGCCAGTTCAGGAGATCCCCACACTTAGCTTTCCTTTCTCCAATCTCCTTACTATCTCTCTTCCAATGCTGAAACAGCTCTAAATCATTGTTACTGTAAGTTTAAATTAAGCCCCTGTCAGAGAAGTCCTTGTTGAAGGACTTTTAAGCAGCCAGTGAGGGAAAAACACCCTTCTCCTTTGCTTCTGCTCTCTGCGCTATTATAGACTGCCTAAGCCATCTAAATTGAATGAGGTTGAAGTTAAATGGCTCCTCTGATCAAATGACACAGAGTGTTTGTATCACTTCCCTTGAGAAGCCATCTAATTTGCCAGAAAACCATACATCATGCGTGAAGCACCCACGCCTGAAATTTGAAAGAGCTATCTTTCCAAATGGAATTTGAACCTTTTCAAATAGTCACCATACACCTTCAGAAGCCAAAATGATTTCTGATTACCGCTATCTCATGAGTCCCAGGGTACTTTGTCCCAATATACCTCCATCTGAGGCAATTTTTCTCCTCCTATCTCATCATTTAGAGCCCTGAGAATTGTTGACTACATGTACTGAAACAACACCCAGAATTATATTTTTGATATAATATCTGTAGTGCCTCTCAAGGGAACAACTCCTCTCTACAATTTTCTAAGATAAACAGAAAAGAACATTTTACACTGCTTCTTGGGCATTCTAAATGCCTAAGCTAAATCAAAGGAGTCTTTAAGCTCCCCTACCATCATAATATCCACAATTCCCTTTGTCTATTTCAGCCGCTGTGGCTCTGAACAGTCACACTTTGGGAAGAAACTGCCATTCTTTAATTGCAACATTAGTGTTTACATAGCGTTCTTTTTCCACAAACCATGCAATTAGGCCCTAAACATAGTAACAAAGCTTAGAATTTAACTCTAAACTTATCCTTTAACATTTTTAAAAGAACTTTAAATTTTGGAATAGTTATGGATTTACAAAAGAGTTATGAAGATAATACAGAGAGCTCCAATATATCTCATATCCAGTTTCCCCTAGTATTAACATCTTAACATCAGTTTGGTATATTTGCCATAATTAACAAACCAGTATCAATACATTATTATGCACTAAAGCCCATACTTTAGATTTCCTTGATTTTTTTTTTTTTTTTTGATTTCCTTGATTTTTAACTAATATTCTTTTCCTGCTCCAGAATCCCATTCAGAATACTACATTACACTTGGTCGTCATCTCTCCTTAGCTATTAGACTTTCTCAGATTTTCCTTTTTAAGACCTTGACAATTTTGAAAAGTACTGGTCAGGTATTTTATAGAACGCCCCTTAATTGTCATTTGCCTGATGTTTTTCTCTAGAGTAGACTGGAATTACAGATTTTGAGGAGGAAGACCACAGAAGTAATGTACCATTTTCATCATACTATATCAAGGGTACATAGTATCAACATAACATCACTGTTCATATGAACTTTATGCACCTAGCTTGAGGTAGTGTTAGGTTCCTCCACAGTAAAGTTACTCTCTTCTCTCACCCTTTTCATACTCGTAGGAAGTCACTAGGCACAGGGCACACTTAAGGAGTGGACAGTTACTCTACACTCTTGCAGGCACAGTATCTACATAAATTACTTGGAATTCTTCATGGGGATTTGTCTCTTTTCTTCTATTTATTTATTAATTAAATCATTTAGTTATGTAAGTGGGGGCCCTAATCTTGTACAACATGAATCATTCTAGCCTTCTCCCCTTGCATGCTTATCTGTAAATTCTTTTTCTTTTTTTTTTTTTTTTTGAATTTTTGAATTTTATTTTTTTATACAGCAAGTTCTTACTAGTTTCTGGAAATTCTCACTCCAACCATGGAACCCTAATTCCTGCCATACACCATCAATTTACGTTAATTGTTCAATTCTTGTATACTCATATAATGGTTTCAAAATTGTTAACCCACTTGTGTGGGAGCAAGATTATCAACTGGAGCACAGTTCTTATGTACAGTTCCTTTTGCCTTTAGTCTTACAATCTCTATTCATTTCTAAAATGACAGGTCAGCACTTATTTTTCCTGCACACCCTCAACTGAGATTGCTTATACATTTTTTTGTTGTTGTTTAAAAACATTTTTTTTAATTGGAGTATAATTGCTTTACAATGGTGTGTTAGTTTCTGCTGTATAACTAAGTGAAGCAGCTATACATATACATATATCCCCATATGTCCTCCCTCTTGCGTCTCCCTCCCACCCTCCCTATCCCACCCCTCTAGGTGGTCACAAAGCACAGAGCTGAGCTCCCTGTGCTATGCGGCTGCTTCCCACTAGCTAGCTATTTTACATTTAGTAGTATATATAAGTCCATGCCACTCTCTCACTTCATCTCAGCTTACCCTTCCCTGCCCCGTGTCCTCAAGTCCATTCTCTATGTCTGCGTCTTTATTCCTGTCCTGCCCCTAGGTTCATCAGAACCATTTATTATTTTTATAGATTCCATATATATGTGTTAGCATACGGTATTTGTTTTTCTCTTTCTGACTCACTTCACTCTGTATGACAGACTCTAGGTCCATCCACCTCACTACAAATAACTCAGTTTCACTTCTTTTTATGGCTGAGTAATATTCCATTGTATATATGTGCCACATCTTCTTTATCCATTCATCTGTCGATGGACACTTAGGTTGCTTCCATATCCTGGCTATTATTGTAAATAGAGCTGCAATGAACACTGTGGTATATGACAGTTTTTGAATTATGGTTTTCTCAGGGTATATGTCCAATAGTGGGATTGCTAGGTCATATGGTAGTTCTATTTTTAGTTTTTTAAGGAACCTCCATACTGTTCTCCACATTTGTAATACAGTAAGATTGTTTTTTCACAGTCTGCCTTCCATGCTGGGGACGGAACCTCCTAAGTGATTTTTTAAATTTGCATACATTAATGTTTACTCTTTGTGCTGTGAAGTTCTATCAGTTATGACAAATGCATAGTGTCATGTACCCACAATTACAGTACCATACAAAATAGTTACTTTGCCCTAAAATATCATCTATGTTTCACCTATTCAACCTTCCTCTTCTACCCCCCAAAACCCCTAGCAACCACTTATCTGCTTACCATCTCTGTAGTACTGCTTTTCCAGAATGTCATATAAATCTAATCATACAGTGTGTAGCCTTTTCAGATTGGCTTCTTTCACTTAGCAACATGCATTTAAGATTCACCCATGTTTTTTGCATGACATGATAGATCTCACGTGTCCTCTACATAGTTTCCTTCAATGGTAGATCATTGCAAACTTATAGCAAAATATCACAACTACAATCTGACATTGATACATTCAAGATACAGAATATTTCCATCACCAGAAAGATTCCTCATTTTGCCATTTATAACCACACCCACTTCTCTCTCTTTTCCCCTCCTAAACCCCTGGAAACCACTAAACTCTTTCCCACTTCTATAATTTATTATTTCAAGAGTATTATATAAATGGAATCATAAAATAAGTTTTTGGGATTGGCTTTTTTAACTCAGCATAAGTCTCTGAAGATTCATCCAGGCTGTTGCATGTATCATAGTCTGTTCCTTTTAATTGTTAGGTACTAGTATTCCATGGTATGTACCATAGTTGTTTTTTAATTTTTAAATTAATACTATAGGTTTATTTATGATTTGTAAATATAAAATTGAGGTTATGATACACAATTCAAACATACACAAATTTAGTAGAAAAAAATTTTTTTTGAATTCTTATTCTGGTAAAAACTACATAACCACAGTTTCTTTAACCATTCACCTGTTAAAGGAAGGACATCTGGGTTATTTTACTTTATTTTTTAGTTGATGTATAGTTGATTTACAATATTATATTAGTTTCAGGTGTACAGCATAGTGATTCAGTATTTTTATAGATTATACTCCATGTAAAGTTGTTGGAAAATAATGGTTATAATTCCCTGTGCTGTACAATGTGTCCTGCTGCTTATCTATTTTATACATAGTAGTTTGTATCTCGTAATCCCATACACCTATCTTTCCCCTCCCCACTTTCCTCTCTCAACTGGTATCCACTAATTTGTTTTCTATATCTTCGAGTCTGTTTCTATTTTGTTATATATGTTCATTTGTTTTATGTTTTAGATTACACATATAAGTGATAACATATAGTATTTGTCTTTCTCTTATTTCACTAAGCATAATACTCTTAAGGTCTATTCACATTGTTGCAAATGGCAGAATTTCATCATTTTTTATGGCAGAGTAATATTCCAATGTATATAGATACCACATCTTCTTTATCCATTTGTCTGTTGATGGATGCTTGGACTGCTTCCATATCTTGGCTGTTGTAAACAGTGCTGCTATGAACATCAGGATATAAGTATCTTCTTGAATTAATGTTTCATTTTTTTCAGATATATACTTAGAGTGGAATGGCTGGATCATATGGTAGTTACATTTTTAGTTTTTTGAGGTACCTCCATACTGTTTGCACCAATTTACATCCCCACCAACAGTGTACTCATCTTCCAACAGTATTTTGAATAAGGGCAGTGAGAACAAACGTCCTTGCCTTGTATCCCAACAAGGGAAAGCGTTCTGCTTTTCACAATTAAGTATAAACTTAGCTGCAGGTTTTTTATGGATGCTCTTTTTCGAAGTTTAGGACGTTTCCCTGTATTCCTATTTTTCTGAGAGTTTTTACCATGAAAAGGTGTTGAATTTTTTTCAATGCTTTTTCTTAATTGATTGATATGATTATGTGACCTATCTTCTTTAGCCTGTTAACATAATTTATTACAATGAATAATTTTTTAACATCGATATAGCCTTTCATCCCTGGAATAAACAATTCTTGGTCATTTTGTATAATTCGTTTTGTATATTGCTGATTTATATTTGGTAATATTTATTAAGGATTTTTGCATCTATGTTCATGAACAATTTTGGTTTGTAGTTTCCTTTTTTGGCACTTTTTTTTTTCCAGGTTGATATCATGCTACTACAGGGCTCATAAAATGAGTTGGAAAATGGTCTTTCATTTTCTATTTTCTGGAAGAGATTGTGTACTATTGGTGTTAACTCCTCCTTAAATGTTTGATAGAATTCTCCAGTCAAACCATCTGGGACTAGAGATATCATTTTTGGCAGTCTTCAAATTATAAAATCAATTCCTTTAATAGTTATAGGGTTATTCAAGGTATTTATTTTATATTCAGTGAGTTGTGGTAGTTCATATTTTTCAAATGATTGGTCCATTTCTTCTGAGCTATCAAATTTAGAATTTTTTAAGTACTCACTTATTATCCTTTTGGTGTCTCCAGGGTCTGTAGTTAAATCTCCTGTTCATTCCTAACACTGGTGATTTGCAGAGGGATTTTTTGTTTTGGTTTTGGTTTTGGTTTTGGGGTTTTTTTGGGGGGGTCAGTATTGCTAGAAGTTTGCCAATTTTATTGATTTTTTTAATTGAAGAATCTGCTTTTTTCAAAAACAAATGTGTGTCCATTGTTCTTCTGTTTTCATTTTCATTGATTTACACTCTTAAGTTTATTATTTCCTTCCTTCTATTTGTGCTGAGTATATTTCCTCTGCTTTTTCTAGTTTCTTGAGGGAGAAACTTAGGCTATTGAGTTGAAATCTGTACAATTCTCTCACTCAAGATTGCCACCACATTGCACAACTCCAGGGAGCACCAAAGCATTCAATGAGAATAGTGCCCACTGGAGATGTGCTACCCAGTGGTCCTACTCTTAACAATATAGGAAAACCGAATACCAGCAAATGTGTTCAGCAAAAAGATTGCACACCAGTAACAACAATGATTCAACTATGACCTTTTTTCCTTGAAAATAAATAAACCTATCACAGGCAGGAGTTACCATGATGTCACTAAAAATATTTCAACAAAAAGTAGTATATCTTTTTCTTTTTTTTTTTAGTAGTATATATCTTTTTGTCCATAGTAGATATTGCTGTATCTGCCATTCATATCTTTTCTGATTGCTAAATAAATTAAATTTTGCCTTTTAACATTTCTCCTGCAGATTTTCTGAAACTTCAAGTGTTTTATAGTTTAAAAATATAATTTATATATTCAAATTAGGCTTCCTAAACCCTTCTGTTGCCTGCACCTGCTCCTAAAGTACAAATTAACAGTTGTGGCTGATTAAAAACCATTTTACTGGTCTTTTTAAAAACACTTACAAGTGTTGGTTTAAAAGGGAGGGTGGGAGGGGTAATTGCTTTAATAGTTGGCTTTCAGGAAACTAAAAGCTTCAAGACTAGTTAGTAAGTAATTTCCTAAAAATTACCTGGAGTTAGAATTGGCCCAACTTGGCAAATGACTGGCTCTATAGCCAAGCGGCTGTGAGAAGTCAAAGATTATTTCAAGTTTTTAAATCTGTGTGGCTGAGAGATGTTTGCTCTATTAAACAAAATAGAGAAAGCAAACAAAAAAAAACTGAAGGTGTGGAGATAGAGCAGAACATCCAGACAGAAATACCCGGCTCAACAGGACTTTGCAAAATTGGAAATAGGTGAGGGTCAGAAAAATAGAATTCATTCCTTTCACAAAAGTTTATTGACTGATTACTAGATGCCAGATTCTGTTCTCTGCTGTGGGACGCATTTGCACAGAAAGTAGACTTGCAGTCCTTAGTGAAACCCAGCCGTACACTGTGGGGCTCCTGGGCACGGAAGCCTTTCTATGTCCCCCATTCCTTGTTTGTAGGGAACAGATTTCAGCCTCCATGACCTTCCCTGAGTTCCAAAGGGCAGATTCGAAGAGTTGCTAATCAGGGAAGGGAGGGGATGCAGAGACAAGGGAGGAGCAGGCAAGAAACAATAGTGCAGCCTTGGGGCAGGTCCTGGTTCCTCCTCAAGGGATACACATAACAATATCTTTGAGCTCCTCTGCAGAACTAAAACCTCCAAAAAATGGAAAATAGCATTCTTCATTCCAGAGAAGACCTCCTGAGGCCAGAGTAAAGGAACCAGAGAAGCTCATCAGGACACTACCTGAGACCAGATTAAAGGAATGCAGGTCCTTCACACAGACCCAATCCTTATCAGCAGCCCCACCCTTGAACCACTGCTATAAAACTCCTCACCAAATCCTCCCGGGTTGGTACACACAGTTTTTGAGAGGCACAAGGCTGCTGTGCCCCCTTTGCCTGGCAAAGCAATAAAGCTTTTCTTTTCTACTTCACCTGTAACCAAACAGGACCCTATGCGGCCTTCCCAGGACAGGCCTTCCTCCATAACCTCTGCTTAGGTCCTCTCTGAAGTACCTAGATAACAGTATTTGATGCACATTTCCTGAGTTGTTTTACAGATGTGAAAACCCCCCACCAAATGCAAGATGTTAACTACTTCATGACCATGAGCACATAGCCCCAGGCCTCCTGGAGCCTAAGGACTGATAATGTTAACCCCTGTGACAGTACCCTGTTACCTCACCATCAACCAGTCAGAGAACTGTACACGAGCTGATCACATACCCTGAGACTCCCTTCCTTCACCGGCTTTTAAAAATGCTTTGCTGAAACCCTCCAGAGAGCTCAGGGTTTTGGGTGGCATGAGCCACCCGTCCCCCTGCATGGCTCTGCAATAAACCTTCCTCTGCTCCAAACTGTGATGTTTTGGTTTGTTTTGCCTCATTGTGCGTCAGGCACATGAACTTGAGCTAACACACCCAAATCTCTGTCTCTGAAATTTGATTTGGCACCAGTGCACAGAGGCTGAGATTTCAGCAACGTTACCACTGGATGAGACTGTAAAGGGTGAGTATGAGGAAAGGAGAAGAACCAAAGCCACATGCTTCTGTCTCTCTTACTCTTAGGATATGGGAAAAGGGAAGTGGGAGAAGGAAACATTAAAGAGGTTAATAGAAGAAGCAGGAGAATGCAGTTCAACAGAAGCCAAAGGAAGAGAGAATTTCAAGGAAGGGATGATAAACAGCAAAAAAGGGCTTAGGAACTGAAAAAAAAAATACTGGATTCTGTGTGTTGGAGATAACTAGTAATCATAATAATTAGTATTTATTGAACACTGTTTCACATGCATGATGTCATTTTATCCTCACTGCAATTCTATAAAAAGGGACATTATTATCTATACTTTACAGATTGAGGAGACGGGCTTATTGAAGGAATCCAGAGCAAGTACTTAAGGCAGTTAAAACAGATTTTATTCAGGAACTGTTGCCATGGGGAAAAATACCTCAGTATAGAACTAAGCTCAATTCTGGATACAGCAAGGACAAGTGAGAACGTATAGCCAAGGTGGATGATGGTGAGGAGGTAGGCGCATCCTTGCTAAATCAACTTACGCAGATTATTGTTGAAGGCAAGTCAAGATGATCAGATATTAAGCAAGGGTGGAGAATAAGGAATTTGATCAGATATCAAGAGTATCAGGGATCAAGAGTGGGAGGTCCTCTACCTACAAAAAAGAAACAAACTCATAGACATAGAGAACAGACTTGTGGGTGCCAAGGGGGAGGGGGGAGGGAGAGGGATGGACTGGGAGTTTGGGGTTGGTAGATGCAAACTATTACATTTAGAACGGATAAACAACAAGGTCCTACTGTATAGCACAGGCAACTATATTCAATATCTTGTGATAAACCATAATGGAAAAGAATATAAGAAAAGAATGTATGTATGTGTATAACTTCGTCACTTTGCTGTACAGCAGAGATTGGCATAACAGTGTAAATCAACCATACTTCAAAAAAAAGAAAAGAAAAAGAAAAGAAAAGAAAAAAAAAGAGTGGGAGGTTCTTGCTAAACAGACTTCGCAGGATTCTTGCTTCAAATGGACTAAGCAGGTGAAAGACAAGCTGTAAGAACAAGGCCTAGTCAAAAAGTAAGCTCAGGGCTTCCCTGGTGGCACAGTGGTTGCGAGTCCGCCTGCCGATGCAGGGGACGCGGGTTCGTGCCCCGGTCCGGGAAGATCCCACATGCCGCGGAGCGGCTGGGCCCGTGAGCCACGGCCGCTGAGCCTGCGCGTCCGGAGCCTGTGCTCCGCAACGGGAGAGGCCACAACAGTGAGAGGCCTGCGTACCACAAAAGTAAGTTCAGAGGAACCCGTCTAAAGTTTGGTTAAGGAGAATATTTGCCAGGCTCAGTGGTTAACTTTCTTGCTGAAGGGAAATAGTAGAGTAGAAGCTTAATCTCATCTCTATCTGGTCCTAGAATTACCTACATTTTAACCTCAGAATAAAGAGTTTCAGTCAGTGTAAGCAAAAGCCAGCAGTTCCCAAACTTTGTTGCACATTAGAAATAACTAGCGACCGGGACTTCCCTGGTGGTGCAGTGGTTAAGAATCCGCCTGCCAGTGTAGGGGACACAGGTTCGATCCCTGGTCTGGGAAGATCCCACATGCCGCGGAGCAACTAAGCCCATGCACCACAGCTACTGAGCCTGTGCTTTAGAGCCCGCGAGCCGCAACTACTGAAGCCTGTGCACCTAGAGCCCGTGCTCTGCAACAAGAGAAGCCACGGCAATGAGAAGCCTGTACACCAGAATGAAGAGTAGCCCCCAGCTCGCGGCACCCAGAAAAAATCCGTGAGCAGGAAGGAAGACCAAATGCATCCAAAAATAAATGAATGAATGGAAGAAAGAAAGAAGGAAAGAAAGAAAGAAAAAAGGAATAACCAGCAACCTTTTCAAAATCTTGATGCCCGAGTCATCACACCCATACCAATTAAATCAGGATATTTGGTATCAGTATTTTTTTTTTTAATCTCCCTAGATGATTCCAATGTTCAAAGTTTGGGACCCCCCCTGGGCTAATGAATAAGTAGGCCAAAAGGAAGCAGAAATCAATGTAAATGATGGCTTCAAACAATTTGCTGCTGTAAAGAAGGGAATTAAGTTAGACAAGTTAGGAGTGTTGGGGAAATAGAACTAAAAGAAACAAAATCTTCTACTCACCCAGAAAACCTCTCCACAGAGGTAGTAGAGACAGAAAACAGTTTTATTACTGAATAAACATTAAACCAGCAGGCGATACACATCACAGGCAATCCTTTATGAGATCATAAAAACAGAAAGCAATTTTAACCTTTATATAAAAGACTAAACAGGTAAAATTCATTATGTACGTATTTTCAAGAAAACAATCACTAGTCCTTACATAAGAGGACTTGACAGCATCTTTTGTCATACTTAATTCATCCTAACTTTATCATGAAATTTGGGGAAACCATCCATATTAGCTGATTGACTTTATCCGGTAGGTAAGAAAGCTTTTCATATCTTAATGATGAGAGGGAGTTTTATAAATTAGAGCAAAGTGCCCACTGACATTAGAGTCTGACCCTCACACAGGAATGGGAAATAGGGGTGTTATCTCCCTTGATATTTGCATCTCAGAATGATGGCTTTCAGGTCCTTGAGGAAACTGTCCTGAGTTGTGAGACTGCTCAGAGGCTTATTTAGTCATTCTAAAGATTTATATACATTTGAAAAGGACAGAGAAACAAATTCTCAAACAGAAGGGGAGGGGAGAGTCTGGTCTCTTATTTTCAACAGGCAGAATTAAGCCTCTTGTTTTTAACTTGTATCTGCGCTCACAGGAGATATCAGGATTAAAGAGACTTTCTTTTCTTTTCTATTGTAGTGGAAGAAAAACAATTTTCCCTCTACCTCTCTAGGTTCTTGGCCGAGACACCCGCCCACCCCCTACCCCCCACCTCCGTATAAAAGAGATTAACAGGAGAAAAACAATGACATTGAATAACATGTATTATTTTCTGTATACATGGGAAATAACCAGGAAAACTGAGTAACTCCTCCAAGTGGCTTAAGCTGTGGCTCTAAATATCATCCTCAGCTAAAGACAAAGAAAAATTGGGGTGGAGGGGACCAACTGTGAAAGGTTATCAGGAAAAACAAGGATAAGGTTGTTATGCAGATTCAAGTCTCTGCCTTATGCATTGATAAGAATTTCTAGAGATTCATCCTCTTGCTGGGACTGAGAGGGAGACATCCTTACAAATGGAGATTTCCCTTATAAATGTATGTTTCTTACAAAAGGTAACTCCTACTTGGTTTTCAGAGTTTTCCCCATGTCTTCTGTTTCGTAAAAATAACCAGCTCAGAATTAATCCTTATGCCAAAGAGGCATATTTTAGGGTGGCATATTCTGCTCCCCTTTACTATTTTTACATGGAGAAATGTGAAAAAGTTTGTAAGCTGAGTGTAGAAATCTATGCAAAAAGAGGACATTGAATATGCAAGAGAACAGAGGTATTGATGGAGAAAATTTCCAGGGCAGGAGAGAAGTAATGACATCAAAAATCTAAGTGAACTGGTAAGTTTGGGCCAGGAGGAAGGATACCTCTTTCTCTGAAATGAGAGAGTAAAGATGCAGATATATGACTTTATGGAGGGAGGGAAGTTACCTGTCTTCCTCCTCTGGAAGCTAGTGTTCCTCTGAGGCCAGAGATAGATGGGCTCCAGGCTGAGTAGCTGGAAGTTGTCCTTTGTGGACAGATACTCCAAGATGAAGACAAGAAAAGGAAGGAGGAGAAGCTGAGCCCTGCCCAGATAAGAGATAAAGAGACCATGTATTACTCATTCTCAAAGTCAAGGAGACTTTCCGACCACACATTCACAGAAATGCTCCTCGGAGATCAAAAGGGAGGGGGCACCACCCCATAGTAGGTGATGTCAACCTACCCATAGGCCTCTTTGCTAGAATCCGTCTTGGCTAAGAGACGCGCACACACATGGGAGGACCCTGAGATAAACCAAATATGGACTCAGAGCCAGGCAAAGCAAGATGATCAGCCCCAGGAAACCTGGAAGAAATACCCCATATGAGTGATTCAAACTACCACGAGGGCGGGACTCTCTCTCTGAGTCCACCTGTGTGTCTATCCACACATACACTTTTTCCTCCTAATAAACACTTTACTTGTTTTACTACTTTCCGTCTCTTTGTGGGAATTCATTTCTACAAAGCCGACAGGCCAGGGGCCTTGTCACTGGCCATTGGCCCTCGTGGTCTAGTGGCTAGGATTCAGCACTCTCACTGCCGTGGCCTGACTTCAGTCTCCGGCTGGGGAAATGAAATCCTGCTTCAAGCCGCTGCAGGCTGAGGCCACCCAAGAACACTTCCATTAGCATCATCTCCAGGGACCAAGCCCACTTTCAGCAGTAACTGCCCAGTGCTGGCACATTTCAGAAGGATGCAGTTAACAGCAGCATTCCTCCAATCATCCACTGGTGAGGAAGATTATAATAGACAATGCCAATGATTGATTTGAATTTGCTCTGATTCATATTACCAAAATATGCTTCAGGCATTATCAGAGGCCTTACATTTCCAAGCAACACAGGGTCATATAGCTGACAAAGGGGAACTCTGTAGGATGTGTCAAACCCAAGTAATTTTTGACAGAGGTCTCTCTATTTTATCTAAGACCTCTTTTATAAATTCGAGAGATCAAACAGAGTTATCTCTAACAAACACAAAGAATAAAATGAGTTAAATGGAACTCAAAGAGGTTTGTTTGTTTTCCCTGCTGCCATTCCAGGTTTTCATCAAGTGTCAGGTGTCCCACATCCAAGGTCACTTGAATCCTCCTGTTAAGTGCTCCATGAAATATTTGTATTTTCATCTATTTAAATAAATTGAAGATGGAAAAGGTAAAATCTTAGATGAGAAGACCAGATTTGTGTAGAACTGTATGATAATATGGACACAGTGAATTGAAGGGCAAAGCCACAGGCCTAACAGGATTCTACAGTGACAGCTTGTAAGCAGGAAAAAAAGCACAGAGTTAAATATTCTAACTTTGTCCTTTTCAATACTGTTAGCTGGGTGACCTAGGGTAATGCCCTGAGTTAACCCCTTTTTGGTCCTCAGTTTCCTGTTTGTGTAACAAAAGTGTTGTATTTGTTCAATTAATTAAACAAGGAGGCCATCAGACTGGGGTGGCTCTAATAGCACCTACATAAGCAAAACAAAATCTAAGTCTGTAAATACATCAAAGTTATGAAATTGAAACCAAAGGACAACCAATCACAAACAGACAACTAGGTTTAAAGCTATAGCTAATCAATAATTTCCTTACTTTGCTTCTGTCTTTTCTCTATAAAAAATTTTCCCCACCTCCTGACAGCAGAGCACTTCTAAACACTTTAATTTGGCGTTGCCCAATTAAAATTGATTTTTGCTCAAATAATTTCTTAAAATATTAATATGTCTCAATGTACCTTTTATCAGATTTCATGATTTATCCTTCAACTTCTACTGAGAAAGGAACCAGATAAAAAGACTTTAAATGGCAGCGTAAGGAGTTAGGTCTTGGTATGAGAAAAAAAAACTTCCGAAGTATTGCAGCTGTACTGGAAGAAGCCTTGAAAGTCTTCCTTGGATACTTTTTAAATAGGAAAACTCCCCATGTATGAAACAGTTGTGAACAAAGGTACAAGAAAGAGTCTCATTTGATAATCCTTCTTGACCATGAATATAACTGATTCTACTAAAAATAAGTAAATTAAATGTTCTCCAGAATCTAGCTTCACTGGAATCGGGCAACTGGCAGTTAGAAATATTTGATTCATGCACCGTGGGTGAGCAGCTCCCACTGTGGTCCAAAAGCGACCTGACCACTAGAAAGTTCTGGATTTGTCTCCAGAGCATTAGCATTTTTATTACTTTATTATCCATTCATATCCATATAAAAGTGATTTACTCCCTTGGTATGTACAATATAATATTAAAGAATTAGCACTGGAACAGCCTCAGGGGTCAATTAACCCAAACCCAGAATTCTAAGCAGTACAGATTAGTTTTTGGAATGTCTCCCAGTAATTAAATCTAGCAATGAAGGTGATTCCACCACTTTCCTTAGTACAATTTTTTTTCCCAACTCTTAACTATCACTGAGCCTAATCTCCTCATGTGCATAAAAATTACTTAGGGATGATTATGAATATTTATATTATAGGAGACCAGTATAGGCCACCCCAAAATGTGACTGTAGGATTTCAGAATATGTCATCTTGAATATGTCTCTTTGGCGTAAGGACTGGTTTGAGCTGATTATTTTGAGAAACACCAGACATGGGAGAAGTTTGAAAAGAGTAGAAGTTACCCTTTTGAAAGGGAAATCTGCATTTATAAAGGAAATCTCCATCTGTAAGAGTTTCTCCTGCTATATGGGGAAGACAAGGGTGACTCCAAATCACCAGAGAATCTTAACAATGGAGAAGGTCCAATTTAAATCTGCATAACAAATCTTACCCTTGTTTACCTAGCTTTCCTGGGTCACCTTCCTATAACCTGCTTCTTCCACACCCTTCTTTTGTTTTAGCTGAAGATTATGTATTTTTTCCAGAGGCATAGGACTTTATTTTTTACAATTCAGCAAGCATTATGTGAGTATTGTCAGAGAGTAAGAAATTTTTCCTCCACCCTTCTAGGTTCTTCCTACTGGTCTAAGAACTAAATTTACATGGGAAGTTGTTAGGAAGAATTTAATAATTGTATTCTCCATTAATCAGAGTATCTAGAGATTTGGTCATCCTCCTTTTCCTGGTTCAGTGAGGGAGACACTCTTACAAATGGAGATTTCCCTTACAAATCTAAATGTTCCTTACAAAAGGTAACTCCTACTTGATTTTCAGAGTTTTATTCCCACACCTCCACCCATATCTGCTGTGTCTCAGAGAATAACCAACTAAAAATAATATATCAAAGAGACATATTTTGGGGTGGCAAATTCTGCTCCTCTACAGCATCAACAGCATCAGCTTCATTCCCTTGCCCCCCTCCGCCATGTTCTTCAGGGGTGATACAGAGGGCCCTGATGGATTGATTGCCTGTGCAGCATCCATCTTACTAGAATTCAGGCAGCTGAAGCAGAATTACCTTTTAATCTCCTAGCTTCCCTTCTGGCCAGGCTGCCACTCAGAAGATGTACCAGTCAGGCCTACCCGAGGTTACTAGTAGGAGAAAGAGACACATCATGCCCAGGAATGGTCAGGGAAGAATCCTGAATTTTCAAAAGTTTTATATATTTCTCCTCCCCTTTCCCCTTATTATTACCCAGGAGGAAGCCAAAGGAGATCGACCCCCTCTGGTGTTCAAAAAGGAAACAATAGGCCCAAAATGGAGTCACTTGTACTAAGCCTCACATCAGCAAACCCAAACTTAATACCTAACCTAATTGCAGTTTCAGCTTCTCCCAGGAATGGACTTTTAAACCAATCAGTCTGAAATTTTCTCATCAACACTAGTGAGGTAATCTGCATGATAGACCCCTGCCCTTCCCCCAAAGGAAGTTGACCCTGCTTGAAACAATCCTTTCTTTTGTTTATGACTTCCTTGTCCCACCCCCTTCTGCCTATAAAAACTTTCCATTTTGTACAACTCCTCAGAGTGCCTTTCTACTTGCTACGTTGGATGCTACACCATTCATGAATTATTTAATAAATCCAATTAGATCTTTAAATTTACTCAGTTAAATTTTTTTTTAAGAGATTTTGTAGCAGTGGTGGGATATGAAATGAACTTCTATTGACATTCAGGGACAATGAGAAACTCAGGCATGGTACCCTGCAAACACTTTGAGTTCACTCTCTTTCTCACCGTTTCTGAGGGCTGTGGTTAAGTAAGTTTCTCTTGGTTCTGAGCTCTACTCTCTTTTGTTGAGTTCATGATCTAATTGACTTTTCTTTACACGGAAGTTCAGCTTGAGCTGGTAGATGATTCTGCCTGGAACCCAAATGAACTGACAGATGGTTCTGCCTGAAGCCTAGCCTCTAGCCTTTCAGACTCCAATTTCCAGGTATTTTTAGTGGAAAACCAGATTCCACATCAGGAACTGCTGGTGGTTTAGTCTGCAGATCCCCATTTATTTGAAATCCTTCCCCATTTGGGAATTGTTGGTAGCAGCTGTAGTCCTCCATTTATTTAGAATCAGTTTGCAGTCTGCATTTTTTTGAGGTCTGCTGATTCAATTCTTTCCCCAGCCCCTAGTTCATTGGTTACTGCCAATATTAAGGTGCACATGTTTGTTTGTCTTGTTTTTTGTAGATAAAGGCTAATTGCTCATGGGAATCTAAGAAGCCAAAAAGACACATATTGGTGGGTACAGATTGAGCATCTAAGAGCTGTTAGAGTGCTTTCCACCAAACCCAAGGTCTCCCATGTAAGGATAAGTTGGTCATGGAATGGCTTAGTTTGACACTAGGTTACTTGCCAACCTCAAGAAAATTTCTGTGCAATGAGGTACACTGTAAACACATGATATCCAACCCAGTAGCACATTCCCTTTAGGTATTAATTGGAGGTGAGAGACCCAAAGGCTTAGCTACAAAATAAATAATAACACAATGATATCCTTAGAATCCAAAGAGTTAAGTGCACCACCTTCTATGAGAACTATGGTCCCCAAAACTATAATATCTATAAAATGGACAAAATCTTATTAAGGACAACCTAGAACTTTGTGTCCTGAGAAATTACAATGGCTGTTATGAGAAGCATTCCAATTAGATAAAATCATTTAAGAAGTGCACTTGAAAGCAAGGGCTTCCAAATCAAATAGAATGAGACACTTATTTCAGTTGGCATGCAGAAGGCTCTAAGAGGTTCAAAATTCCAAAATAGCTTCATTGAAAGATTTGGTGCAAAGATTAAAGAAAAATTTAAGATATAAAATGTTCCTAAAACAAAAGACTATAAGATTGATGTACCTCTTACTGCTCTCCTCTATCCTTTAAGTACTCATTCTAGTAATTTTCTCTGAAGTGCCTTTCCACTCTGATGAGACTATCAAACAATTATTAATACCACCAGAAATATTTACTGTTTGTCCCAACTGAAACCTGGCAAGATATTTGAAAGAATTTAATAACTGCATGATTAGAAATTTGGCCAAATTTGAAGCTGATATTCAGAGCCCGATAGGAATTATTTTTTGGCCTTCTTCTTTAACCTAATGTATCCAGAGAGAAAGAAAAACATTCCAACACAGGTGAATAAGTGTTATAATTCCTTTGATATCATTTAGGTGGTAACCCAATTCTTTGAGGAATTAAAAACAACTGTTCTTGTTTTACAAAGATAATCTTTACAAGACCAGCGATGTGGCTCCAGAAACAATTCAAAGTCCACCAATCCTTTTTATCAATTCTCAAACTACCCTGTGTCACCAGGGAAATCTTTTTTTTTTTAACCAATCCATTTTAAAATTTTTAAATTCTTGACATTACATAACTAAACTGAAATTTATTAACATTCCACTCTTACATTTCTTATCGACAAACAGAAATAAAATTCATGACCCAAAAACCCAAAACAAAACTAAAAACAGGGAAAAGCTTATAAAACTAAATATGGATCCCAGCATTAACAGCTGAACAGAGAATGTGATTTTTAAATTCTTAGCAGATGATAAAGTTGTGTAGAAACTGAACACTTACAAATTTATCTCAGAAGGCATGTCCTTGTGTCTTTGAGATGTAAATATTCTACCTGATTCTCTCCAGGAATTCTTATCTAGGTCATCTCTTTGAAATGCAAGCTTCAGGGAGGCAATTCCTATTGAAAGGGAGAAAGGTCATTTGAAACTAAGGCAAATGAAAATCCTAAACATCATTAGCCGTCTGAGTAGGTAACCTTAACATACTTCATCTACCAGAAAAATAACTTAGATCAAACTTCTTTTATAACTAGTGAGTTTTATATTATAATACCTGATTCATGGTAGTAATTTTAAAACAAGTTATAAGGTCTCTGTTTGTATCTGTCAGTATGTGTGTGTCTCTATATGTATGTTGTATGGTATTTTTCTACCTCTGGATGTTATTGCCAAAATTAATTTTTAAAAGAGCTCTATTTAATTGGCCTAAAGAAAATTAAGCACTTGTATGAGTTATGTACACATAAAATTCTTAAAAATGTAAAAAAAAAAACCCAAAGGCTTTTCAGGTTCACATGATTTGAGATAATAAAAACTAGTTTGCTTGTTGGTTTAATTAAAACAGGTATGTCTTTAGAGTTATCAACATTAAAAATAATGTAGACATACAACTTTTATTCTACCTAGGCTTACTAAAGGTCAAATAAGTTCATGTTATTTCTTACAAAATTTTTCAGCAAGAAAAATAGCTTGAGATGTGGCTATGTCTAATGTCTCATGAAGTTTTGTGGGTAATTTAAACATAATTCGTAAGAACAATAGAGGGAAGTAGTATAAAAAGGTTTTAGGTAAAAATTTTAAAATAGTTTCCCCAAATCTTTTTGGTAACCTGCAAACTTTTTTGCTAACTTAAATGATAAGCTAAGTTAAATTCATAAAATATCCAGATCATTTTCAAGTAAGACAAAATACTGAAACATTAATTACTAAACACAGGTTTATTCAGTTTGGACTTCTTTTTACAAACTAAAAGATATTTGGGTTTATTAGGAAACATGTTTTATGCCACACTAAAATATTATACTATTTAAAAAGGCATATGTTTCTAGAAATTATAAAATATATTTATAAGTTTGCCAAGCCATGGTATGCTAATGTAAGAGACAGTTCACAATTGCTTACTTTTTTATTCTCACTAAAAATTAAGGTTTTTAAGGATTAAAATTTTCAATATATAAAGCTGCTAGAAATAATAATGCAAACATCTCTGTCTGCAAAGAAAGTAGGATGTGTGTTTTCAGTAAAATAAGGTATGAGGAATGAAGATACATTTCTGTTGACAAAAAAGAAAGAGGAAAAACATAGGATAAAAACTGAATGTAAAAAAGAAAGTTATAAATAGTATGTGGAAAGGAATCTTTGGGAAAAAAATTTAATGTGTTGTCAAGCTGGCTAAGATTAGAATGAATTTAATTAATATAAATGAATTCTAATATCAAAAGCAAAATTAGAATTTAGTCCTCTCTGTTAAAAGAACAATTTTTTAAAAACTATTGGTCTGCTCTTGATAAGAGATTGTAAAAGGTTTTTCTTTACCTTTTAAGTCATCTGGCTAGAAAGCAAAAAATGTTGTGTTTTGTCAAAATAATTTCTTGTGCTTCATGTTGTCTTAATCAGGTCTTTGATTATTTAAGAAAACAATCTTCTCAATATTAAAAGAGCTGTTTTGCTCACAATTATGTAACCTTTGGTATTTGCCTTTAAAATATTTATCAATTTGGTTAAATACATAACTAGTATTCTTTTCATGATCTGTGATCCTTTCTAGTCAAGTGTCCAAACCTTTTGGATAGTTTTGACAAACTTCCCCAAAGTAAATTCTAAATGAAGAATTTTTGACCTGGAAGTAACTTTGGGATTTTCCAGAGGGTCCCTGGAACATCTCAAAATATTTGTTCTCTCTTCTTATAAAAAGGGAGATCAACACTAGTGAGATAATCTTCATGATAGCTCACTGGCCTTCCCCCAAAGGAAGGTGACCCTGCCTGAAATAATCCTTTCTTTTGTTTGTGACTTCCTTGTAGCAACCCCTCCTGCCTATAAAAACCTTCCATTTCGTACAACTCCTTGGAGCACCTTTCTACTTGCTAGATGGGATGTTGCCTGATTCATGAATCATTTAATAAAGCAAACTAGACCTTCAAGTTTATGCAGCTGAATTTTGTTTTCTAACACAGGAAATAGCCATATTCAGTGACCAAACTGTCTTACTAAAGTATGTCAGCCAGGAAGAGATAAGGTAGGGTCAAATAATTTTTAGATGATTTAAAAAAATCCATTCCACATCTCAGTGATGTCAGCATCTGAAGATGATAAGGGACATGAATGCCCATCAAATACCATGATCATCAGTCCATTTTTATGTGGCCTTTATGACAAAATGTAAACAATTGTCAGACTGTAGATGATTTTGAAAGCAGAACATGGTGGAGTTTTGATTCAAGGGTCATAATTGGGTAGCCAGAGTTATCCGAGTAGACGGGAACAGCAACACAATGAGCTGAAAAAGTGTTGACAGTCATGAATTACCAGAGATAGCCTTAAGAGAGGGATCAAACAGTCCAGTAGTCAAGCTACCAGAGGAAGACAGGAGCACTCGCTGTTGCAACGTGTCTTCCCACAGTGAGCCAAATGGGTCTACTTTTGGCAAGAGTTGCAAGTTTGGCTTGAAGTGGTAATTTCTGCACCAGAAACATATAGTCCTTTTTGCCCCATTTACAAAAGTGTATGTGTTGCCATGTCCAGTACGATGATAGACAGGTAGTGATGATGGCCACCAAGCAGGCGTGATTAAAAGCTTGATTCCAATTGGTCTCATAAAAGAATTGGCCCTTACTGTAGACATCTACATGAGTGACTCAGTCTGTCTGACTGCCAGCTGAGATCTGTTTCCACAGTTCATTACTCCAAAGAGGGGTGCATTTAATCTGCCAGTCTGTAGTCTTCCAAGTGGCAGACCAGATACCTAGGACATTGACAACATCCCAAGTGTTAGCAAAAATGTGAAAAGATTTATCAAGGAGAGCACTGGCCAGGGCTATTAAGACTGTCTTGCGTTTAGCCCACTGGCACTAAGCCTGAACATCAGTAGTGGCCCTATAGACATAATGAAGTTTTAATTTAATTGAATTTCAGAAAGTCAGGCCTAGAGATTTAGAACATCTGTGAATCAAGGGCCGCATTGAGGCAGCAACATCGCTTCATGAAAGCAGTAGTGTTGAAGATAATAATTCCTCCAAAGGTGTAACTGCCTCTTTTTGATATAAAACCAAAATGCTGTTCCAGCCAGTCCACCTGTGCTCTTGACTATTCCATTTCCATTGGATTTGAGGCTTGCTGTGTTCTTTCCTTGTTAATAAGCTGGGACAAATTTTTATCTGTTTAATGGCTATTTCTTTTCATTTTCTGTGAATTGTCTTTTCAGTTGTTCATACCTGTATTGCTTTGTTGAAGTTTCTTTTTCTTTTTTTTTTTAATGAAGATGATATTTAAGCCCAAATTTTAGTCTACCTCTTTTCCCTGGGTGTCTCTCATGTATACATGAGATATATGTGTTAATAAACATTTTCTCTGCTTAATCTGTCTTGTTTCAGAGGCCTCATCTGAGAATTTAGAACAGTAGAGGGAAAATTATTTTTTCCTCCCTTACAATATGCATAGAAGTGTTATCGGAGATTAATTGTCTCTGTGCTTCTACCAGACTCTCAGGAGAAACTATGACCTACACAGAGATTATTATTTTTGGTTATGAGGCTCAGGTAAAAACCCTCCATCCTGCACAGCAGATAAAACATTTTTATCAGGAAAAAAACCGCTTATAGCCCAGTTTTAGCCTATGTGTGAATGTATATATGCTAATGACCAATAAAAGGGAATATTCACTATGGAAATAAACACAGATATTTCAACCAGATTGAGAAGAAAGAAATCAAGGGTAACAAAGGAATAGCCCAGTTTTTATAGGTCGTGGAGGACCAGAGGACCTAAAATGTAGAAAGACATGGACTGGTGGCTAGGAGACAGTCTTTAACTACCCTGCTCTTTGAACATTTTTTATCTAGTGTGAAATGTACTTTCCCCAAAGCTAATATTATGCTGTAGTAAGTGCTTGGTACTGCTGAGGAGGACTCTCTGCAGAGTTGAAGGGAGAAAGTCTCTCAAAGAAAGATGAATCCGAATTAGATTGAAATGGTCAATTAGGAGAGTCACAGGATCATAGAATTGTGAAGGGACCAAAGAAAATAGGCCAAAATTCTCAGCCAATGCAGAACTCTCCCTAATAACACCTGGGCCTGTTGAACATTTAGTTTCTGCTTGAATACTTCTAGTGATTAGAAGTCCTCTGGAAAAGGAAAATGTCAGAATAGTCTTCCTTTGGTTGAGCAGGAACCTGCCTTCTATAAATGCTATTCATTGACTTTACTTCCACCCACAGAAGCTACAGAAGATACACATGTAACCCCACATTCATGAAAGCTGTTTGAATATTTGAAGATAGACCTATTTACCTTGAAGTGATAATGTAAGAATTAAGTTTATAATCTATGTAAAACACTGCAACATGCATATACAGAGCTGAACGTGTTGCTCTAGATATATTTTGAAGAGTACAGTCCACAATAGACTATTAACCCTCCCTTTTGATAGACTTCTAGTTTCTATTAATGTAGCCTAAAATTGTCCTGCTGCCACACACCATGTCACACTGATGGCGCATACCAAATGAAATCTGGTGTTTCTCATATAACCTTACTATTAAGCCCGAAGGACCCCATCCTATCCTTGATACCTATTTCCTTGACCTTTAATGAAACACGTTATAGACAATGTTGGATTTTACCTGAGCCCTATGCACCTGGAAAACAGACGTTAAAGGAACCTTCTACTCTTTTGTGTCCTGAAAAACAGCTTATTGCAAAAAATTGTCCTTCCTCATATGACTTAGATAAGACACACAAATGGCTCCCTAGTTTATCTATGGCAAGGCCAGACACAGATCCTCCAAAGTCCTATTCTTTACCTCATAAATGATTAGATGAAATGCTTGTCACCACTGATATTTAGGGAAAAAAATGCTTGTTAACCAAACTTTGGTTAAGATTCTGTCCTTCCCATAGGCCCCTGAAATTTGGCTTAGCCTCAGTGTGATACAGTACACAGCAACTCAGCCCCTCCTGGAAAACAGGTTGGCCTCAGGCTAAAACTTTATCCAATTTAGTATCTGATTATGCCTTTTTAACCCACTTCTGTACACCTGGTTCTTTCCAGCCTTGTTTACTCCTCTTCGTAAAAGAAAATTTTTTTACCCAACCCTTGAGATGCTTTGCAGATCTTATGGTCATAGTGTTCTCCCTATTATGATTGTTCCCCTTCCCCTATTGCAATAGTCCCTTCTCCACCCTTTGCAGTAAACCTTTTGAATAAAATCTCTCCTCACTGTCAGGATTTTTAAAAATTTGACATCATATATATCCTTACTGAATTCCACCTTGTTAATTTTAGCCCATCATTATGGCCCATCCAGAACCTTTTGAATCTTAGCTGTTACCTAGCATCTTAAATTTTATGTCACCTGCAAATTTAATGTGTTCCTTCCATATGTTCCCTCAACGTACTGATAAAAGTGTTAAATAGGACTATCAAGGTCAGAGCTCTTCAGCGGAATACATTCCTTCAATTTGACACCCAACCTCTTAGGATATAGTAACCCAACCATCTCCAGATATTCTCAACAATGCTGTTTCCCAGTTCACTTTTTTTTTTCCATAAAGACACCATGAGTCATACTGCCAAATATCATGTTTGATATATCCAGACATAATCCTTATGTATTATGTCTGTATATCCCTTGATCTAATGGTTTTTGTTACTATTCTTTTAAAGGGACTCAGAATCTTCTCTAACTCTAAATGGGAAGAGAAGAGCATTAGACAGATCTCTCTCTCTTTCTCTCTCCTTCTCTCATCCTGTTTCTTTCTCTTTCAAGGAAAAGGGAACCGAGATTTGAAATTTTGTGTGCCAAAATAATCTTACTGATATAGGTCAATTCACAAACTACCTAGAATATCTCTGCTATTCAGGAAAACTGAATTGTTTAGTGTCTTTGCTCTCGGGGTTCAGGGCTGATTCAGTCTAATGGTTGGAATTTTACTTTCATAATCAATACTGTAAAACAAAGAATGTTACTCACCATCCAGTTCTACAAGGATTAAGTCATTGGCCACTGCAGTCACTGACCAACAGTGCACCCTGAGAGGAGTCTGAGATGGGAAACAGGGTGAGGCACTCTGTGCTTTGGAAAAACAGGCCCCTTAGATAGATGTATATCTTAGGAAGAATTTGAACGAACCCAGAGTTTGGCATCTTTCTATACATAGAAAAGGACTAAAATCATTAAGATATCTGTTCCTTGTGACTAGCAGTAATCTTTTACCAGGACGTATGCTTGACTGCACATATTCCCTAGCCCCAAATCATATATATATTGGCTTCTCCCATACCTCTGTGGAGCAGTTCCCTCAGAGCTACTGAGAGGCTTTTTCCTGGGCTATAGTCCTCAGTAAGGTCCCTGAATAAAACTGAAATGCATAACTCTTATGTTGTGTGTTTTTCTTTACCATACATTTGTTTAGTGTTTTGCTAGTTTCTGATATTTGTCTTGAGAGATTCTAGCAAGAACAGGCTGCCTTTAGCCTGTCTTATATTCTTTCATTGAACAAATATGGTTTGAAGTCCATGCCATGGTGGACTGTGTTGATGCTTTGAGAAAATGTTTGCTTTCAATCAAACAAATATTTGCATAGGTTTTCCTGTCTCCATTCTCATCTTCTTGATATATGTTCATGAATGAACACCTGAAAGGGGAATACAGGAATTATATCTTCTGAGTAATGTAAACAAATATCAGCTGAGAAGAACTAAATCCTCACCAGAACTACATATAATTTAACAGATAAAGTATATAAATAAACAGATATGAATATACTCACTCAAACACAAAGCAAATTAGAAACGTAGACTGCAAGGGTAAGGTGATGAAATTTTCTTCAAGGACCTTCCTCTCCTCAGGATGACTCTTGAAAGTCTAATTGGCTGAAGAAGAGGCCAACCCTTTTGACTTTATAATTCAGTCCACATATCATCTATCCCTTGGAGCTATAAACAAACACTTCTGAAATTAAGTCTCTCAGGAGATAGTCAAGAGACAACCACAGGTGTATGTATTTTTCTCTCAAGGAGATAAGAGAAGTTTTCATTGTTCTGTCTTCTACTTCAGGGTATAAATTTATGTATAGGTATGTCCAGACTTTGTAAATTGATCCGAGTGCTGTGCTACCTTACATGCATGTGAATGTGATAATTAAATTGTGTTCTCTCTTCTCTATTCATGCAGAGGAGTCTACTGCTGGCAGGATTTTAAAATTTCTCCATCAAAATTTCACTAGGATCTCTAATCTCTCCTTACTAGAGCATCAATATAAAGGCTTTTCTTATTTTGACTACAGTAGTCCTGAATTTCCACATTACTCCCAATTCACCTCCTTATTTTATGATTTTGGTTCTATGGCCAGCGGCGGAGGAAAATCATTTTCCCTCTTCCCTTCTAGGGTCTTGCCTGAGACCTCCCTGTAATAAAAGACAGATTAACAGGAGAAAAATAAACAGAAGTTTAATAACATGTATGCCTCCTGTAAACAAGGGAGAGACCCAGGAATACTGAGTAACTCCCCTAAATGACACAGCCACCACCTTAAATAACATCTCCAGCTAAAGACAAAAGAAGTTGGGTGGAGGGTGTGGGGATGGGGGGAAAACCAGTTGTGAAAGGTGACCAGGAAAAGCACAGTAAACAAGGGTAAGGTTGTGCAAATTTCAGTCCTTGCCTGCTCCACTGATAAGTTTCTAAAAATTTAGAACCATCTTTTTCCTATACAGAGAGGGACAGCCTTACAAATGGAGATATCCCCTATAAATGTAAATTTTTCTTACAAAAGAGTAAATTCTACTCAGTTTACAGAGCTTCTCCTCTGTCTGCTGCTTCTTAAAAATAACCAGTTTAAAATAATCTTTATGCCAAAGAGGCATATTTTGGGGTGGCAAATTCTGCACCCCTTAAGGCCCCAATTCCTATGTTCACATCAGTTATAAGCGGATCTTAATAATTCATGGTACTATGGTAAAGTATTTGCAAACTATCTATCCTTAAAGTCACCCCACACACATGTACACATACACACACACAAAGACTGTTTGCCTAAAATACAGCTAAACTGTCATCAGTTCCTATTTGCAAGGAAACATTTTTTAAAGTGATACTACTATGCATTCAAGTTTTCAGATGGATTAAAAATAACAGATTCAGAGGGACCTTCAAGACAGAGGAAGAGTAAGACATGGGGGTCACCTTCCTCCCTACAGATACATCAGAAATACATCTACATGTGGAACAGCTCCTACAGAACACCTACTGAACACTGGCAGAAGACCTCAGACTTCCCCAAAGGGAAGAAACTCCCCACGTACCTGGGTAGGGCAAAAGAAAAATGAAAAAACAGAGACAAAAGAAGAGGGATGGGATCTGCACCACTGGGAGGGAGCCATGAAGGAGGAAAAGTTTCCACACACTAGGAAGCCCCCTCATTGGCAGAGACGGGGTGGGGTGGTGGTGGGAGGAAGCTTCGGAGCCACAGAGGAGAGCACAGCAACAAGGGTGAGAAGGACAAAGCGGAGAGATTACCGCACAGAGGATCATTGCCGACCTGCACTCACCAGCCTGAGAGGTTTGTCTGCTCACCTGCTGGGGCGGGCGTGGGTGGGGAGCTGAGGCTCGGGCTTTGGAGGTCAGATCCCAGGTAGAGGACTGGGGATGGCTACGTGAACACAGCCTAAAGGGGGCTAGTGCGCCACAGCTAGCTAGGAGGGAGTCCAGGAAAAAGTCTGGAACTGCCTAAGAGGCAAGAGACCAGTGTTTCGGGGTGCACAAGGAGACGGGACTCAGAGCACCACCTAAACGAGCTCCAGAGACAGGCGCAAGCCGTAGCTATCAGCACAGACACCAGAGATGGGCCCGGGACGCTAAGGCCACTGCTGCCGCCACCAGGAAGCCAGTGTGCAAGCACAGGTCACTATCCACACCTGCCCTCCCAGGAGCCTGTGCAGCCCGCCACTGCCGGGTTCCCGGGATCCAGGGACAACTTCCCAGGTCGAATGCATGGCGCGCCTCAGGCTGGTGCAACGTCATGCTGGCATCTGCCGCCGCAGGCTCGCCCCGCATCCGTACCCCTCCCTCCCCCCGGCCTAAGCGAGTTAGAGCCCCCGAATCAGCTGCTCCTTTAACCCCATCCTGTCTGAGCGAAGAATGGATGCCATCAGGCGACCTACACACAGAGGCGGGGCCAAATCCAAAGCTGAACCCCGGGAGCAGAGCGAACAAAGAAGAGAAAGGGAAATCTCTCCCAGCAGCCTCAGGAGCAGCGGATTAATTCTCTACAATCAACTTGATGTACCCTGCATCTGTGGAACACCTGAATAGACAGCAAATCATCCCAAAATTGAGGCAGTGGAGTTTGGGAGCAACTGTAGACTTGGGGTTTGCTGTATGCGACTGACTGGTTTCTGGTTCTATCTTTATCTTAGTTTAGTATTTAGAGTTTATTATCACTGGTAGATTTGTTAATTGATTTGGTTGCTCTCTTCCTTTTTTTCCATATATATATATTTTTTTCTTTTTTTTTCCTTTTTCTCTTATTGTGAGTGTGTATGTGTATGCTTCTCTGTGTGATTTTGTTGGTATAGCTTTACTTTTACCATTTCTCCTAGGGTTCTGTTTGTCCATTTGTTTGGTATAGTTTTTAGCACTTATTATGATCGGTGAATTTGTTTTCTGGTTTGGTTGCTCTCTCCTTTCTTTCTTTCGTTTTTTTAAATTACTTTTTTAATAATTAAATTTTTTATTTTAATAACTGTTTTATTTTATTCTTTCTTTCTTTTTTTTCCTCCCTTTTCTTCTGAGCTGTGTGGCTGACAGAGTCTTGGTGCTCTGACCGGGTGTCAGGCCTGAGCCTCTGAGGTGGGAGAGCTGAGTTCAGGACATTCATCCACCAGAGACCTCCAGGCCCCATGTAACATTGAATGGCAAAAGCTCTCCCAGAGACTTCCATCTCAATGCTAAGACCCAGCTCCACTTAACGACCAGCAAGCTACAGTGCTATGCCAGACAACTAGCAAGAAGGAACACAGCCCCACCCATTAGCAGAGAGGCTGCCTAAAATCATACTAAGGTCACAGACACACCAAAACACATCACTGGACATGGTCCTGCCCACCAGAAAGACAAGATCCAGCCTCATCCACCAGAACACAGGCACTAGTCCCCTCCACCAGGAAGCCTACACACCCTACTGAACCAACCTTACCCACGGGGGGCAGACACCAAAAACAACAGGAACTATAAACCTGCAGCCTGCAAAAAGGAGACCTCAAACACAGTAAGATAAGCAAAATGAGAAAACAGAAAAACACACAGCAGATGAAGGAGCAAGGTAAAAACCAACCAGACCAAACAAATGAAGAGGAAATAGGCAGTCTACGTGAAAAACAATTCAGAGAAATGAGAGTAAAGATGATCCAAATTCTTAAAAAAACAATGGAGAAAATACAAGAAACGTTTAACAAGGACCTGGAAGAACTAAAGAGCAAAGAAACAGTGACGAACAACACAATAAATGAAATTTAAAATTCTCTAGAAAGAATCAATAGCAGAATAACTGAGGCAGAAGAATGGATAAGCGACCTGGAAGATAAAATAGTGGAAATGACTACCACAGAGCAGAATAAAGAAAAAAGAATGAAAAGAATTGAGGACAGTCTCAGAGACCTCTGGGACAGCATTAAACACACCAATATTCGAATTATATGGGCCCAGAAGAAGAAGAGGAAAAAAAAGGGACTGAGAAAGTATTTGAAGAGATTAGAGTTGAAAACTTCCCCATTATGGGAAAGGAAAGAGTCAACCAAGTCCAGGAAGCACAGAGTCTCATACAGGATAAATCCAAGGAGAAACACAAGACAAATATTTACCAAACTATCAAAAATTAAGTACAAAGAAAAAGTATTAAAAGCAGCAAGGGAAAAGCAACAAATAACATACAAGAGAATCCCCATAAGGTTAACAGCTGAGCTTTCAGCAGAAACACTGCAAGCAAGAAGGGAGCGGCAGGACATATTAAAAGTGACGAAAGGGAAAAACCTACAACCATATTACTCTACCTAGCAAGGATCTCATTCAGATTTGACGGAAAAATTAAAACCTTTACAGGCAAGCAAAAGTTAAGAGAATTCAGCACCAACAAACCAGCTTTACAGCAAATGCTAAAGGAACTTCGCTAGGCAGGAAACACAAGAGAAGTAAAAGACCTACAATAACAAATACAAAACAATTAAGAAAATGGTAATAGGAACATACATATCAATAACTACCTTAAATATAAATGGATTAAACGCTCCAACCAAAAGACACAGACCTGCTGAATGGATACAAAAACAAGACCCATATATATGCTGTCTACAAGAGATCCATTTCAGATGTAGGGACACATACAGACTGAAAGTGAGGGGATGGAAAAATATATTCCATGCAAATGGAAAATAAAAGAAAGCTGGAGTAACAATTCTCATATAAGACAAAATAGACTTTAAAATAAAGACTAATACAAGAGACAAAGAAGGACACTGCATAATGATCAAGGGGTTGACCCAAGAAGAAGATATAACAATTGTAAATATTTATGCACCCAACATAGGAGCACCTCAATATATAAGACAAATGCTAACAGCCATAAAAGGGGAAATCGACAGTAACACAATCATAGTAGGGGATTTTAACACTCCACTTTGACCAATGGACAGATCACCCAAAATGAAAATAAATAAGGAAAGCTTTAAATGACACATTAAACAAAATGGACTAAATCAACACTTATAGGATACTCCATCCAAAAAAAAAAACCAGAATACACTTTCTTCTCAAGTGCTCATGGAACATTTTCCGGAATAGATCATATCGAGGGTCACAAATCAAGCCTTGGTAAATTTAAGAAAATTGAAATTGTGGGAAGTACCTTTTCGGACCACAAGGCTATGAGACTAGATATCAATTACAGGAAAAAATGTGTAAAAAATACAAACATATGGAGGCTAAACAATACACTACTAAATAACCAAGAGATCACTGAAGAAATCAAAGAGGAAATCAAAAAATACCTAGAAACAAATGACAATGAAAACACAATGACCCAAAAGCTATGGGATGCAGCAGAAGCAGTTCTAAGAGGGAAGTTTATAGCACTACAATCCTACCTCAAGAAACAAGAAAAATCTCAAATAACCTAACCTTAGACCTAAAGCAATTAGAGAAAGAAGAACAAAAAAACCCCAAAGTTAGCAAAAGGAAAAAAATCATAAAAGATCAGATCAGAAATAAATGAAAAAGAAATGAAGGAAATGATAGCAAAGATCAATAAAACTAAAAGCTGGTCCTTTGAGAAGATAAGCAAAATAGATAAACCACTAGCCCGACACATCAAGGAAAAAAGGGAAAAAAGTCATATCAATAGAATTAGAAATGAAAAAGGAGAAGTAACAACTGACACTGCAGAAATACAAAGGATCATGGGAGATTACTACAAACAACTCTATGCCAATAAAATGGACAACCTGGAAGAAATGGACAAATTCTTAGAAAAGCACAACCTTCCGAGACTGAACCAGGAAGAAATAGAAAATATAAACAGACCAATTACAAGCACTGAAATTGAAACTGTGATTAAAAATCTTCCAACAAAGAAAAGCCCAGAACCAGATAGCTTCACAGGCAACTTCTATCAAATATTTAGAGAAGACTTAACACCTATCCTTCTCAAACTCTTCCAAAATATAGCAGAGGGAGGAACACTCCCAAACTCACAATACGAGGCCAGCATCACCGTAATACCAAAACCAGACAAGCATGTCACAAAGAAAGAAAACTACAGGCCAATATCACTGATGAACATAGATGCAAATATCCTCAACAAAATACTAGCAAACAGAATCCAACAGCACGTTAAAAGGATCATACACCATGATCAAGTGGGGTTACCCCAGGTATGCAAGGATTCCTCAATATACACAAATCAATCAGTGTGATACACCATATTAGCAAACTGAAGGATTAAAAGCCATATGATCATCTCAATAGATACAGAAAAAGCTTTTGACAAAATTCAACTCCATTTATGATTAAAACCCTCCAGAAAGTAGGCAGAGAGGGAAATTATCTCAACATAATAAAGGCCATATATGAAAAATCCACAGCCAACATCATTTTCAATGGTGAAAAACTGAAACCATTTCCACTAACATCAAGAACAAGACAAGGCTGCCCACTCTCACCACTATTATTCAACATAGTTTTGGAAGTTTTAGCCACAGAAATCAGACAAAAAATGAAATAAAAGGAATCCAAATTGGAAAAGAAGTAAAACTGTCACTGTTTCAAGATGACATGATACTATACATAGAGAATCCTAAAGATGCTACCAGAAAACTACTACAGCTAATCAATAAATTTGGTAAAGTAGCAGGATACAAAATTAATGCACAGAAATCTCTTGCATTCCTATACAGTAATGATGAAAAATCTGAAAGAGAAATTAAGGAAACACTCCCACTTACCACTGCAACAAAAAGAATAAAATACCTAGGAATCAACCTACCTAAGGAGACAAACGACCTGTAGGCAGAAAACTGTAAGACACTGATGAAAGAAATTAAAGATGATGCCAACAGATGGAGAGATATACCATGTTCTTCGATTGGAAGCATCAACATTGTGAAAATGACTATACTACCCAAAGCAATCTACAGATTTAATGCAATCCCTATCATACTACCAGTGGCATTTTTCATACAAGTAGAACAAAAATAGTTCACAGTTTGTATGGAAACCCAAAAGACCCTGAATAGCCAAAGCAATCTTGAGAAAGAAAAACAGAGCTGGAGGAATCAGGCTCCCTGACTTCAGACTATACTACCAAGCTACAGTAATCAAGACAGTATGGTACTGGCACAAAAACAGAAAGATAGATCAATGGAACAGGATAGAAAACCACAGATAAACCCACGTATGTATGGTCACCTAATCTTTGATAAAGAGGCCAAGAATATACAATGGAGAAAAGACAGCCTCTTCAATAAGTGGTGCTGGGAAAACTGGAAAGCTACATGTAAAAGAATGAAATTAGAATACTCCCTAACACCATACACAAAAATAAACTCAAAGTGGATTAAAGACCTAAATGTAAGGCCAGACACTATAAAACTCTTAGAGGAAAACATAGGCAGAACACTCTATGACATAAATCATAGCAAGATCCCTTTTGATCCACCTCCTAGAGAAATGGAAATAAAAACAAAAATAAACAAATGGGACCTAATGAAACTTAAAAGCTTTGCACAGTAAAGGAAACCATAAATAAGAGGAAAAGACAACCATCATAATGGGAGAAAATATTTGCAAATGAAGCAACTGACAAAGGATTAATCTCCATGATACAGAAGCAGCTCATGCAGCTCAATATCAAAAATACAAACAACCCAATCCAAAAATGGGCAGAAGACCTAAATAGACATTTCTCCAATGAAGATATATAGGTTGCCACAAACACATGAAAGGATGATCAACACCACTAATAATTAGAGAAATGCAAATCAAAACTACAGCGCGGTATCACCTCACAGCGGTCAGAATGGCCATCATCAAAAAATCTACAAACTATAAATGTTAGAGAGGGTGTGGAGGAAAGGGAACCCTCTCGAACTGTTGGTGGGAATGTAAATTGATACAGCCACTATGGAGAACAATATGGAGGTTCCTTAAAAACCTAAACATAGAACTACCATATGACCCACTAACCCCACTACTGGGCATATACCCTGAGAAAAGCGTAATTCAAAAAGAGTCATGTACCACAATGTTCACTGCAGCTCTATTCACAGTAGTCAGGACATGGAAGCAATCTAAGTGTCCATCAACAGATGAATGGATAAAGAAGATGTGGCACATATATGCAATGGAATATTACTCAGCCATAAAAAGAAATGAAATTGAGTTATTTGTAGTGAGGTGGATGGACCTAGAGACTGTCATATAGAGTACGTCAGAAAGAGAAAAAGAAATACCATATGCTAACACATATGTATGGAATCTAAAAAAATAGAATTTTTCTGAAGATCCTAGGGGCAGGACAGGAATAAAGACACAGACGTAGAGAATGGAATTGAGGACTCGGGGAGGGGGAAGTGTAAGCTGGGACAAAGTGAGAAAGTGGCATGGACATATATACACTACCAAACGTAAAATAGATAGCTAGTGGGAAGCAGCTGCATAGCACAGGGAGATCAGCTCGGTGCTTTGTGACCACATAGAGGGGTGGGATAGGGAGGGTGGGAGAGAGATGCAAGAGGGAGGAGATATGGTGATATATGTATACATATAGCTGATTCACTTTGTTATACAGCAGCAACTAACACAACATTGTAAAGCAATTATACTCCAATAGAGATGTTAAAAAAAAATAACAGATTCATTTTTCTCTGATTTTTTTTTTTTTTTCTCTGTGATTTTTAGGCCTTTAATGGCACTCAGGTACTGCAAATCACTGATTTACATGGACCCTAGGAGGATAATAAAGAAAAAAAACCTTTGCAATCTTTCCTAATGTGTCACTGATTAAAACAAAATACCATTTTTAAAAAGTGAATAAAGTATCTAGGTAAAAATTACATTTACATAACTTCATCCTGATCCTGTAGTTCTTTCAGTTGTTATTCTTTTGTTTAAAAAAATGCTGTGGTGCTATGGATAAACGCCTTCGAATATGAGTTCATTTTTTCAAATTAATAGACTGTAACTTATAATGAGCAATAATAGACAAACAGGAAATTCAATTACAGCATAATTATTGTTAATGGAATTAAGAACTGTTTCATTGAGTAAGAATATAAAAATAAAATTTCATTTTCCATGGCTCAAATGATTCATTATAGGATTTACCTTGTGGCCAGAAAAGTAGCCAAACAGGAATTTCCAGAACTTCAACCTCTTCTTATTAAGTGTGATTAAGTTTCAATTTCCTGCTGTGGATGTTCCTGCTCTGCATAAGGCCCATAATAAAATACATCCAGTAAAAGGCACACGGAACATCTGATGTACAGACAAATGTTTTGCTTTCTCTGTGTCTACTTAGTGAGGAGATGAGGTGTGATGTCAAATGACTCACTAAACTCCAAATTTTCCACTCATTTGAAACTTGCTACCTCAAACTTTTGTCATTTCTACCAAAATGCAGGACAGCTGGCTATCTGGTAAAAAGCTGAATGCTGGTGTAGATTTAAGGGTTTCAGGATATTTGGTTACATTAGCATGGGCTTGATTTAATAGAAAAGGCCTGGAATGTTAAAGCTTAAATCAGAGGTTTGTTAAATTAATTAAACAAGGAGGCCATTAGACTGAGGTGTCTCTAATGCCCTGGTGACCTCTATAAGCAAACCAAAATATAAGCCTGTAAAGGCCTCAAGGTCACGAAATCAAAACGCTAAGGACAACCAATCACAGCCAGCTAGGCTGTAAGCTGCCTCCAATCAACAATTTCCTTTCTTTGCTTTCTCAATTTCTCTGTATCAGTCTTTCCCTTGGTTCCTGTCAGTCAGCTCTCCTAACCACTTCCGGTTTGGCACTGCTCCATTTGCATGGATTTTTGCTCAAATAAACTCTTAAACTTTTTAGTATGTCTCAGTTTCTGTCTTTTAATAGGTGTGTCTGTTTGGTGATGGGGAAGGGGATTGCTTCATTTTGATTAGACAGAAGGAAGGGGCCTAATTTTACAGGCATTTAAAGTCTGCATCCTGATGTTTCATCTAACATGTTCTTAGGTGTAAAAAGTTACACTGTCCATTGAAGTTCTTAAGTAGATGGTTGGGATTCTGTTCTCAGGCATGGTAGCAATCCAGGACATATTTATGTTCTAATGCCTAAAAGACAAAGAGTTAATGGTAGAAGGAAGAACTGATTTTTATTGTTTTTCTGAGTTAAATATGGTCATAGTCTTTTCTCTCTTTCTTGAGCACGGATGCACAAATAGTGGCTAGAAATGATTGCAAATACATAAGTTTGCTTTCGAAATACACGATTTGAAAGATTTAAAATAAAATCTGTTCCAACCTTTTTCATTCTTCAGCTTTGTCCTTTTGTGATGTGTTATTTATAGCCAAAGCTTCGGGAAAAAAATTTCAAGTCAACTCACAGTGTAGATTAAGCCACTGAAAAATGGTGATTGTGAGACGTATTCAATAGTGTTCTGTAAAAGAACTCATTTCACCACCATCACGATGAGACACTGGTATTTGGCAAAGCGATTCCATAGATTTATAGCTTCATCATCTGCTTTGCTGATTGCTAGTCTCTCAAGGACAAATGGGCTCTCAGACACAATTGTAAATATCCAGGATAAAGCAATGTTATGTCTACTCTGAATGGTTATGCCATAATTAGGAAAAAGTTGCTAAATAAACTTAATTGAGCATTTAGAGGGCTATATAAAACATTTTTTTAATTTCTTCCCTAGAGGACCATGCTGGGTTTTTATTTCAAACTATTATCCACGTTTTCACTGGCCATCTCTCTTTCTTCTCATATGTTAATTGCCTCAGTGGTGTTTGGTGAGAGGAGTCACCATTTTCAGAGATGTGTAACTCCTCCACTCCAAAGTGTCCAGGGATCATTCATTCGTGTTCGTTCCTTCATTCCTTCCTTTCTTTTTTTTTAAATACTGGAGAAGTTTGACAATGACTAAGCCCTTCATGTATGAGATGAAGGACAGTCAGAGTTTGAGAGAAACATAAGAAACTTCAGAGAGAAAAATCTATTTGGAAAAGAAGACATAATTCTGCTAAACCCTCAGGGTAGGGAAAATAGCCTAGAAATGAGAGTGAGCAGTGATTAAACACTAAAAATGGTTCCTTTCAATCACCTCTTGACATTTATATGGTATCATAGCATCTCTGGTAACTCGGGTTTATGAAAACAACAATAGAAGCACTGAAATTACTCAGTGATTTATTCAAAAAGCAATAGACAAGTCCATTGAATAGAAAGCATTTGTTTTTTAAGTTACTAAAGCAGAGAACTTTAGCTGCAGGGATGCCTGTTAGGAAAGCACTGCACATATTCATAGCAGTATGGAGGGCTTGATGGACATTTAAGCTGTTTCCAGTTTTTTGCAAATGAAAACAATGCTGCACAGCCTTGTACGTGCATCTTTGCTCACTTGAGTAAGCGCTGCTTTAAGAGACATTTTTAGAAATGGAATAGCTGGGTTAAAGGGGATGTGCATTAAAAATATTGATAGAGGGCTTCCCTGGTGGCGCAGTGGTTGAGAGTCCGCCTGCCGATGCAGGGGACACGGGTTCGTGCCCCGGTCCGGGAAGATCCCACATGTCGTGGAGCGGCTGGGCCCGTGAGCCATGGCCGCTGAGCCTGTGCATCCGGAGCCTGTGCTCCTCAACATGAGAGGCCACAATGGTGAGAGGCCTGTGTACCGCAAAAAAAAAAAAAAAAAATTGATAGACACTGTTAAATTGTTCACCAAAGAGGTTGCACAGTGTATAAATGTGCTCACAACAGGGAGCTGTCAGTGTTTTAATCAGCTTCAATGATAGGGGGAAATGGTGGCTGGTTGTTCCTTTATTTTGCATTTCTTAACGAAGGAGTGAAATTGATCCTTTTCATATATATAGTGGTCTTGAAAACTACATCTTTTAAAAGATTTTTAAAGCATCTTACAAAGCAAGTTTTAAATAAAACTAAATCTAACATAAGATGTTTAATCTTCATCAACTTATTCTAAGAGTAATTTAATATGGAGCCACTGATTAAACTGATGAGAGCATTTCTGTGACTCACCTTGGCATGCCATAGTTTGGGGTTGAAGTTCTTCCTCCCCGTTTTCAGACAGGCTTGATTTTAAAGGGCCTCTGGCTACTTTTCTCTCAGAGGTAAGTTTTGGATCACATCTAAACTCTCCCTTCAGCTGTCGGTGATGGAAAGGACAGGAATGGGAGAGACAAAAAGAGTGATAACACCAATAAAAACACCACCACCACCACTAATAATAATAATAGCAGCTAGCATGCATTGAGTGCTTGCTTTGTATCTGGCATTACTCTAAGTCCTTTACCTGTAGTATCTTATTTAATCCTTGCAAAAATATATTTAGCTATTAAGTAAACTAATTCAAACAAGTTAAGCAGGTTACCTAAAGACTCATAACTATTAAGTAGCAGAACTGGGACTAGAATCCAGAAGAAGAAAGTATTAAAAATATATACTCTAGAAGCTGATTACTGAAGATTTCCTGCCTGTGTGACCTTAGTCAAGTTGCCTAACCTCCCTGTGCCTCTGTTTCCTAATACAAATATTGGGATAATGGTAGTGAAACTGAGCAGGACCCTGTGGAGCTCCTGGGCATGAAATTCTTTCTGTGTCTCCCATTTCTTGTTTGTAGGGAATAGGCTTCAGTCTCCCTGACCTTCCCTGAGTTCCAAAGGGCAGGTTCAAACAGTTGATAATCAGGGAAGGGAGGGGATGCAGAGACAAGGGAAGAGCAGTCAAGAAACAATGGCACAGCCTTGGGGCAGGGTCCTGGTTCCACCTCAAGGGATACACATAACAATATCTTTGAGCTCTTCTACAGAAGTAAAACCCTCAACAAATGGAAGATGTTAACTACCTGATGAAGCATTCTTCATTCCAGAGAAGGTCACAGTTTGATAACTTTGAGAACCACAGAGGCTCAGCAGGAGACCACCTGAGGCCAGATTAAAGGAGTGAAGTGCACACCCTCGTTGTTAACAGCAACCCTGCCCTTGTACCATTGCTATAAAACTCCTCACCAAATTCCCCCGGATTAGCCCGCTGCATCAGCCTTTGCCCGACAAAGCAATAGAGCTATTCTTTTCTACCTCACCCAAAATTCTGTCTCCAAGATTCGATTCAGCGCCGGTGCACAGAGGTCAAGTTTTCGGCATCGGTAATACTTACCCTCATGCGATTGTCACAAGGATTAAATTAGTTGAGATATGTAAAAGTTTAGAAGATTGTCTGGCACATAACAAGCATCATGAAAGTGTTAACCATTTTTATCCAGAGGCCGTGACTCTCCCCCAAATATCCCAGAGCATTAGCTTTTCTCACCATCCATTCTAGCACTGCTGGAACTATCTGCTATAGTCAAAGGAACCTTCACTTACCATCTTCATATAAACTGTGTATAACTCTTGCATCTGGGCCCAAAGAACACTCCTCTCCCCTTTATTTCCCAACCCTAACTTCATTCTTTCTATCAAATTCCAGCTGTTTCTAAGTATACCCATAATTGGATAGAATGCCAAGGAATGATTTGAAATTTCCCACATGGCACCACCTGTCTTCTTTAGTCATACAACCACCATGATAGCAGAAACCCGAATACTACCACTCAGCCACAAATCAGAACCATGAAATCAGCTAATTGCAACCCAGCAAATATCCTGCTCAGAACTTAAGTTCTTCTTTAAGACCTTACCGAGAAGCAGTAAGTAGTCTCATTTTGGGAGGTAAAACTCATATTATATCAGCAGCTGGTATCAGAATTCTTGGGATAAAACTTCTTAGGAAAAATAACTTTCAAGGCCCTAGGAATGGAGGGTGAGATACACAGTCAAGACAGTGAAAGATAATGGCCAGTTTTTTCTTTTCTATATTATACAAAGTAATAAAAGTTTTTGTTTTGTTTTCTCTTGCTTTTTTCTTTCATTTCCTTCTCTCTCTCTTTCTTTCTTTTAAAAATTTTTGACTCTGAAAAAGAACAAGAGAAGGGCAGAGAAGGAAGCGAGGTGCCACAAAATGGTAGAAGATTGGGTACCATGTGGAGTGAAGGACCAGAAAGAAAACTCTTCAGGGGTGTAGGGGAGCAAAATTTGCCACTCCAAAATACTCTTTGGCATACAGATTATTTGGAGCTGAAAACAATCAAGGCCCAAAAGACTCAGGAAGAAACTTTGACCTTCCCCTAACCTCCTAAAAAAATGTAGGTAGAGGGCTTGTTCCCGGAATAGAGCTATCACCAGAGCTATATGTAATGAATATGGGCTAGGTGTAGTGGGGGAAACCCTCAGAGATCAGGGTCCACTCTGTGATCTCATTGTCTCTGCCTGGCCCAGCAAACATTTTTTTACCAAACATTTGCTTTTCCATCTCCATGTGAATTGCCTTCCTCCCCTCTGAAGTCCCAAACCCCTAAACCCAAGATCCACTTTTGTCTTTTGCTAAAGATGATATTTAAGGTGAGGGTTTCAGCCATTTTGATAAGTTACTCAGTTTTTCTGGATCTCTTCCATGTATACATGTTGTGAAACTTTTGTGTGATTTTTCTCCTATTAATCTGTCTCATGTCAATTTAATTCTTAGATCAGCCAGAAGAACCTAGAACGGTAGAAGAAAATTTCTTCCTCTCTTACAGTGACAAAGTTGTCTTTTTTCCTTAATTTAAAAAAATTGAGATAATTGTAAGTTTACATGCATTTGTAAAACATAATACGGAGAGATTCCCTGTGCACTTTGTCCAGTTTACCCCAATGGTAAATTTTGCAGAACTAGTATAATATCATAAACAAGATATTGACATTAATCTGGTTCAGATTTCCCGTTTTCCTTGTATTCATTTGTGTGCATGTGAAAGAATTTTAAAAACAGGGTGTCTAATATTCAATTTGAAAATAGTTTTATTTTTTCAATGTAAGCCTTCTTTCCAAGTCGCCACAGACTTTTTTATATCAATACATTTTTGTTTTGATTGTTTGAGTAAATAAACTGTAGGAGAGCAAAATTTTGCCACCTCAAAATGTCCTTGAAGGAGGTTGTTGTTTATGTGATACGGTTTAAGGAACCCTACAGAGACCCTTCCCCTAAATTTCTAACCATGAACCATGCTGCCTCAAGAGCTACTGTCATGAATTTATTTTATATTTAAATAATCTGTATTAAGTACAAACACTTCTGGAAAGAGATCTCTGGTTGAGATGGTATAGTGAGACCATGTTTCAGTTAGCTCTCTGTTCCAAACACAAAGTTATGATTTACAGAATATAAAAAGAGAAAAACGAAAAACACATAACTGGAATCAAAAATAAGATGGCTATCACTGCAGAAAAATCATTTGACAAAACTCAACATCCATTCATGATAAAAATTTTTATCAAAGTGGGTACAGAGGGAATATATCTCAACATAATAAAAGCTATTTATGAGAAACTTACAGCCAACAAAATACTCAATGGTGAAAAGCTGAAAGCCTTCCCATTAAATTCAGGAGCAAGACAAAGATGCCCACTCTCACCACTTCTATTCAACATTATATTGGAAGACTTAGCCACAACAGTCAGACAAGAAAAAGAAATAAAAAGTATCCAAATTGGAAGAGAAGAGGTAAAATTTTCATTATATGCAGATGACATGATACTATATATAGAAAACTCTAAAAACTCCACACAGAAACTACTAGAACTGATAAACGAATTCAGCAAGGTAGCAGGATACATGATTAACATACAGAAATCTGTTGCATTTCTTTACACTAACAATGAAATATCAGAAAGGGAAAGTAAAAAAACAATCTCTTTTAAAATCACATCAAAAAATAAATAAATAAAATACTTAGGAATAAACCTGACCAAGGAGGTGAAAGACTTATATGCTGAGAACTATAAAACATTGATAAAGGAAACTGAAGATGATTCAAAGAAATGGAAAGATACCCCATGCTCTTGGATTGGAAGAACTAATATTGTCAAAATGGCCATACAACCCAAAGCAATCTACAGATTTAATCTACCAAATTACCCATGACATTTTTCACAGAACTACAAAAAATAATCCTAAAATTTATATGGAAACATAAAAGACCCAGAATTGCCAAAGCAATCCTGAGGAAAAACAAAGCTGGAGGCATAACCCTCCCAGACTTCAGACAGTACTACAAAGCTACAGTAATCAAAACAGTGTGATATTGGCACAAAAACAGACATACAGATCAATGGAAAAGAATAGAGAGACCAGAAATAAACCTATACATGTACAGTCAATTAATCTTTGACAAAGGAGGCAAGAATATACAATGGAGAAAAGACAGTCTCTTCTGCAGGTGGTGTTGAGAAAGCTGGACGGCTGCACGTAAATCAATGAAGTAAGAACACACCCTCACACCACAAACAAAAATAAATTCAAAATGCTTTAAAGCCTTAAATATAAGACATGACACCATAAAACTCCTAGAAGAGAACACAGGCAAAACATTTTCTGACATAAATTGTACCAGTGTTTTCTTAGGTCAGTCATTCAAGGCCATAGAAATAAAAATAAACAAATGGGACCTAATCAAACTTATAAGCTTTTGCACAGCAAAGGAAACCATAAACACAATGAAAAGACAACCTACGGACTGGGAGAAAATATTTGCAAATGATGTGACTGACAAGGGCTTAGTTTCCAAAATATACAAACAGCTCATATGACTCAATAACTAAAAAACAAACAACCCAATCCAAAAATGAGCAGAAGACCTAAACAGACATTTCTCTAAAGAAAACATACAGATGGCCAATAGGCACATGAAAATGTGCCCAACATCACTAATTATTAGAGAAGTGCAAATCAAAACTACCATGAGGTACCACCTTATGCCAGTCAGAATGGCCATCATTAAAAATTCTACAAATAGCAAATGCTGGAGAGGGTGTGGAGTAAAGGGAACCCTCCTACACTGTCAGTAGGAATGTAAATTGTTGCAGTATGGAAGTTCCTTAAAAAACTAAAAATAGAGTTTCCATACGATCCAGCAATCCCACTCCTAGGCATATATCTGGAGAAAACTCTAATTCAAAAAGATACATGCACCCAGTGTTCACAGAAGCACTATTTACAATAGCTAAGACATGGAAACAACCTAAATATCCATCAACAGATGAATGGATAAAGAAGATGTGGTATATATACGTAATGGAATACCACTCAACCATAAAAGAAGAATGAAATAATGCCATTTGCAGCAACATGGATGGACCTAGAGATTATCATACTAAGTAAGTCAGAAAGAGAAAGACAAATACCATATGATATCACTTATATGTGGAATCTAAAATATGACACAAATGAACTTATTTACAAAACAGAAACAGATTCACAGACATAGAAGACAAAATTATGGTTACCAAAATAAGTTTTGGAGTAGGGGTGGGGGAGGGATAAATTAGGAGTTTGGGATTAGCATATATAAACTACTATATATAAAATAAACAACAAGGTCCTACTGTACAGCACAGGGAACTATATTCAATATCCTGTAATAAACCATAATGGAAAAGAATATGAAAAAGAATATGTATATATATGTATAATTGAATCACTTTGCTGTACACCAGAAACTAACACAACACTATAAATCAACTGTACTTCAATTAAAAAAATAATACGGCTATCACTGAGGACCAGAAATTGGACAAAAGCATAAAATGTTGTGTGAGCCTGAAGCCACTTCCAGGTTCTCTGTTTAGAAGCAGGCAGAGGCAGCTGGAAATCCAGCCATTGTGGGGTAAAGCATCTAAAGGTACTCCATGCAAGATGGGCAGCCTGATCCAGGCTTGAGTCTAGGAGCTTGAGGGAACCTCATCCTTTGCATTAGTCCTTGAAATAAAAGATGCTCTTGACTTGACAGAGTTGAATAAAGAATTGATGAATTGGAAAATATTTCTGGGAAAATCAACCCAGGACATGGCACTAAGGGACAGAGATTTTAAAATATATGAAGGATACATTAAAGAGACATGGATAGCCCAAGAGTTTCCAATGTTTGTCTCATAAAAGTCCAGGAAAAGAGAATGAATGGAATGGCAGACAAGAACTATTTGAGGTTATAATGGCTACAAATTTTCCAGAACTAAACACATAATTCCTCAGATTGAAAGGGTTCTCCAAATACCAAACATTTTAAATAAATATAAATTTTTATCAAGGTACATCTTGTAGGACTGCAGAGCGTCAAGGTTAAAGAGAGAATCTTAAAATGTACCAGAAATAAAAGACCAATGGCATACAAAAAGACTGAGCTGATTTCTCAATTAAAAAAAAAAAAAAAAAAGTCCATAGACCTTGAAATAATACAGGCATACCTTAGAGATATTGCAAGTTCAGTTCCAGACTACCACAATAAAGCAAATATTGCAATAAAGAGACTCACACAATTTTTTTGGTTTCCCAGTGTATATAAAATTTATGTTTACACTATACTGTAGGCTATTGTGTACAATAGCACTGTCTAAAAAACAATGTACATACCTTAATTTTAAAATACCTTATTGCTAAAAAGTATTAACCATCATCCAGTAATGCAGGGTTGCAACAAACCTTCAACTTTTAAAAACCACAGTGTCTGTGAAGCACAATAAAGGAAAGCACCCAAAAGCACAATAAAACGAGATATGCTTGTACCTTCAAAGTACTTTGGGTGGGAGGAGACTATGAACCTGGTATTTTACAGTCAGGTAAATTATCATTTATAAGCAAGGGCAAAATAAATGCATTTTTAGACATGTAAAGACTAAGTTCATCAGAGATTCTCCTAAAAAAATTATTGAAATGTGTATTTTAGAAAGAAGGAAACTGAACACAGAGGGTGTTATTTCTGAAAACAGTGGCAAGTACAGAAATTGATTAAATACCTTGGTAAATTTAATTTTCCACTGTAAAAATGAATTATTATTATAATTTTTTAAAGTTGAAGTATAGTTGATTTACAGTGTGTTAGTTTCCAGTGTACAGCAAAGTGATTCAGTTTTACATATATATATATACTTTTTCAGATTCTTTTCCATTACATAATAGTTTATTATAAGATATTGAATATAGTTCCCTATGCTATACAGTAGGACCTTATTGTTTATCTATTTTATATATCGTAGTTTGTACCTGCTAATCCCAAACTGAATTTTATTTATTTATTTATTTATTTAGGCCACACCATGCGGTATGTGGGATCATAGTTCCCTGACCAGGGATCAAACCCATGCCCCCTGCAGTGGAAGTGTGGAGTCCTAACCACTGGACCACCAGGAATTCCTCTGAATGATTATTTTTAAGGGTAAAACCACAACTTTAAACTAGGGGTTGGCAAATTTTTTCAGTAAAAATCCAGATAGAAAACATTTTAGGCTTGAGGGGCATATAGTTTCTGTTGCAACTACTCAGCTCTGTTATTGTAGAGCAAAAGCAGCCACAGACAATATGTAAATAAATAAGCATGGCTGTGCACCAATAAAACTTTATTCATAAAAACAAGTGGCTGGTTAGCAGGTTGTAGTTTGCCGTCCTCTTCTCTAAATAAGGATATCAGCATAAGTTTTTTTTTTATGTTTTTTTATTTTTATTATTTAAAAAATTTATTTATTTCATTTATTTACGTTTGGCTATGTTGGGTCTTCGTTGCTGTGCGTGGGCTTTCTCTACTTGCTGCGAGCGGGGGCTGCTCTTCGTTGCGGTGTGCGGGCTTCTCATTACAGTGGCTTCTCTTGTTGTGGAGCACGGGCTCTAGGCGCGTGGGCTTCAGTAGTTGTGGCACGTCGGCTCAGTTGTTGTGGCCCTCGGGCTCTAGAGTGCAGACTCAATAGCTGTGGTGCACGGGTTTCGTTGCTCGGCAACATATGGGATCTTCCCGGACCAGGGCTCGAACCCATATCCCCTGATTGGCAGGCAGATTCTTAACCACTGCGCCACCAGGGAAGACCCTCAGTATAAGTTTTTAAAGCATGCTAAGTTCGTTTTTATAGTTCAGAGAAGGATACAACGATTGGATAATTGTAGACTTGTTTAGAATATCTCTAGAAGGAGAAATGCCTTGAACTTTTATCAGCTACTAATACAGTGAAGCTCAGTTGAGAGGAAGGTCTTTCGGAAATGGAACACCAGACAGAAATCTGTCAGATACACTACTCATAGGAAAACAGTGGGGGCAGGGAAGGCATTTTACCTATATCATCTTTTTGCCTAGGGCTGGCTCAGGGGTTGACTGCAGTAGTGATTAAGCATAAACTGTTTCGCACTAATTAATTGCCATTCATCTTTCAGGTTCAATGTAGATTTTCCTTACTCTCAAGTCTGGTTGAAGCTTTCTCCCTATTTGCTGCCCATAGCACCTTAATATTTATACCTAATGTAGCACTTAACATAGTTGATCATATTTGCCAGCCTGTTTGTACTTGTTCCTCACAGAAACTGAGTTCTGTGAGGAGAGATCATGTTTGTCTCATTCACTATTATGTCTCTTATGCCAAGACAATGTCTACCGCATGATAGATTCTGCACAAGTGTTTGTTAAATTAATACATGAATGAATAAATACTTCTGTTGAATTAATGACACACGAGCATATGCCAAGATATATAAGCTTCATTTCTGGGGTCACAGTTTCCTCTTGATCTTTCAAATTCATTCAACCAAGAAATAATAAATTAGCACTCAATATAGACAACGCACCGTTCTAAGTGCTGAGGATAGAGCAGTGAGCAAAATGGACAAAATCCCTGCCTCATGTAGCTTATATTCTAATGGAGGTGGGAGATGATAAACATAGAAATGTTTGCTAGTTGAAAACCTTGATTACCAGCAAAAGAATTGCTTTTTGATGATTTAGGACTTCAGAGTTAACACCACCCATCTCTAAATAAGAAAGATGGTGGAGATGGACAAGGAAATTGAGCTGAATCTGTATTGAGCTCATTCAGTCCTGGCATGTTACACTGTTCAATAAATCCCTAATGTCGGCTTATTTATTTTCATTGAATGCAAGATGGTATAAAATATCCAGGTAACTATGCCTCTTCTTAAATAGTAAAGCAGGAAAAAGAACACTGCAATGAACATTGGAAGAATCAAGTTCTAGACTCAGATTTGCCATTGACTTACTATGTGATCTTAAGCAAATTATTTCCCCTCCCTGGGCCTCAGTTCTTCCCATAGAGAATCAGGTTCAATCAGTATTTCCAAAACGTCAGTCATTTTCTTACCACCTCCACGATTTTTGCCATATTTGAATTCCATGTCTGTTATCATTTACCTAGTAACTACCTTTAAACGTGACTCGTTTGCGTAAGCTTTGTCTTTAGTGGTTAACAATGTTAGTGAAATCATGAGTGTGACGTACTAGTTACAGTATTTCCTAATGAATCTTATTAAATTCATAACTATTAAATTGTTTTAAAGTACCATCCAAAAGCATTTCACATACCATAGGTGGTATTTCTATTTCATTTGGAAACCTTGGATTGGATGATTTTTCAAGTCCTCTTCGAACCCTAAATATTATTATTTTATGAGGCTCTTCTGTATGATCATTTCATCTCAAAATGCTCCAGCTATTTTCTTCCTTCAAGATATAAAACACCTGCATTTAAATAGCAGATATGTAAGAGAATGTTTTAATATTTGAAAACAAATAACGCCTGTATTTTGCTTGAATATTTTTTTCTTTTTCTCTGTCATTTAATATCCTAGAATATTTGCCAGGGTAAATTTCTGGTTCTTTCTCAGATATATTTGTAAAATTTATTTTTTGTGTGGTGTATATTTTCCATCCTTTTACTTTCAGTTTATATATGTCTTTAAATTTAAAGTACATCTCTTGTAGGTAGCATATAATTTGGTCTTGCTTTTTTAATCCAATCTGGCAAGCTTCTGCCTTTTATGTGGAGTGCTTAGTTAAATTACACTTAAATTAATTATTGATATGGTTGGTTTTAAGTCGACCATTATTTTTATTTATGTGTATGTCGGTTGCTCTAGAGCTTACAATATACACCTTAACTTATCAGATATATTTCTAAGTGAAAATTATGTAGGTAAAAGGTCATTTAATAAGCTACAGAGCATAACAAACTTCCCACATCACATCCAAACTTTCAAAAAATCAAAACCCCAGGGCTACATTTTACCTATGGGCTATGCTATAGTGTTTACGGAAACAATTGTTTTATGGAAACAATGTTCAAATTTGAAAGGAAGGCTAGGTAGTCAGGATCGTTTAAAGTTATGTAGCAGTAACAAACTCACAAGTCTCCTATTTTGCCTTTTCCTAAGACCCAGGATGGATGACGGAACAGTCATTCTCTGGAGCATAGCTTGTTGTCATGGCAGAGAGAAAGAGAGCTCTAACTGATAACGTAATTAAGTGCTCAGCCAGAAGTGATACATGTCACTGCTGCTTGCAATTCATTAGCCAGAACTGGTCACACAACCCAACCCAAGTATAAGGCTATAAGCGTCCGGAAAGTACAACTCTACCATGAATCTAGAAGGAGAAGAGAATTGTAATATTTGGAAAACATCATTAATGATTACCACATGGGATTTTTTTTTTTTTTGGCAGGTTCCAGAGTCTTAGTTCCTAAAGGGTTAATGGTCCTTCTACTTTCACTGGGTTTAATGTTAACAATTAAATAATCCTAACAAAAGGAAAAATATTTATAAAGCATTGATAAATAGATAGTTTGGGGGAGTGTTATTAGTTGTTGGGAAGACCAGAGCTGGGAGCTACATGTTGGTAGCAATGCTTCCTTCCATCGGACTTGGAAATGCTCTGAGCTAGAATGGATTTCTTTCCACAAAGCTATTTCTAGTGTGAGGGGTAAAACCAATCCTATTGGTTTAATAATGATGGGTCAGTTTCATCCAAAGCTAAGGAATCTGGAGGCAAAGATTTGAAATAAAGGCAGGGAGATTCTCTGAGGAAAAGGAAAAGCATTTGTAACCAAACTACCCATATAGCTATAGACAGCTTAGGATCTTGACCTTCCTAAGGGGGATTGTAAAACTGGGCTTTGAAAACTAGATGTATGCTCCTCCCAGAGAAAGCAGGAAGTGAAGAAGAAGGACAGATAACCCCCATTCATTGGGTGCTGGTAAAGCTACAGGTGTTCTTCTAGGTGTTTGCAACATCTCTATGAAAGAGTGATTTCAAAAGTCAGTATTACAGAAAGCATCACCACAGTTCCTTGAGGAAAAGCTAAAACTAGGTGATACAAAAACCAATGCAGAATTAGAAACAAAGCCATCTCCTTTTCTCCTTGTCACACGCTCCTCATTTTACTTCCATTTATTGCTATTTCATTTTAAAGTGCCGTTTAATATTGGGCAGATACTTAAATACAAATGCTAGTGATTAATACTTGCCATTTTAATAGAGTCATAAGTAAAAATTTTATAAATCCCTTTGCTGGAGGAGCTATGCTGCCATTATTAGAGAAGGCAAACCAATAGAATTTTCCAGAAAGACTAAATTTTATGTGATGTCCCACAAATCAGATTGGAATGGACCAGTCAGGCAAGTCACCAACTTTTCTATATTAGAATGCACTGCTTACCCACAAGTGCGATTCTGGAAGGCTAGGTGGCTGCCAAGTGCTTTAGATAGAGCCAATAAAATTAAAGGAGGAGTTTGTTGCTAGAGTACCCTAAACATCATGGTCTAGGTCAGTGCTGGTCAAAGTGTGCTCTGAAGGCCAGTGCTAATCAATAGATTGGTGTCAGTCTATAAACTCTTTACTGGTCCACCTAGAAATTTGGAGTGTTGTGCCGGAAATGTGAAGCAATGCACCACTTCCAGCATCAAAAATGTCTTACTGCAATTGCATGTGTGTGTGTGTGTGTATCGCCCCATATATATATTCTTTTATATACATCATATATATTCTCATGTGTGTGTGTGTGTGTGTGTGTGTGTGTGTGTGTGTGTTTAGTGACATAGTTGATTCATACATTGGTGTAAGCTCTGTATCTCATTATGGACCAGTAACAGGTCTCACAGTTTCAAGTGATATTGGCATATCCACTAGTGTGGATACCTCTGTGTCAATAAAAATGCACTATTTAAGACCGTATCAGAAACATTAACCAGGCGTAATTAGTTTGAGAACTGCGTAGAAGCAGTAATGCTCCCTTTCTGATATCAGGTATGTCTTGAGAGACCAGATGTAGCCATGAAGATTTTAGACTTTATATAATGGAGTTCTGCTAATCCACTGGTACTTTTCTTAGCTGTTCTGTTGACATTTCCATTGATCCCTTCTTTCTCAAATAGCACGTATTGTTCTTAAATATCTTGTCCAAAAAGACTATCTTTATTAAACCAATTATCTTAATAGTGTAATATGAAAATACTATCAAACAATCTTGACAGCTTACTATGTGCCAGACCCCTCCCTAAGTGCTTTACATTATTCGAGGCATTTAATACTAACAAGAATCCTATGAAATGAGCACTATTATTATCACCATTTTACAATGAGAAAAATGAGGAGCAAAGTCTAAGTGATTTGTCCTAAATCACACATCGGCAAGGGGACAAAATTAGGAGCCCAACTCATGTACTTTAGCCCTCGAGTCTATGTTCATAACAACCATGGTGTATTTCCTTTCTAAGCGGAAGAGAATCAACATATATTTAATGAAAAGACTCCAGGACTAAGAATCAAAAGACCTAGGTTTTTAATCCCACTCCTGCCACTGACTGTCACCATGGGCAAATCCCTTCCCCTATTTGGACTTCAGTTTCCCAACACAGAAAAATGAGCAGGTGGACTAGATGTTTTCTCAGATCCTTTTCAGCTTTAAGGTTCTCTGAGCGCGTAAGTATAGATTTCTTACTAAGAGCAGAGGCTTTTGAATGTATCTTTTAGAGAGAATTTCTCACTCAAATAGAATTCTTTGTTTCTAGTACAGCAAAGAAGTAGTGCTCCAGGCTATCTGCCTGGATGTAGGAATAGCCTTACAATATAAAACTGGATGTGAGCAGGCGGGTCATTGAAATAGGATCCAATCCCTTTGCTTTCTGCTAAAGACAGAATGGAACAATTACACATAAGTAATAAGTATGACATCGAATATTTTGAGTTTTCTTACTGCTCTCCTCTAGGAATAAGGCTAACCTACCTTGTGGCTTGACTTGGCATCATAAGGAATGAGTTTTTTCTCCCTGCCTAGAGTCTTGTCAGTCTGGAAATGTTTAAATATTTAGGTATTTTGTTTCTAACATACAACAGATTTTGCCAAGTTGCATAGCTCAACAGTCCACCGTTTCTGGTATGAAGCCATAATGAACAAAGAATACACTGTTAGAATAGTCTTCTCCCACTTAGGGAAATGTGTGATTTGTAATGAACGGTGGGTATTAATGCTTACAGATTTAGATCCATTTGTACCACAAATAATCACTTTGGAAAGAAAAACATTTCTGCTCTCCAATTTGAAGAAAAAACAAACTAAATATAAGTAAGTAGCTACGTTCCCTTAAATATGCATTTAAAGGCAGGATGATGGCTCTGTGCTTCTGTCTGCTGAGAAGGAAATGGCAGGAGACCAGTTTTCAAAAATATCAGAGGGTTTTGAATGTCAGGTTTACCACCTATCATTGTCATTTTGCTTTGCCTCTTGAGCCGTTTTAGATTTAGGCTTGTTGCGGTAATCTGCAGCATCCTCTCCTTGGGTGACAAGTACATTTGTCCAGGGATGCTGATAGGCATCAGAAGTAGAGTTGTTTTTGTTCTTTTGAGGTTTTGGGGGGGTTGTTTTTCAGCTGATCATTAGTTTAGTGAAGCCAAGTGAGGTTTTTTCTGAAGTTTTTACATACATGATGAAAGGTCACGAGGCTAGAGTCAGCTAAGCCAGCAGGGGAGCTGGGCCAGGATCCCGTGGAAAAATAAAAGGCATAATTCTCACAGTATGATTTTTTAGTAATTATGAATGTTCTGTGTGTTAAGGGAGATTATGGGTCCCAAGACTATAAAAATATGTATGCTCACCATTACCAGGATGTGTTCAATTGATATTTACCACCATAGGGCCCCTGGTCCAGAAGGGTGATAGACCTTTCATCAGAAATAAGTGTTCATTTAGATCAACATTTTCAAGCTTGTTCTAAGGCAACCAGTGCCAGGAAGTTTAAAACTAAACTTTTCTAGTAGCTGATTTATGGTCCCTTTCTTATCTGCAGAGTACAATGGAAAAATATGAATTATAATTCTCATCTGCTAGTATCTGTATAACTTTAAGGAAATCTCTTAAACTACCTTGGCTTCAGTTTCTGCTTCTGTAAAATGAGGTATTAGACCAGATGATCCAAATCTTTCTAGTTGAAAAAAGTTTATGATTGTAAGGCATTAGGATATAAAGATTAAGTCCTTGTAACAACGCATCCTAGTTTTCCCTCAAACCCTTGTCCTATGGTTTTCTCGAAACATTTATAGACGCAAATAGTCCTGAATTAATAGAATGATACATTCTATTTCAATGATGCTTGATCCAAGGGAATTTTGCAACATTCCCATTAAGTTCAATGAAAGAACTCTGCATACCTATAATTACCGGCATGATCAAGAGGTAGCATTTATGAATCAGCTAAAATGTTCAAGTCACTTTATTCACATTTTACTTACTTACATTGTCTAATCTAATTCTCATGACAACCTATTAGGGTAAATGAAGGCACCCAGGAAACAGGATCTCTTTTCCATGCCTTTGTTCTGATGTAATTGAGATCACAGAGATCAGTATAGGAGAATAAAATTTTACCTTTACTAATAAAACAATTAGAAATAAATTAGTGTGGCTTATATATGTGGACCAATAGGGTTCATAATACTGAACAAGAAAATTAGACAGACTCAACACCTAAAACTGGGCGTTATGAGATATACAATCAGTCACGGGCATCACTGGAACACCGCAGGCTTTTCCTGCCACTTAGACCCCCTACAGCATGAAGGAGCAGAACAGAATATGTGCTCCTTGTAGCCAGCTGGTTTCTCAAGAGAAAGGAAAAGAGGATAAGTTGAGTTATAAATACCCTGCTTCTCTTCCAGACAAACCAATTAGGAAACGCCCTGCAGCTCCACGAAAAATAATAGGGATGGGGCTTGAAGCCAGGAATGTAATAGACCTTCCTCTGAGCATACAGAGAATTTGAACGCGGAGGAAAAGCAAATAATCTTGACAGAAACTGAGGTTCAGAGAAACTAAGTATTTTGTTGAAGATCACACAACTGGTAAGAGGAGGAATTAGGATTCAATCCCAGTTCTGCCTGACTCCAGAACCCATACTCATGCCCCCATTTCTTTCCCCACATTGTTACCCTACAGTTTTTACCTTAGCTATATTTTACTAGTAGCTAAAGACACATTCAGCAATTACTTCTTCAATCCAAAAATCTCCTGCTATGCAAGGGTCTTAGATCATCTCCAATACTATCGGCACACATAACCCATCAGAGTGGTAATAGTGTAGGATTATCACCTGAGACAGATTAGCTTGATCCTCAAAATGACTGATAAGAAGTGACCTTCCCTATGTCATAAAAATAGGAACTTTCTGGCTTTTATGTTCCTCTTTTACGTAGATTGAAAAATGAAAGGAATATGAAATACTCTGCGATCTGCCATTTTAATCCTGCCGCTTCTTGCACTAGACCATATAAATAATGAAACAGAATGTTTCTAATGGAATATTTTTCTAAGGAAAGACAAGGTCTGATAATGTTTTCCAAGTTTAAAGAGTCCAGCCATATACCATGATACTTTAATTAACAAATCTTCAGAGGTCAAATTGAATCATAAAAAAGTTCACCTGGGGGCTTCCCTGGTGGCACAGTGGTTGGGAGTCCGCCTGCCGTTGCAGGGGACACGGGTTCGTGCCCCAGTCCGGGAGGATCCCACATGCCGCAGAGAGGCTGGGCCCGTGGGCCATGGCCGCTGGGCCTGCGTGTCTGGAGCCTGTGCTCAAAAAAAAAAACTTCACCTGGGATCAGAAGGACTCCAGCAAAGAGTTAGAGGTGATAATAACTTATGAGGAAGGAGTAAACACTCTCTGAAGTATAAGACCTGAACCCAGCAGAACGGAGGGCCACGTATCTGGGCCCTGAATGAAAAAAATAGCAATTGTGTGTTAATAGGGATCAGCATATTATTCCAAGAGAGACAGAAGTCCCTGGGGTGGGTCACTGAGCTCCAAGAGATAGGAAGCAGCACTACCATGGCAACGTGGAGCTAAGATGCTGTATCCCAGATCTCTTAAATATTATTACTTCTGTTAGCAAAGCTTCTGACAACAAAATCTATCATTGGAATGCATCCTCTTCATTAATAGAGGTCTAGCTACTTTGAGTAGATACTTGGCCTTTGGTTGCTCCTTATCTGCCAAATCTGCATTACAGGAAAGAGGCAAAAAGGATAACAAATCACAGAGGGAAAACGATGGTGCAAACATTCCATCTTTCCCGATAAATGGTGTGAAAAGATTTGAGCACGCTGAAATTGAAATCGTCCAAAAGTAGGTTTTTAAATCTCAAAAACCTGCACAGGGAGTTCTGGAACACACCGTAGTGAAAATGCTCATTAAGTGCATCACTAAATCACGTAAAATGCAGTAGGTAGTCACAGATTCACAGGTTGCATTTTATTCTCTGCTACAGAAAGCATCTCCTCGTTACCAACAGAGCTGGGAAGCTGTTAAAGATATCATTATTCTTAATAAGGTGATTTATTTATTTTCTTCTTGATGGTGACAAGAGCTAATATGAGAAGGATAGTGGAGGATGGGCAGCATTACCAAGTACCCACACACTATTTCCAGGAAAGACATTATATTATTTGTGTAAATTAGGAGTAATAGAGGAGAAGACATCAAATAATAAGAAGCTGATCTTCCAGCCAAACTATCTAAATTTAAATCTAAATCCTAGTCTGTTAAAGATATCTGTAAGGAAATATCATTCATCCATATTAAAAGGCCTTTTCAAAATTAAAATTAATGCTGGCAATTTCAGAATATAATATTTCCACAGTATTTAACCTCTGAGAACCCACATGATCATCATGTAAAAAATAATGAAAATGTTTTTTTGTTTGTCTCCTTTGTTTGGGTTTTGTCAGAAAAGAAGCATAGCAAACGGTCATGATCAAAAACTTATGCTCTGGTTTCCTTCTCTGGTTATCACAGGTTTGCATCTTGCTCTTAATATATATTTGATAAGTGTGCAAATGAATGAACTGTCCTTTGTTAGGTAAGCTTGGCATATAGCAATGAACAAGAGACTGTTCATTAATTATGTTCTCTAATGACTCCATAGTTTTCGAAGAAAAAAAAAGGGGGGATTAGCATCTCATTTATTGAATATTTATTGAGAACCTACTATCTGCCAAGTGTTCTGATAGGCCCTTGAGGGATACAGAATAATGCAGACATCCCTGGCTCATAAGGACCTAAAGCAATCAGAAAAAGCAGACATTAAATAATTAAACAATTTGAATACTAAAATTTTGTATTAGTCAGGTTGGGCTGACATAGTAAGGTACAGGCACACCTTGTTTTACTGTGCTTCACAGATATTCCAATTTTTACAAATTGAAGATTTGTGGCAACCCTGTGTTGTCAGATGATGGTTAGCATTTTTTTCCAATGAAGTACTTTTAAATTAAAGTATGTACATTTTTTTAGACATAATGTTATTGCACACTTAATAGACTGCAGTGTAAAAATAAATTTTATATGCACTGGGACACCAAAAAACTTGTGTGACTTACATTATTGTGATATTCACTTTATTCCTGTGGTCTAGAACCAACTGCAAGATATCTCTGAGGTATACCTGTACCACAGACTGGGTGGCTTACAACAGAAATTTATTTTCTCACAGTTCTGGAGACTAGAGTTCAAAATCAAGATGCTAAAAGGACTGGTTTCTGGTGAGGCCTCTCTCCTTAACTTATAGACAGCTGCCTTGTTGCTGTGTCATCCCATGGCCTTTCCTCTATGCACATGGAGAGAGAGAGAGAGAGAGAGAGAGAATGCACTCTTGTGTCTCTTCTTCTTCTTATAAGGACACTAGTCCTATTAGATTAGGGCCCCACCCACCCTTATGACCTTATTTAACCTTAATTACCTTCTTGAAGGCCATATCTCCAAACAGTCACATTGAAGGTTAGGGCTTCAACATATGAATTTTGGGAGAACAATGTTCTCCCAAATAACAAGCTTTGGTATATGCTTCAAAAAATAGAGGTGAAAAAACAAAAAACAAAAAAAACAAAAAACAAACAAAAAAAATAGAGGTGTACATGGGGCTTCCCTGGTGGCTCAGTGGTTGGGAGTCCGCCTGTCGATGCAGGGGACGTGGGTTTGTGTCCCGGTGCGGGAAGATCCCACATGTCGCGGAGCGGCTGGGCCCGTGAGCCATGGCCGCTGAGCCTGCGTGTCCGGAGCCTGTGCTCCGCAGCGGGAGAGGCCACAACAGTGAGAGGCCCGCGTACGGCAAAAAAAAAAAAAAAAAAGAATCCACCTGCCAATGCAGGGGACACTGGTTCAAACCCTGATCCAGGAAGATCCCATATGCCGCAGAGCAACTAAGCCCGTGCGCAACAACTACTGAGCCTGTGCTCTGGAGCCCAAAAGCCACAACTACTGAGCCCACTTTCCACAACTACTGAAGCCCATGTGCCTAGAGCCCGTGCTCCACAACAAGAGAAGCCCCTGCAATGAGAAGCCTGCACATCGCAACAAAGAGTAGCCCCTGCTCATCGCAACTAGAGAAAGCCCATGCACAGGAACAAAGACCCAATACAGCCAAAAATAAATAAATAAATAATTAAATAAATTTACCAAAAAAAAAAAAAGAATGTCTACTTTCCACATTCCACGATGCTTCTGCTATGCTGCTATGTGAGATGCATACCTTTGTTCCTCTCTTTCATGGGGGAAAATATGGAAATGAAAGGGCAGCAAGATGGTGTCCTTGGCTTAATACTCTTCTCCTTCTCTTCCTTCTTCAATGATAATAGTATTTAAAAATACATTTATAATAGTAATTAATATTTATTGTTGGGCTTCCCTGGTGGCGCAGTGGTTGGGAGTCCGCCTGCCGATGCAGGGGACGCGGGTTCGTGCCCCGGTCCGGGAAGATCCCACGTGCCGCAGAGCGGCTGGGCCCGTGAACCATAGCCGCTGAGCCTGTGCTCCACAATGGGAGAGGCCACAACAGTGAGAGGCCCACGTACCACAAAAAAAAAAAAAAAAAAAAAAAAAATATTTATTGTTCACCTACGATATGTCAGACATTGTGATATTTTACATGGGTTATCTTATTTAATCCTCAAAACAATCCTATGGTATAGATACTGTTATTTTTCTATTTTACAGATTATAAAACTATGGCTTTGAAGGGGGTTCCATAACTTGCCCCAGATAGCAAACCTGGGCAGTGATAGAGCTGTGATTTGATCAGTTAACACTACAGCCTGTATTCTTCAAAAGTAGACTGTTTTGCCTCTCAGTGATGTGTGCCCAGGTTCAGTCTTAATAGCAGGGCCCAGTGAGGGGATACAAAGGGAATCATACCCTTCTTCTCTGCTTACACCACTGCATTCACTTTTACTGCCTCTGCATTGAAAAGTTTCAACAGATTATACAAATGCCTGTTATCAACCTGAGAAAGGATGGTCTCTTTATTTCATCATCCTGTGGAAATAAGGCACAAACCCAAGAGTATAAGACCTCTAAACTTCACTGAAGGGAAGGGAAGAGGGGAGGGTAATGGATTTTTCCCATAAAGTATCTATTACTTAACCTAGTCTTTCACCTCACCAAGGAGAAGGCCATCTGATCCCATACTTCAACTGCAGAATGGTTAAAAGAAAATAACAGGAAATTGGAGAATGGCTTTGCAATGTTCACTTCCAAGTTAAAGTACAGATTGAATCTTCTAATTTCCTTAAAGGGCATAATGCTAGTCTGGCAAATTATTAACAGTTTGGATTTGATTCAAAAACTTGGTTATATATTTAATTACGCTCGTATTTACTGGAGCACAAGGCAACTTACAGTAACAAGCATCAAAAGTCTATTTTACTGCCCACATTATGAGCAGATGGAGCATAGACATTTAAAAACGCCAAGCCTTTTGATTAAGAGCCTGATTATAGATAGATCAGGATGAAGAATAATGGCCCTATACGAAGGTTCTCTGAATTTTAAAATACTACTGGACCTTTATTTGACTTCTTTAAAATCAGATATTAGAGTTTTATAAAATTGGGAGTTCGAAAAACAAAAACAAATGTCAACCTCACTAAAATGAACAGAGATAGGAAAGAGCTAGTTTTCAGCAGATCAAGAATAGACCTTCCCCCAGTGTTGCCAGATCAATGAGCTATTACTGTTATCACACAACAGGGAGTAAGCTTTTGGAAATAATGGCTTATAAAGGTAGTACAGGCTGAAAATAGACATGTGCATAGGATCAGAATATGGTTTCGGTTATTGAGATAGTAAAGAAAATCAGGATAATTTGGGGGACATGATCTACTCAGGCACGATAAAAGACAAGATGGTGAAAGTATAAGGGCTCCTGCTCCTGAGAGCCAGATCTTTCTTATTCCCTTGGAATGACAATGGTTAGGCCTGGGGCCTTCTTATCCAAGTCTCTAGAGACTTAACATTCCTCTAGGATTTCCCCCATCTTTTCAAGAATGTATTCCATAAGAGGCTACTAGGAAGAGAGTGAACCTGGTCAAAAACTAGTGAGGGCCTTTCAAATATAAAAGCACTGAGGAGGGAGATCTGAAATGTTTTGACATAAAAAATAGTATAATATGATAGTACATAGGTTTTGAAGTCTAAAAAAATTAGGCTGAAAACCCAGTTATGCAACTTACTCAGCTGCATAACCTTGGGTAAGTTCTTTATAGTCTCAGTTTTGCCATCTGTAAAATAGGTCAAAATAGTATCAGCCTCCTAGGGCAGTTGTGACTATTAAGTAAGTATGTAAAAAGCCAGGCATATATAGTCAGCAGTTGATTTTTGAAGGCATCAGAAGCATTCCAGCAAACGTTGAAACAACACTGAACAACTATTAATAATCTCTTTGGATTTGCTACAATTAAAAACCTTACTGGATTGCTACAATCACAGACTCCTATATGCTGTCCTGCATTTCTTCTTCAACTTTAGTTCCTAATACTGCTTTGCAGATGTTTCAGATACTACCTGGGGCTCCTGGACCCTTATATATTGCCTCCCTTCAAAATGAATTTGAAGTGGCTTAGATGCAACTAGAACACGTCTTTGTCTTTTGCTTATCATCTGGCGCCTGACTACGCATGCTGCTGACAGGTAGTATTGTACAGCGATGAAGAGATGGGCCGGACTGCCAGTTCCAATCTTAACTTTTCCCACTTACTAGCTATGTGATGATTACTTAAATTCTTTGTGCCTCAGTTCCCCTATCTGAAAAAAAGTGAAGATATTATTCAGAGAACTTACCTCATAGAATTGTTGTGAGGGTTAAATGAGTTAATACATGTAAAATATCTGGCACATAACAAGCGCTGAATCAGTGTTAGCTATTATTAATTTTTCCTTGTGCCTAACCATTCATGACCCAGACTACTAAATGGTTGTACAGTCTTCTGTTGACAAAAACAAGAAACATAACCAGAGGTGGTAGATGAAACATACATGAACTCTAATATGGCAGTGGTTCTAAACTGTGACCAGACGATCCCTTGGGGGTCACAGAGTTACTGTAGGCACTCTATAAAACCATATGTGCACCTGTATTTTCTCAAGGCACTCTATAAAACCATATGTGCACCCGTATTTTCTCAAAGAGTTGCAATTTTTTTAAAAAGATACTGGAGGGATAGACTTCAAATCGTTTGACTGTTGAAAAGGGATCCTGATACATATATCATTCTTGTGTGTCAACAAGTTCTTAAAGCAGATAATACTGAAAGAAATTACAGCTGTAAATGGCATCTTGGTGTCTCTATCATCATCTCATGTTCCTCAAAATAGAGTACATCAAATAACTGAAAACATATTCATAGTCTGTTACATTAAAAAAATAATAGCAGAATAGCTCTTTCTTTAAAAAAAAAAGATTGTTAATATTAATGACTACTTCTGCAATTAATGACACCCAAGCTTCCAAGAATCCAGAACCTGGTAATTACAAACGTCCTAAGTCACATAAAATATGAGTCTTAGTAAACTAAAAATAAACCCTCTCTTTGCTGTAAACCTCTACATCTCAGCGTTTTGGCTTGTGGGATGTTGGCAAGAGCAACCTGGTTTGGTAACAGGTTTGGAGATCTTCTCTTGTGGCTGCCCAAGATAAGCCTGGCAAGGAATCAGATCCAGAGAAGAGACTTGGTTGAACTGCAAAACTGCCATATGGCTGACAGGGTCTTGGTGCTCTGGCCAGTGTCAGGCCTGAGCCTCTGAGGTGGGACAGCTGAGTTCAGGACACTGGACCACCAGAGACCTCCCAGCCCCATGTAATATCAATCAGTGAGAGCTCTCCCAGAGATGTCCGTCTCAATGCTAAGACCCAGCTCCACTCAGTGACCAGCAAGCTCCAGTGCTAGACACCCCATGCCAAACAACTAGCAAGAAAGGAACACGACCCCACCCATTAGCAGAGAGGCTGCCTAAAATCATACTAAGTTCACATACACCTCAAAACACACCACCGGATGCGGTCCTGCCCACCAGAAGGACAAGATGCAGCCTCATCCACAGGAACACAAGCACCAGTCCCCTCCACCAGGAAGCCTACACAACCCACTGAACCAACCTTAACCACTGGGGGCAGACACCAAAAATGATGGGAACTATGAACCTGAAGCCTGCAAAAAGGAGACCCCAAACACAGTAAGTTAAGCAAAATGAGAAGACAGAGAAATACACAGCAGATGAAAAAGCAAAGTAAAAACCCACCAGACCAAACAAATGAAGAGGAAATAGGCAGTCTACCTGAAAAAGAATCCAGAGCAATGATAGTAAAGATGATCCAAAATCTTGGAAACAGAATGGAGAAAATACAAGAAACGTTTAACAAGGACCTAGAAGAACTAAACAGCAAAAAAACAATGATGAACAACACAATAAATGAAATCAAAAATTCTCTAGAAGGAATCAATAGCAGAATAACTGAGGCAAAAGAACGGATAAGTGACCTGGAAGACAGAATAGTGGAAATAACTACCACAGAGCAGAATAAAGAAAAAAAAAATGAAAAGACTTGAGGAGAGTCTCAGAGACCTCTGGAACAACGTTAAATGCACCAAAATTTGAAGTATAGGGGTCGCAGAAAAAGAAGAGAGAAAGAAAGGGACTGAGAAAATATTTGAAGGGACTATAGTTGAAAACTTCCCTAATATGGGAAAGGAAATCGTCAATCAAGTCCAGGAAGCACAGAGAGTCCCACACAGGATAAATCCAAGGAAAAATATGCAAAGACACATATTAATCAAAATATCAAAAATTAAATACAAAATATTAAGAGCAGCAAGGGAAAAACAACAAATAACATACAAGGGAATCCCCATAAGGTTAACAGCTGAGCTTTCAGCAGAAACTCTGCAAGCAAGAAGGGAGTGGCAGGACATATTTAAAGTGATGAAAGGGAAAAGCCTACAACCAAGATTACGCTACCCAGCAAGGATCTCATTCAGATTCCACGGAGAAATTAAAACCTTTACAGACAAAAAAAAGCTAAAAGAATTCAGCACCACCAAACCAGCTTTACAGTAAATGCTAAAGGAACTTCTCTAGGCAGGAAATACAAGAGAAGGAAAAGACCTACAAAAACAAACCCCAAACAATTAAGAAAATGGTAATAGGAACATACATATTGATAATTACCTTAAATGTAAATAGATTAAAGGCTCCATCCGAAAGATATAGACTGGCTGAATGGATACAAAAACAAGACCCATATATATGCTGTCTACAAGAGACTCACTTCAGACTAGGGACACACACAGACTGAAAGTGAGGGGATGGAAAAAGATATTCCATGCAAATGGAAATCAAAAGAAAGCTGGAGTAGCAATTCTCATATCAGACAAAATAGACTTTAAAATAAAGATTATTACAAGAGACAAAGAAGGACACTGTATAATGATCAAGGGATCAATCCAAGAAGAAGATATAACAATTGTAAATATTTATGCACCCAACATAGGAGCACCTCAATACAGAAGGCAAATACTAGCAGCCATAAAAGGGGAAATCGACAGAAACACAATCATCATAGGGGACTTTAACAGCTCACTTTGACCAATGAACAGATCATCCAAAATGAAAACAGATAAGGAAACACAAGCTTTAAATGACACATTAAACAAGATGGAGTTTATTTTTATAGGACATTCCATTCAAAGAAAACAGAATACACTTTCTCCTCAACTGCTCATGGAACATTCTCCAGGATAGATCATACCTTGGGTCACAAATCAAGCCTTGGTAAATTTAAGAAAATTGAAATCATATCAAATATCTTTTCCAATCACAATGCTATGAGACTAGATATCAATTACAGGAAATAAACTAAAAAATACAAACACATGGACACTAAACAATACGCTAGTAAATAACCAAGAGATCACTGAAGAAATCAAAGAGGAAATCAAAAAATACCTAGAAACAAATCACAATGAAAACACGACAACCCAAAACCTATGGGATGTAGCAAAAGCAGTTCTAAGAGGGAAGTTTATAACAATACAATCCTACCTCAAGAAACAAGAAACATCTGAAATAAACAACCTAACCTTACACCTAAAGCAATTAGAGAAAGAAGACCTGAAAAAAACTAACGTTTGCAGAAGGAAAGAAATCATAAAGATCAGATCAGAAATAAATGAAAAAGAAATGCAGGAAACAATAGCAAAGATCAATAAAACCAAAAGCTGGTTCTTTGAGAAGATAAACAAAATTCATAGACCATTAACCAGATTCATCAAGAAAAAAAGGGAGAAGACTCAAATCAACAGAATTAGAAATGAAAAATGAGAAGTAACAACTGACACTGCAGTAATACAAAGGATCATGAGAGATTACTACAAACAGCTATATGCCAATAAAATGGACAACCTGGAAGAAGTGGACAAATTCTTAGAAAAGCACAACCTTCCGAGACAGAACCCGTAAGAAATAAAAAATATAAACAGACCAATCACAAGCACTGAAATTGAAACTGTGATTAAAATTCTTCCAACAAACAAAAGACCGGGACCAGGTGGATTCACAGGCAAATTCTATCAAACATTTAGAGAAGAGCTAACACCTATCCTTCGCAAACTCTTCCAAAATATAGCAGAGGAAAGAACACTCCCAAACTCATTCTACAAGGCCAGCATCACCTTGATACCAAAACCAGACAAAGATGTCACAAAGAAAGAAAGCTCCAGGCCAACATCACTGATGAACACAGATGCAAAAATCCTCAACAAAATGCTAGCAAACAGAATCCAACAGCACATTAAAAGGGTCATACACCATGATCAAGTGGGGTTTATTCCAGGAATGCAAGGATTCTTCAATATATGCAAATCAATCAATGTGATAAACCATATTAACAAATTGAAGGAGAAATACCATATGATCATCTCAATAGATGCACAAAAAGCTTTTGACAAAATTCAACACCGATTTATGATAAAAACCCTCCAGAGAGTAGGCATAAAGGGAACTTATCTCAACATAATAAAGGCCATATATGACAAACCCACAGCCAACTTTGTTTTCAGTGGTGAAAAACTGAAAGCATTTCTACTAAGATCAGGAAAAAGACAAGGTTGCCCACTCTCACCACTATTATTCAACATAGTTTTGGAAGTTTTAGCCACAGCAATCAGAGAAAAAAAGAAATAAAAGGAATCCAAATCAGAAAAGTAGAACTAAAACTGTCACTGTTTGCAGATGACATGATACTATACCTAGAGAATCCTAAAGATGCTACCAGAATACTACTAGTGCTAATCAATGAATTTGGTAAAGTAGCAGGATACAAAATTAATGCACAGAAATCTCTTGCATTCCTATACACTAATGATGAAAAATCTGAAAGAGAAATTATGGAAACACTCCCATTTCCCACGGCAACAAAAAGAATAAATTACCTAGGAATAAACCTACCTAAGGAGACAAAAGATCTGTATGCAGAAAACTATAAGACACTGATGAAAGTAATTAAAGATGATACAAACAGATGGAGAGATATACCATGTTCTTGGATTGGAAGAATCAACATTGTGAAAATGACTATATTACCCAAAGCAATCTGTGGATTCAATGCATTCCCTATGAAACTACCAATGGCATTTTTCATAGAACTAGAACAAAAAAATTCACAATACATTTAGTCATGATGTCTCCTTATTATCCTATAGTCTGTGATAGTTACTTGGTCTTTTCTTTTATGACCCTGACGTTTTGAAGAATATTGGTGAGGTATTTTGTAAAGTGCTGCTCAGGCAAGCCCTCAGTTTAGATTTATCTGATGTTTTCTAATGATTAGACTGAATTTATGAGTTTTTGGAAAGAACACCATGGAGGCATTGTGCCCTTCTCAGTGCATCATATCAAGAGGTACATAATGTTAATCTTGATTGCTTGGTTAAGATGGTGTCTGTCACTATTAATTTACTATTCTTTTTTCTTTGTAATGAATATATATTTATGGGGAGATAGTTTGAGGCTATGTGAATACTTTGTGTCTTCTTAAACTTTTGCTTACTAATTTGGATATTTACCAGTGAATTTTGCCTGTAGCAATTATTACTATAGTATTCTAATGATTTCTATCGTTACTTGCACATTTATTACTTGAAATTCTTCTGTAAGGGAGATTTGTTCCTTCTCCTTTATTTATTTATTCAATTATTTTTTAATAAAAATTTTTATTTGAAATTATTTTAGACTCCCAAGAAGTTACAAAAATAGTACAGTGACTTTCCATGTAACCTTCCTCCAAAGATGGTATCTTACATAAGCATAGTAGAGTACCGAAACCAGGAAACTGACATTGGTACAAAATATACTGTTAACTATAAAATTTATTGGATTGCACTAGTTTTTTAATTAATTTTTATTGGAGCGTAGTTGCTTCACTAGTTTTTATATTCTCTCTCTTGTGTGTGTGTAGTTCTATGAAATTTTATTGTATGTATAGATTTGTGTAACCCCACCACAGTCAGGATACAGACCAATCATTTATTTATATCATTAAGGATGCATTGATATTTATTTTATTTTTTTGGATATAATACTATCATCATTTATTTTCTGTTTAAATTGTCCAACTTTGGCTACTGGACACTCTTTTGGGTTGACTACTGTGTCCTTTTAACCTAAAACCATCATTTTTTTTAAAAAGAACACCTAAATTCTTGGCACCAAGATCATCTTGTATTTTTCCTAACGTAGCTCTAGAATCAAACATTTCTCCAAGGATCCCTGATCCCTTTTATTGGAGAGTTGTATTTAGAAACCATGATCTGTGTGCTCGGTATACTTATTGCTACTGTGACATCCCTCTTAGAAGGCCCTCTCCGTCTATATACTGATAGCTAGGAAATTTTATATACACATCTATCTATCTATCTGCCTACCTACATACCTACCTATCTATCTAAGTTCCAATACAGCACCACAGAATTCCTTCTAGCGTTCCCCCTTTGCTTATTTATAATTTCTTTTACCAATAATGAGAAATCTGGATTTTGTTATCTACAGTATATTTCCTTATTTGTTCATCCCTAGCATACACATAAAGTAGTTTCAGAATTGCTGACCCATAGAACTATAAGAAACAAGACTGACCAACTTTTAAAACACGAATGCTTCCAGGAGGTATAAAAGCACTAAATTAATTTATACTAACGTATAAGTAACTATGAGGCCCTCTTAGGAGGGATAACAGATAGCAGTAGAAACTGAAATGATGGGGTTTTGGTTGAAGAAAACAGTGCTGGAAAGGAATGAAGGAAAGGAAACTGAAAGGCAGAGGACAAATGCTGCCTCCTTCCTGCTTTGACTAAGGTATAAATTTGATCATGTGGCTCTCATAGTCTGGAAATTCCTAAACTCTCCATCTCTGTGATGCTCGCCCAGATACAAGAGAGCTGGCAACAAATACCTGACTTTTGGAAAAAACATATGGCATGGTACTGAGTAGTAGACATTAAGCTATATATCTGCCTGTGGTACTTTGGCTGCCTTTGGCAACTTTGATTTGCATCCAGCAGTGATGCTTTGGCATATGCTGAAGTATTGCTGTATATCCATCCAGTGGCAGTGCAATAAAAGGAGGAAGAATGAAAAGCAATAAAAAAAAATACTGTCAAACAACTGTTGAAAGGAAGATAGCAAGTATAACAAAGCAGCCAGAGACACATCCTCTAATTGTTATTGCAGACAGTAACCAGTTTTCTAGGTGGGTTAAGGCAGCAATAAATATTGAGGACAGCCTTCCATGAATCTAATCTCCTTGTGCCTTCACCAACTTAGTCTATTCTTTACACAATTCAAGAGGGTTAGTAACAGAAGCTTCAATAAATCCCAAATCAATAATTGTTTCCTGTCCTCATCATCATATGCTATACTCCACTCCCTCTGCCATATATACTTTCAGGAAGACCTAGAACATTATGAGCATATTTTTCAGTTGCTGATTGATAAGGCAATGTTGGAAAATATGTACTTTTGGGAATTCCAGGGCGGTCCAGTGGTTAGGACTCCATGCTTTCACTGCCGAGAGAGCAGATTCAATCCCTGGTTGGGGAACTAAGATCCCGTAAGCAGCAAAAAAAAAAAAAAAAAAGGTCTTTTAAAAATCATATACACTTGGCTTCAAATCTTGGATCCAACAGCTACTCCTAGCTCTCTGAAGTCCATGAAGCCTCAATTTCCTTATGTGTAAAATATCTCATACTGCGGCAGAGACTAGGTAGAGGTTAACCAATCCCATTTCCTTTACCTGACTATACAGAAAGAATATTTCCCAGTCTCCCTTTAAATGAGGTAGTAGCATTTGACTGGGTTCTGGCCATTGCAATAATATGGACAGAAATGATGTATACCACATCCAGACCTGGCCATGAAACAGCCCATGTGATCCTCCATGCTCTCTCTCTTGACTTGTTGACTAATGGAATGCAGAGCAGCTAGTACAGAATTCTGAGGAAACCTCATATCATGGGGAATGATGAAATACACAGAGCCTGTGTCCCTGAGTCACTTGCTTGGAGGAGAACTCTATGGAAAGCCAGCCACCAATATCTGAATAGGCTGAAATATGAGTGAAAAAAAATTGTAGCATGCCAAAAAGATTATGACACTGCTTGTATTACTTTTGTATATTTTAATATATTTTAATATACTATATATATTTATATTGGTATATTGTTATATTGCTCATATTACCTTGATTAGTACATACCTGTTTCTATTATTCAATAAGATATTATTGGTAAAGCACCTGGCACATGGTAGGGCTTAACATTTATTGACATAAAATCTGACATAAAATATAGACTTACAGGGAAACAAAAGTTAGTTCGAAGTGTGTCTGTTTGTTGGCAAGGACAATGAAACTACATTCCCTAGTTCTTCCCCCAGCTTCTTATTTCTGACTATTTTACTTGAAAATATCTGGAGATTTTTATTTCTAAATCATTTTGTCTTACCTTCATAAATTTTGATTTCCAGTTTCAGGGTTTATATTGTCATTTTTCCTATATATTGATTTTATTCCCTAAAATCTGGGGAATTACTTTGGAAGATAGAGACTTGTTTTTTGCCTGAACTCCAGATGAATTTCAGCTAACTCTAGGTCAGATAAGGTACCTTTCCCTCTACCTCTTACACATCATCAATCCCTTGGTTATTATCATAGGGTGAAACACTGACTAGGGAAAGCATATCATTCTAACATTCCTGATTAATTTGACCACAAAAGGCCTTAAAGTTTCTCTCAGCCACCAGGCAGAAGAAGTATATTTTAATACTTTCTCTGAATACCTTAGAACAGCAGCCCCCAACCTTTTTTGGCACCAGGGAATGGTTTCGTGGAAGACAATTTTTTCACAGACCGGGAAGGGGGGCGATGATTCAGGTGGTAAGGTGAGCGATGGGGAGCGATGGGGAGCGGCAGATGAAGCTTTTTGCTCACTCGCCCTCCGCTCACCTCCTGTTATGCAGCCCAGGTCCTAACAGGCCACGGACCAGTACTGGCCTGCGGCCTGGGGGCTGGGGAGCCCTGTCTTAGAACAGCATCAGCTGCATCTGGGAACTTGTAGAAATGTTAATTCTTAGGCCTCACCACAGACCTTTTAAATCAGAAACCCTGGGAGTGATAAATCCTGAGTCCTCAACACAAGGGAAAAAATCGTTTTTCTATTTCTTTAATGTTCTGTCTATTAATATGAGATGATGGATGTTCACTAATCTTATTGTGGTGATCATTTCATGATGTTTGTAAGTCACATCATTTGTGCTGTATGCTTTAAACTTATACAGTGCTCTATGTCAATTATATCTCAATAAAATTGGAAGAAAAAAAAAAGAAAGAAAGAAACCCTGGGAGTGGGGCATAGCAAGCTGTGGTTTAGCAAAGCCTCCAGGTGATTCTGAGGCTGTGGCCAAAATTTGAGTTATTGCCTTAGAAAGTACTGTGAAGATAAGGCAATGGATCTAAGAATGGATCTATTCTTCTACCCAAATATATACCATGAGGTTAGTCTGTACAATTCCTAAAAGTGTTTAATCTTTATTCCAAGTTGGCATCTGTCAATAGGTTTCGGCAGTGCAAAAGCAGTTAACCTGGATATGGGTTCTCTATGACACAGGGGTTGAGTTTCTCTAAAGTTGTATATAAATCAGTAGTTTTAAATTGAGTATAATCTGTTGACTTCCTTATAACTCTCTTATGTGTTATATTTTCTATTCTTCCATTAATACTGGTTTTTAACACGTGCATTTTCACTTTTTCTGTCCATCAGCTTTTCTGTCAAACATTTAATAATCTGTAAATAAATGCAGAGATGCACTATGGAGTTCAAGAAACTTTCTGTAATTAGTCAAGTGAAGAGGAAGTCAAGTGAAATGCAAATAATGACTTATTACTTGTCAAATATCTATTGTTCTTAAAGCTGGGCATAGCTTTATAATATTATTTTGACTAATTATAAAAGGTTGAAAAACAACATTCTGGAACAGATTAATTTTGCTCACCCTGGCATCACAGAACTATACGAAAGCCTCCCGGAAATGAAGTTTCCACCCATCTTTAACAGTTTACAATCATTTAGCCATTCTGGAAGTGTGAAGTAAAAGGAAAACTACTTCTCTCACTTGTGGCTGAGGGCAGGCTTGCCTTTCAGAGAGGTAGGAGCCTCTTTTTCTTTTTCTTCTTCAGCCTTAATCCCATCAGTACCCTAAACACATATGCTGATGTGAGACATCAACTTACAACACTGGGTCTGTCATCCTAATTACACTGCAAAGGAGTCCTCTCAGGGAAGGTCATACAGGCTACAGAGCAAACAGAAAGGTCATACAGGCTACAGAGCAAACGAGTAAGGGCCGCACAGCTCCTAAGAGACACCATTCATAAGCTGGAGTAAGCATGAATGAAGCATTATTCTTTTGGTGGAAATACTGAAAAGGTTGACCTCGGTGGAATGAGTGCAAATTTGCATAATGCTTCATTTCCTTAGAGCAACTCAAGGGTTGGTAACCATTACATGAGGCCAGACAACATCACTGAGAAGATTAATGGGACTCGGGTGTCATTACTTCCAAATGGAGAGGAGTCATGCCAAGGTCACTGCAAGGTTGATCGAGGAAAAGATGTTTGCTCATTGGAATGGGTGATTTATCTCTCAGGCTGACAGGGTAAAAGGAAACCAATTGCACATCACTAAATGTTACACTGTCCAGTAAGGCCGCTTCATGTTAAAAAGCATAACTGGGTGAGGCATGGTATGGATGAGATTTGTAAAAACTTGCTGGTTTACATCATTTGGCAAGGACCATGGTATGAAAACCCTTTAGCCAATGAAGAGTTATTTGTCTCTCTTTTTATCATAGAAAGAAAAAAAAAAAAGAAACAAAAGAATAAAATTCAAATTTTTGCTGCAGAGTCTTGGCTCCAATTCTCCGTGTAACATGTTGATAAATTGGTTGATTTACTTCCTTAATGCAGCATCAAAATAGCCCCAGGGGCTTAGGTGAAAGTGAGGTGGAAGACTTAACCCAAACAGTGTCAATGAAATACCAATGAGCAGTTAGTCTCTTAACGGGGATCAACCCCACAAAGATGTACTGATAAGTGGTTTTCCACAGAGGACATTTTCTGATCACTGAATCCTCCTGCTGTGCACCCTTGTCCCGGCTTAGAATCAAAACGACAGCTAACGATGTCAGCTCCCGACCGAATTTATGGACAAAGAAGTTCAAGATTTGCCGAGAAGAGAAGAAAAAAAAAAAGTGGGTAAATACACAGAAAGTTGGTATTTTTAATGGAGAGAACGTGCAGACTAACTATATTAAGTCTGTCAGTATGAAGGAGCAGAAAAGGACCCACCTTTCCTGTTCACTACCAGCCATCCTAACACCCTTCACAGGACTTCAGGTTTCTCTGGCCAGATGCAATACTCAGGGTCACCAGAGTCACAAACATTGAGCTCACCTGAATACAGTTTCTAGTAAAAGTACTCCAGACTCTGAATGATGATTGAGGCAATATTTTATAAATCGAATTAACCTCAGGACAAGCTCTGGGTACCACTGTAGTTCAGACTGTAGTTAGGGTACTTTTTTCATAAAGAAATCTGCTTGTAAATATTTTGTGGTTCTTTATCCCTAACTGTGGAACAGTAGAACTGCCTTGATAATTGGGTTGGACAGAGGCACAGTATGTGACTCTGAGGGTTTTCAAGTCTGAGATATAGTGAAGGTTTTTTTTTTTTTTTTTTTTTTTTTTGGCGGTACGTGGGCCTCTCACTGTTGTGGCCTCTCCCATCGCGGAGCACAGGCTCTGACGTGCAGGCTCAGCGGCCATGGCTCACGGGCCTAGCCGCTCCGCGGCATGTGGGATCTTCCCGGACCGGGGCACGAACCCGTGTCCCCTGCATCGGCAGGCGGACTCTCAACCACTGCGCCACCAGGGAAGCCCATAGTGAAGGTTTTTTACGACGTAACCTCACTATTATTTTTAAATAGAAGGGGGTAATCCAGAACCCAGAATGAATCCCTAAACATTGATATTGTTTACTATTTGGTTTTGTAGCTCATTTGATGTCTATTACTTGCAATTTCAAGGTGAAGTCTAATTAAACACAACATTGTAAATCAACTATACTTCAATAAAATTTTTTAAAAAAAGGTGAACTCTAATGGTCTCACATTTCAAAAAGAAAAGGCAACTGTGATAGAAAGAGGAATAATATGAAAGATTGAGATTGTTTTTATGGAACTTACATAGACTCTTAGAAGCAAAATTATTCTGAACAGATGGTTAGCACTTTGAGAGCAGGATTTATATAGCATTGATCTCTCGATACCTAGAGAAAGCCTGGAAAATAGAAGAACTCAAGAAATAATTCTATATCAATGAAAGAATGCCTGAATGAATGGGTGCATACAATATCATAAGCTTGTAGGGCTCTCATCTGAAGGGCAGAATGCTGTTTTAGCCAAACCATTTCCATATCTCTAAAGTAATTTTCATGTTTATTCAGTATCTGGGAAAGACAATTAAAAAAATAACAAAAATAATACCCCTAATCATAGTGACAACTGCAACCCATGAACATTTCAAGGTTATTGGGTTTGCATGACTAAATACGTAAAAGGAAATGACAAGTTGTTCCCGTAAGAGGAAACACAGGTAAAAAAATAGGAGAGATGGAGGTTAAAAGGACACAGTATTTAAAGATGAAATCATCTAATTATTTTTACTCTCCCTCTGGTATTTGTAATAGTTTGTCTGTCAGGAGTTTTCACTTTGTTTTCTCTTCTCTGACTACCGAATGTGCTGTGCTGCCTCTGTGGATTTTCCTTAGTGTCTGCCCTCATTCCTTTGCATGGACAATTCCATTTTCTCCAGCCAAGGCCTCGGAAAAGATGATGGCTATGACAGTGCAGGTACCACACAGTTTTCACTCTGGCAGAGTATAAAATCCTGATTTTTCTCAGAATATTGGCAGAGACAAGATATTTACTTAGTTCTCTTTCTGTGCTCTATTAAAGCTCATATGTGGCTCAGGCTATCCTGACACTGTCTCTGAAAATTAAATCTTCTATAAAGCATCACCTTGCCATGCACTGTTTTTATCCGTGTTCTATAAATTAGGAATAACAACACTTGGTGTCTGGGATTCATTGACTTCATGATCTTGACACATTTCCAGGGGTAACAATCAGTCTAATAGAAAAGTCAGAACTTCCAAATCATGTCTAAATTTATAGATATGCCCTTATCACCTTCTGTGAGAATGGGCAGAGGCAAGAACTCTCTAAATAAATGCCCCAAAGTAATAACCCTAGACAACAAAATAAAATACTTCAAGGGAAACAATTTGAGTGATATACTTCCAGCTGTCTAGTGTCTGTCCACGATACATGACATGATAAAAATCCTCTACCATCAACATAATGTTGAATACTAATTAAAGCAAAGATTGCGCGTCCCCTCCATGCTCTCCATTTATGGCCTTTCCACTGCGGTAACTTCTCTAGTTTGATTATCAGACCTATAGCTCACTCCTCACTAATGGACTTCAGAGACAATGAACTCTCCACAAAGAATGACCTAAACAGAAACTTGAATGATGCCATATGACACACAGGATGGAAAGTAAAGAGAGAAAAGGGCTTATTGATTTTTGTCCTCCTGTCCTCTCACTTCTCATTCTATTATCCAGAAAGAAACACTAAAGGTTTACTTGTAATTAGCAGTGATTCCTCCCCTTCTGCAAACCATCTCGTCAATGTCCCTCACTATCGGTTACTTGATTTTCTGAAATTTGGTCTGTCATTTTTCTTCTCAATCCCCAAGTACCCTTCATGTCAGCTGCTATAGTAATGTCTGAGATTAAGCAGTGCGTTTAAGTGGCAAAGGCTACTATATATGTGTAGACAGCTAAATAGAGACTGCATTAAATGATGTAGAAGGGATTTGGAAGACCTTGCAGAACTTTCCTGAAACCCAATTCATATTCCTATGATCCATTTCATAACTGTGTACCCCAGCTTCCAATCTCAGCTTTCTTTCTACATTACGGCTTTGGAAAGTCCTCACTAGACTCTCAGCATCTTCCCTTGAAATTTCTTTCCCTCCCTTGTCTTGATATTGCTTCTCAGTATATGCCTTGTGTCTGTCTTCTATAAATGGCTCCGGATGTATAGCTAAACCTCACACAGAACAAAGAATGAAGGAAAATTAATTTATTACTAAACAAATACTCTTAAAGCATGGATCTCCAGCCAATTTCTCCTTCTGAGCTCTCTAGTCCCAAAAGTCCAATAGGACATCTCCACTTTGAATGTCTTATATGCAGTAAGATAAACCTTCCATATCCAAAACTGAACTCTTCTCCTCAGCTCAATCTCTCCTTCAATGTCTCAGGGCATGGCCATGCCATCCCCCTATATTCTATATTCTGTATATTTTTATATGCATACCTGATCTTTTCACTTCTCTGACGGTATCCCTTCATCATCTCCCCATTGATCCTGAACGCTACCCCCACACACACATACACACCCAGTCCTAGGCAAGGTGGCAAGATGGTAAACACATAGATGCTCAAATACGTGTTTGAATTAACAGACTAAAACCAAAAATTTCTGCCTTTTACTTTGGTGATTTTTCAAATCCATTTATTCCATAGGACATATTGAGTGAATACTACATGAAAGAATCTAAGTGCTAGAATGCATAGAATCCTGGCAATCACAGAATAGTCCATGTGGAAATTATCTTAAAGATCTGTTAAGCCTAACCCTTCATCTTACGTATGGGTAAGCTGAAGCTCAGAGAGGAAAGTTAATTGCTCAAAGTCACGTAGTAAATTACTGGATGGTTTCACACCCATATGGCTAAGTATGTATAGCTGCTAATTTTTAGCAACCACAGAAGATAACATTTAGATCTACGCCAGCTAGTGTAAAATTTACATTTCTCTTTGGCACTCATACTTTTATATTTTGTCACTCCTTCTTAATTTGTAACTTCCAATTTAGTGTAACTATATAAAATAACTTATATCCATCAATACTGCTCCATTCTCGCACAATTGAAAGTTGAACCTCTATCATAGGTGTGTCTTATGCTTATACCACTTAAATAAATTGGAAAATGCCAGAAACAGTACTGTACTAGAAACTTACTTTGGAATTGGGTCATTCTGGGTTTGAATCATGCTTCTGCCATTTTCTTGTTCTGGAGACTCAAATTAATTCTCTGAACCTCAGCTTCCTCATCTATGAAATGAAGATAATAGTAACTACCTCATAGTGTAGTTCTAAAAATAAATTGAAATAATGCGTTACGTTGAACTATATGCAATTTCTATTTATGTAGATCAACAAGGGTCAAAGGTGGCACTTTTATACTTCAATCTAATAGAGCAGTGTGCCTGGCATCTAGCATATGCTCAATAAACAGTGGTTATTATGATATTTTTAAAGAATGAAAGGGGACAAAATATTGGTCTATGAAGTACATGCATGGAACACATTTAAATTTTTTTTTAAGTTCTTTACCACCCTAGTAAACAAGAAATGTTCCTCATCGAATATGAGTATCATTTCTAAAATTTTACATGGACAGTGGAATTACATGGAATTTTTGAAATCCTAGGTTTTGTGGGAATAGGCAGATTCCTGTATTTCAGCATTTTCTTTCAGATCCTCCCCCCTCAACCTTACTTATCAATCGGATTGTATCAGTTCCTCATAGGTAGTTCTTAACAGCTATGATGAAATTCATTAACACCCCTTTAACATTCCAATTTGCATTAATAGACAACAAGGTTCGCATCATTATCGAGAGCATAAATGTAATAGCCTCACCAGTGGACTTGAGGCCTCTCTTTAGTTCACCATCAACAGATATGGAACATTTCCACAATGATAAGTTTTGTTTGTTTCTTTGTAACTTAAAAGTTTCTCTTCCCATGGAAAACACATAGGCCATAATTTCAACTTTCCCCCTGTTCTTCCTATAACTACATTTTTATCATTCATTTTATCTGTAAGTTATTGTGCTTTCATTTTTTGTTTTGAGAATGAGTTCTGCTCCTAAATCTAATTCCATCAAATATATTGATCAAATAAATATGTTTATCTACGTAGTAAAAGTCAAACCTCATTAATTTGAGGGAGAGCTAAAAATGTTTCTACCACATCAAGTATTTCTGTAAAATCCTTCAGAACTTTGGAAGTGTTAGATAGTATCTCATTTTGTAAGACATATTCAATAAAAAGTCAGCATTATGGAGAAATTATTGATAGAGCAAGTATCATGAAGCTGGAACAAAATCTCAAGTTCACATAAGCTAAGACCATGGGATAAAAAGAGTATTTTCAGCTGCTCCTCTCCCTCTGCTGTAAAAGAAAACAAAAACTCCTTCATTGCTGTTATATGGTAAAAAACACATTAATTCAGTACCCATTTATTCAAAATAGTACAGAACAAAAATAATCTTCTTCAACAAACTAAATATAAATCTAAACCCAGTTAACTGAAAGTCAAATTAATAAGATTGCCCTGCTTGTGAATATGGTTCCCTTTTAGATTTCCTTTGTTAAAGACAGTTCAATGGCTTTCTGGGCAATGTGCTTCTAAGACAAAGTGCTGAATTAGCCAGTGGACTGGAGAAATCATGGTGAATTAGAGTGCCATGGTAAATTACCTGACAGGCTATTCTATTACTTCACTTTGAATGTCTTTAAGCTGTGAAATTTGGTTTTAAAGCATTCTTAAGAGGCAGATAAGCTATTAGGTACCTTTAAAACCTTTGGCCCAATGGTTGTCAATCCTGTCTGCACATGAGAACCAACTGGAGAAGTCCAAAAAACCCCATGCCCAGCCACACTCCATACCAATTAAACTGGAATCTCTAGAGCTGGGCCTGGACACCATATTTTAAAAGCTTCATAGGAGCTCCTAATGTGAAATAAGGTTGATAACTACAGATCTAGCCCCATTGGCCAGTGGAACAGCTGTGGCTCATGAACTAGCTCTGAAACAAAATTGTAAACTAATTTTAGCAATGACAACTGGGATAATTGTGCAGGCTCCCAAGGTGTCTACTTTGAAAGTCAATGTTCATTAGCATACACGTTGTTGTTGAAGTTGGTCTCATTATTTTTCAGTCCTTTCTCATACATAAAATTAGGGTTTTTATACACTTCAACATGAAAGTAAAAGAGGGAGGAAGAATTTGTGAAAGGATAAAGACATTTGGAATCCACAAGTTTGATGAAAACACATGGAAAATATAACTAGAATTACTGGAGCTGACATTCAAAAATACTTCGTTCTCTTCACTACATTTCTATCCAAGTTGTTGAGTTAGAATATCCATGGTATAAAAGGCGGATTTCTAAAATATGCTATTAATTTAGGTAGTGAATGTCACAGAGAGAAAAGCATTTTGTAAATAAGTGACTCAATTTTTCTTTATCTGGTCCAACAATGATCTTCTATTTCTCATTCAAAAAGTGATACCATCTCTCATCATAAAAAAAGAATAATGTCATGTCAACGACTGCAGAAGCCAAATGTTAGAATCTAGATAAGAACAGGTCAGGAAAAAAAAAAGGATTATGTCATATACTTTTACTGCATGAATCCATTTGCTTTATTCTTTACAATTTTGAGAAAAACACCTGAAGTCACAATAGGCTAAACTTTCCTTACGTAAAGAGAAAATATATTTAAATTCTCAAACTAATGGCTTTAAAAACTGATTAAAAAATTGCTCCTTCCCCAGACATTAAAAATGTGAGAACTAACTCAGAAGCAAAAGGAAAACTGATCAACATAGAGGGGATTCAAGCATCAGAAATGCTGTTGGATAAGATGAACTTTAATATTCCTGCCAACCCAAAAGACACACAATTCCAGAAGAAAATACTCTGATCTTAATCTTAGCAACATAAACAAAACTGCTATATTATTTTCCACTTACAGTTTTGGTATTAAATTTTTACCTCATGCTAGTTTCTATGCAACTTGAGTCTCTGGACAATGTCAAACTAGGGGATAAATTATACGAATTTGCTTAAAGTGGAAATTACCTTTTCCCGAAAATACTTTTGGAATATACCACTTTCCTGTAATCTTTGGGTCTAGCTTCAGAGTACCAAAAAGTGCCTCTGACAGTTTAAAGCTGTGATTCTTAACCTGGGGCTCATAGATGAGTATCTAGGGATCCATAAATAAACTAGGATTGTTATGAAAAATTTGTCTGGGGCAATCATCCATAAGTTTCACATGATTTTTAAGGAGTTTGTGAACTCAATAAGATAACAAGTACTAGTCTACAAGATCCCATCTGGAATAATCAGTGATCAGAGCAAAATCTGTTTAGGTCAGGTTCAAGAACCAGGAACTCCAAGATTCCCACTTTGGAATCAAAGAAACAGGACTCATCAGCCAGTTTAGGTAAGGAAGACTTGAATTCTGGGATGTAGAAGGTTTGTCCTGTCAAATGCCAGAGCTGAGAACAAGTCCATAAAGGAGATCCCTGAGGCTGATACATGTGCTCATAAATCCTTCAAAGAGACTGGGTGGGGAAACTAGTAAGACTTCATCTGCTGCAAGTCTAAAGGTAGGGACTTCAGGAAAGTATCGAGATTAAAAAGCCCAAACAGGGGCCTCCCTGGTGGCGAAGTGGTTGAGAGTCTGCCTGCCAATGCAGGGGACATGGGCTCGTGCCCTGGTCCGGGAAGATCCCACATGCCGCGGAGCGGCTGGGCCCGTGAGCCATGGCCTCTGAGCCTGCGCGTACGGAGCCTGTGCTCCGCGGCGGGGGAAGCCACAACAGTGAGAGGCCTGCGTACCACAAAAAAAAAAAAGCAAACAGGCCTAGCCACCATGAGCATAATAAGGCAGTAATAATTGTTAAATGCACATTTTGTTCACATTTCACTTTAAAGAAAAAAATGCATTATCCATATTTGCAGTTCATTGCTGTTCCCTTAGATCAATTTCAGGTCTGTTTCAAGTGAAAGCATTTCAAAAAATTGATCCAAAGTTATAATTCTATCCTCTTCAATGCACAGACTTATCTGTATTGTTATTAATCATCATTTATTAAATGCCCACATTGTTCTAAGTACTCTAGAGAACTAATGTACACATGGCCCCAAATTGATCTCTTGTTGCAGGTAGAAAGGTTAGGATGGTATATTGATTTCATTGTTAACTGATTCATTAAGTGCCTAGGTACTATAATTGTAAGCACGAGAGAAATTCACAAAAGATCGATAAATAACTTTGCACATTAAGATAATAATAATTGAACTTGGAGCTTGTTTGATAGGTCACTGTACATGAGGAAGGTGCTATGGATTCCACTTCACTATGCAATTCTCAAATCATACATATTAAAGAGATTTTGGATCCTGCCATATACATATATCCTATTCTAAGATTACAGTTCAAACTGCATTAGCCTTTCTAGTCATATTTTTAGCAGTTATCTGCCTTATTTTTTCCAAAGGCTAACTATCATCTTAGGTTTGTACTCAAAGAATATGAAACCCAGACTTTTAACCCTGAGATTTAAAGATTGTTCTCAGGAATGATATTAATTGCTATTTCAGGGTCAATATGAATTTTGCATTTTAGATGAGAATATTTAAAAATTTTTAAAGTTTTTCACATATAAAAATGTTGTCACATTTCTCCAAAGAAGATATACAGATTGCCAACAAACACATGAAAGAGTGCTCAACATCACTAATCATTAGAGAAATGTAAATCAAAACTACAATGAGATATCATCTCACACCAGTCAGAATGGCCATCATCAAAAAATCTAGAAACAATAAATGCTGGAGAGGGTGTGGAGAAAAGGGAACACTCTTGCACTGCTGGTGGGAATGTGAATTGGTTCAGCCACTATGGAGAACAGTATGGAGGTTCCTTAAAATACTACAAATAGAATTACCATATGACCCAGCAATCCCACTACTGGGCATATACCCTGAGAAAACCAAAATTCAAAGAGTCAGGTACCAAAATGTTCATTGCAGCTCTATTTACAATAGCCCGGAGATGGAAACAACCTAAGCGCCCATCATCGGATGAATGGATAAAGAAGATGTGGCACATATATACAATGGAATATTACTCAGCCTTAAAAAGAAATGAAGTTGAGCTATTTGTAATCAGATGGATAGACCTAGAGTCTGTCATTCAGAGTGAAGTAAGTCAGAAAGAAAAAGACAAATACCGTATGCTAACACATATATATGGAATTTAAGGGAAAAAAAATGTCATGAAGAACCTAGGGGTAAGACAGGAATAAAGACGCAGACCTACTGGAGAACGGACTTGAGGATATGGGGAGGGGGAAGGGTGAGCTTTGACAGGGTGAGAGAGAGTCATGGACATATACACACTAACAAACGTAGTAAGGTAGATAGCTAGGGGGAAGCAGCCGCAAGGCATAGGATATTAGCTCGGTGCTTTGTGACAGCCTGGAGGGGTGGGATAGGGAGAGTGGGAGGGAGGGAGACGCAAGAGGGAAGTCATATGGGAACATATGTATATGTATAACTGATTCACTTTGTTATAAAGCAGAGACTAACACACCATTGTAAAGCAATTATAAAGATGTTTAAAAAAAAAAGATAAATTACTAAAGAAAAAAAAAAATCTAGAAACAATAAATGCTGGAGAGGGTGTGGAGAAAAGGGAACCCTCTTGCACTGTTGGTGGGAATGTGAATTGATACAGCCAGTATGGAGAACAGTACGGAGGTCCCTTAAAAAACTAAAAATAGAGCTACCATATGACACAGCAATCCCACTACTGGGCATATACCCTGAGAAAACCATAATTCAAAAAGTGTCATGTACCACAATGTTCATTACAGCTCTATTTACAATAGCCAGGACATGGAAGCAACCTAAGTGTCTATTGACAGACGAATGGATAAAGAAGATGTGGCACATAGATACAATGGAATATTACTCAGCCATAAGAAGAAACGAAATTGAGTTATTTGTAGTGAGGTGGATGGACCTAGAGTCTGTCATATAGAGTGAAGTAAGTCAGAAAGAGAAAACAAATACCGTATGCTAACACATATATATGGAATCTAAAAACAAAACAAACAAACAAAAAAAATGGTCATGAAGAACCTAGGGGTAGGATAGGAATAAAGAAGCAGACCTACTGAAGAATGGACTTGAGGACATGGGGAGGAGGAAGGGTAAGCTGGGACAAAGTGAGAGAGTGGCATGGACATATATACACTACCCATTGTAAAATAGCTAGCTAGTGGGAAGCAGCCACATAGCACAGGGAGATCAGCTTGGTGCTTTGTGACCACCTAGAGGGGTGGGACAGGGAGGGTGGGAGGGAGGGAGACGCAAGAGGGAGGAGATACGGGGATATATATATATGTATAGCTGATTCACTTTGTTATAAAGCAGAAACTAACACACCATTGTAAAGCAATTATACTCCAACAAAGATGTTAAAAAAAATGTAAGTCACGTCACCAAGTTGATGCATTTAAAACATGAAAATAGTTTAATGAAATGGATCACTCTAAAGCAATGGACAGAAAGTAAAATAAATCTGGAGGCAGAAACATGCACCTATATCTTGAGCCTTGTGTTTCAAAAGGTCAGCTCATTTGACCCTGGTTACTGAGCGAGCATTTGAACAAATCAACCAAGCCCCCTGGCTAACTGTGGAATTGGCCATCATCCATGGGTCACTTATTCCAGAGGTTTGACCACAGCACATGGTACCTTCTTTCTGTCTTTTCATCTACATTAGTCCATTTCTTCTTGCTATTCTCCCTAAGGAAATCAAGGACAATATTCCTTCATAAACTTGAAGATGATTAGGAATTCACTCCTCAGACTTCATTTGGCCTGACAAAATAAGTCCATTTGCATTTTTCCTTTCCTCCAATACACTATTTAAAAATATTTAGTATTTCTTCATATTCTTCTGAAATGTATTCACATTCTTCTGGCCATATGATTTTACAAAAGTTATTTAACCTCACTGGGCCTCAGTATACCTACACCTTAAAGGATATTAAGTATGCAATGAGGTAAGGCATGCAAAGATGCTTGTCCAAGTGCCTAACATATAATAAGCATTCAATAAAACTATACCTATGCTAATATTATTACTATTAATAAATAAAGAGAACCTCATAATGGGAATAGCACTCTAATAGCATGATGACCCATGCTTAACATAGGAGAGGACAGTACGGATACTCGATTGCCAAAAAAATTTGCAGGAATAAGAGGATGAAGGAATTGTGAGAAGTAAACGAGGAATCTTTGTAGTTTCTTCTCTGATAGAACCAGGGAAGGCCATGTAATTGTTGCCTAGAACTTTCTCCCTCTTATGGACTCCTCACCTATTTCCATTTAAGACACTCAGAGGTTTACCCAGGAGCATGTTTCCTCTCAAAGGGACACACCCAAGTGGAGCTTCCCACTACCCTCTGTTCATGTATCCACTCATTTTTCAAATAAGTGCACCACGTTTATCAGCAATAGCGATGTGATATTTATCTTTATAAAGTCCCTACCCTGTGACAGGCAGGCATTGCACTGTCTTGGTTAACTAACACACATAAAGGGCCTAGAGAGGTAAACAGAAAGCATTACCTTACCCATCTTATAGATTGAAAAACCAAGCTATATTCCATGTTTCTATCTTCAAAAAAAGCTCTCTCTATATGGACTATGTATTCCTTCTTAAGATACTACTCTCAGTCATATAAAGGGACACATCAAGTTTCCTCCAGTTTCCTCATTGGGTACCAGATGGAAATAGGCAAGATATCAGGGGCCATCCAACTTTTGTGCTCCTTTCATCTTCCATATAATCCTGGAGCAGCGATACTTTAAGTAGATCCACCACCACCGCTCCACCCACCCCAGAGCTGTCGCTCAACTTCCACAGGTGCAGGCTGGTGGGGGGAGACTAGCGCTCAGGATGATTATTCTAACTACCTGAGATGCCACTTGTTTGAGAAATGTAATCAGAATTCTCCCAATGTTTTGTTTATTTATTTAAATAACACCTGTCTGGCAGTCGTCACAACCCATTCAGAGCTTTTGATTTAGAAATAATGATAAACAGCTGCAACTCAGCCAGAACCTTTCCACCGAGAAACTATACATCTCTATTGCTGATAAACATGGTGCACTTTGTAATTATAAAAGGTAGCCATGACCAAGGGGCCCTCTTTATCAAAGAGGCTGTTTCATGCATCCAGAGAGACAGTTTTCCAGACAAATAACCCAAATCAATTTAGCCACTTCCCCTTCAAGGGACAAAAGACAAATTTCTCTGATGTTTCAAACCGAGCTGAAAGCTGTCACAAGTCCAACTGAGAGGCAAACTTAGTACAAATTGTGTTCACCCTAGCCATCAATTTCAAAAGCCCACTCCCTCTTCTTTTGTTCCATTACTCTTAGGTGAATACGTGTGCATTACTAGCAATATTTTCAGTAAAAGTTATCCCCAGATAGATTTTTGAAAGCCTTCCATTTGCTGCTGCACCTCCCACTTGGAAGACCTCAGCTGAAGAGCATAGCAAGGTTAACTTTGGGGAGAAGTTGCAGTCTGTCAAGACACCAATGGTTCAGAGGGCGCCAGCAAGAAGAGCTCCAACCCGGTGTTCAGACGCCTGATGCCTCCCAGATAAGAATCCATTTTCCCAATAGGTCAATCGAGTAGGAACATGCTTATTCGAGAGACAGTGCCAGAGAATGTCAGAGAGCCGGGCAAATGTGTTGGAGTCAAGGCATTCATCTGACTCATCACTGCAGCAGTTAAAGAGGACAGGCACTTACCCTGGTTCAGTCTGGCCCAGGAGACTCCTCTATGCAATGCAGAAGGACTAAGAAGTGGGAGAGGATAGCCAGATTCACACAATCATATCACTGAACATTTATAATACCCTTCATACTTCTGTTTTGCTATTTTTAAAAATTAATTTTTATTGCAGTATAGTTGATTTACAATGTTGTGTTAGTTTTAGGTGTACAGCAAAGTGAATCAGGTATACATATATGTATGTCCACTCTTTTTTAGATTCTTTTCCCATATAGGTCATTACAGATTATTGAATAGAGTTCCTTGGGCTATACAGTAGGTCCTTATTAGTTATCTAATTTACATATGGTAGTGTGTATGTGTCAATCTCAATCTTCCAATTTATCCCTCCCTGCCCCCTTGCCCCCTTGCCCCCTTGGTAACCATAAGTTTGTTTTCTACATCTGTGACTCTATTTCTGTTTTGTAAATAGGTTCATTTGTAACATATTTTTAGATTCCACATATAAGTGATATCATATATTAGTCTTTCTCTGTCTGACTTACTTCATTCAGTATGACAATCTCTACGCCCATCCATGTCACTGTAAAGGCATTATTTCGTTCCTTTTTATTGCTGAGTAATATTCCATTGTATATATGTACCACATCTTCTTTATCCATTCCTCCATCAATGGACATTTAGGTTGCTTTCCCTTCATACTTTTTAACTGTTCTTTCACATACAGTAATTTGAGTCTTACCACAGCTCCAGGTAGGAAAGCCATTCCAAGCTCCATTTTCAAAGATGAGGAAAGTGAGGCTTCCAAAGGTTAATGTAAGCAGCTCTTTGCAGGAAACCACCCTCAGCAGGAAGCCCTTTTCCTTGTCAGTTTAGCAAAGCTGTATTGTAACTAACTGTTAACCAGCCTCCCCCATGCTCTACTCCAGGAGTCCCCAATCCCCGGGCTGAGGACCCATACCGGTCCACAGCCTGTTAGGAACCTGGCTGCACAGCAGGAGGTGAGCGGCGAGCGAGGGAAGCTTCATCTGCCGCTCCCCATCGCTCCCCATCACTCGCATTACCTCCCAAACACCCCCTACCTCCCTGGTCCGTAGAAAACTTGTCTTCCACGAAACTGGTCCCTGTGCCAAAAAGGTTGGGGACCGCTGCTCTACTCATCTCCTGCCTGAGCACAGCTTTCAAGTCTTTTAATCACACAATACCTTGCCAAACTTGTCGGTTCTTTCTGTAGATCAAAGAAGTAGAAATGAAGAATAGGTAATTAACAGATGACCAGATCTCTTTCCTAGTTTCCCCTTCAGTAATCCAACAAACTGTGTGACCAAACTGTGTGAACAAGATAACATCTACAGGAAGATCACGAGGAGTTGAAGAGCCTGCATTCAGTGGGGGATCATGACTCTGACCCTCCTATCTCAGTGATTAACTGAGATTACTTTCGCCCTTTCCTTTAAAACTTTCATGGCCGAGCAGAATCTTCAGAGGTGGTTCTTTGGGGACACTGAGTCCACCATCTCCCCAGGTTTCCCGCATTCTGATTAAAGACAATTTTTCCCCTCTACCAATGTTTGAGTTTACTTTTGTAAGAGGCAAGCAACAGGGCCCAGTTCAATCGGTAACATTAAGTAACTTGTCCATCATGGTCCCCCAAAGACTGAGCTCACTGAGGGCAGAGACTCAGTCTTGTTTCCCAATGGTCCACATTTTTCCAGTCCAGTTTTCTTGTTGAACTTCTAACCATCTCTGTAGCTCGATTTGAATACCTCCTCCCTCATTGAGGCTTTGCTCTTTTCCTCCGTCCCATCCCCCATCCCCCATCAGTCTGATCCCTCTCCCTCTTTGACTACCATGGCCCTGTTCTTCTAGCTAAGAGCTCCTATATCTGGCCTTGCGTTAGAGTTATGAGTATTTATACCCAAATGCTAGACTGAAAATTACTTGATGCCAAGAACTTGTTCTTGCTCATCTCTGTATTCTCACAAAACCTACAGTAGGTGCCAAAATGATCATTGTTGAATTTCATGATTGTGGTCGCAACACTAAACTCAGCCATTAACCACTATTTAATCTAACCCTGATTTCCCTGATTCTAGATCTTCCAAGGCTTTATTGTTCTCTAGCCTTTCCCTGTCACTGTATCTATCCCTTCTTGCAAGCCAAGACGGGAGGAAAAAAAATTATAAACATGATGCAACGTTTGCTGTTTCTGTCACTGTTTTATTCCTCAGCAAGATATTTTTTCTTCATGATTAATTTCTCCTCTCTGACCCTTCAAAGCCCAGATTTATCCTAAAATCTGCCTTGAATCTGTTTGCTTAAGAGAATACATTAACCACCTTAGGAACATTTGTTTACAAATATCTAAAGATACGTGTCTATGTGTGTGCTTCTGTGTATAAATACATATTCCTCTTATAAATTCCTACCTTCTATGTACAGTGAGCAGATTCACTTACACAAACACCCGTGGGGAAATGGGCTTTCTGGAACACTGCAGAGCTCAAGGAAGAAATACTTTTCAGGTGCAACTTAGTACTCACTGACTCTGCTTTTTCACCCCGGGTGACATGTAGCCTCATGACGCTGAGTTCAATTGAAGAAGCAAGAGAACAGTGATGTTTATTAATATCCCGTTAAACAGAAGTGCAACGGTTATTTAATTCTTCCTCAACAGTGATATAAGCCACACATAGAGAACGGTACAGTGTAACACAAAATCAGATTTCTTGCACCCAGAAGGACTCTACCTTATTCAAGCAGTATTACTGCTACTGTGTGCCTCACATTAGGGACTCAAATGGTTACAAGGATTAGGCTGTTTTGCTCCTGCTCTCATAGGCACCTCACTTCTGGTAAATTTGTATATCCTTGGGTAAATAAATCAAGAACTGTGCATGTGTGTGTGTGCACGTAAGTGCATGCAGGCTGTGAGGGTCTTCCTACCAATCTGTAGCACACCTGAAACAAAGCAGTATCTCATCCACTCTACTACACTACAAGTTCCTAAAAGTTAAGGCTCTTATGTTTCATCTCTGTAGCCTTCATATTACCTGTACAGTGATTTGTACTAGTTAGTGTTCAATAAGTATGCTGAATAAATAAAGTGTAGTCTCACCATATGGCTCATGTACTAGTTTTCTATGGTTGCTGTAACAAGTTACCACATATTTAGTGGCTTAATTATCTTACTGTTTTGGAAGTCAGAAGTCTGGTACAGGTCTCATTGGATTAAAATTAAGGTGTCAGCAGGGCAGCATTCTTTTCTGGTGGTTCCAGGGAAGAATCCATTTCCTTGAGTTTTTTCAGTTTCTAGAGATAGCCCGCATTCCTTGGTACCTGGCCCCCTTCCTCCATCTTCAAAGCCAGCAATGGCTGTGGCCAAGACTGTCATTCCATCAGTCTGATAGTCTTCTTCCTCCCTCCTCCACTTATAAGTACCCTTGTGATGATATTGGGCCCACCTGGATAATTCAGGATAATCTCCCCATTTCAAAGTCAGCTGATTAGCAACCTTAATTCCATCCATAATCTTAATTGGCCTTTTCTAAGTATTATAACATATTCACAGGCTTCAGGAGTTAGGACATGGACATATTCACAGGCTCCAGGAATTAGGACATGGACATCTTTGTGGGAGGCATTATTCTGCCTACCAAAGCTTCTTTTTTTTTTTTTTTATACTGCTTTAAAACATTTAACAATGTAATAAATTCTTCAACAAGGAATTATGCAGTTTAGCTTCTCTTTCACTTCTTTTTTATTTTTTTCTTTTTAAGAAGTCCAATCTCCTGCCATAGACCTTTCTCAGACTAAATAAGTAGAAAAAAATGGAGTCTATATAATTTCTTGCTGGCAGGGATAGTTCTGAATAAATGACTGAGATATTAATAGGTCTCAGAATTGCATACAATATTTTAGTGTAACTTGAAGCTATATATATGATTATCTGATGTTTGGATTTACATAATAAGTAAAGGTTAGCTGAAAAAATTCCCACACAAATACCTGAATTGACTTTATGAGATTTCAACTTACTATCTCCTTATAATTCTCTCACTGCAGTGCTTAGGATAGGTGTTTGAGAGACAACTGATGAAGGGTACACTGATATTTTCATTAATTAGTAATAGTCCCAAGACTGATGGTGTTCCCTAAAGTATAGAAAAATAAAATTACTTTTGTTACCGAATCAAACTTGGGTCCACTCACCTATGCACAGTAAAGCCAATCTACTGACACCGGGCTGTTGTGAAGGAAAGTGTAGCATTTATTGCAAGGTGACAGACAAGGATTCTGGGGCAGCCAATGCTCAAAAAACCCGAACTCCTCAATGGGTTTCAGGGAAGAGTTTTTAAAGGCCAGGTGAGGCAGGGAAGTAGCAGGGTGTGTGGTCAGCTCATGCACAATTATCTGACTGGCTGATGGTAAGGTAACAGAGAGGTGTCACAGGGGTTAAAATTATCAATCCTCAGGCTCCAGTAGGTCTGGGGGCTAAGTACTCATGGTCATCATGTAGTTAGCTTCTTCCATTTGGTGGGGGTTTTAGTATTTGTAAAGCAACTCAGAATGTACATCAGATACTGTTATCTATGTACTTCAAGGAGGAATTAAAGATTCTGCAACTGCCATATGGCTGATTTACTGTTTAAGTTGTTACCAGTTTTCCTGGTCCAACTACTATTTTTGTCACTACATGTTCATATCCTTTCAATCATTAATTCATGAGCCAGGTTTTTGTGACTCATGGAAGTCCCGGAAAACTATAGCTTTTCTACAAACAAGAGGTAGGCAGAGGACATGGGGTCGAGGGGTCTGTCTCAGCAACTCCCTATAGGGTCCTGCTTGGTTACACTTTCTATAGGACCCTAAGAAGTACTGCTGAGTTGAAGTCAAAACAATCTTCATATACAGGCTACTTTAATTTAGTTTTCTTGTCCTTTCAGTTAAGGCTGCACTAAATCACCTGTAATCACAGGTAAACAGAGAAGAATGCACAAACCACCTTGCTTATAGAAAACTAATGGGTAAACAAACTTCTAGTTAAATATGGCAAACTGACAACATGAATTTATCTTGTTTTCCTCCCCAAATTTTATCAAAATGTCAAGGAACTTCCCTGGTGGCACAGTGGTTAAGACTCCATGCTCCCAGTGCAGGGGGTCTGGGTTCAGTCCCTGATCAGGGAACTAGATCCCACATGCATGGCACAACTAAGAGTTTGCTTGCCACAAGTAAGGAGGCTGCATGATGCAACTAAGTAGCTGGCAGGCTGCAACTAAGGAGCCCACAAGCCACAACTAAAGAGCCTGCCTGCTGCAGTTAAGACCCGGCGAAACCAAATAAATAAATTAAAAAAAAAATGTCAAGGATAGGAATAATGAAAAGTATTCAGTGACAGGGACTAAGAAAATAGGAGAGGAGACAACAGTAGACAAAAGATTTCAACAGATTTTCAGAAAACAAAAAGTGGAAGGAAAAGTGTAAATGAATTCTGTAGAATAAAGAAATGTATAACTTAAGTGCCTGCAGAGGGGAAAGAGTAATGAGAAGTGACCCCTGTATCCCAGCAGAACCTGAGGGTCAGTGCCATAGAAGGTAGGGAAGTGGCACAGAATGAAAACAGAATGATTGGTTGAAAGATAATATACAGAGTGTTTGGACTCACCAGGTCACCTCTTCAGATCTATGCAGGTGGTGACTACCTCTCCTTCTCCAATAGGAGATAAGAAGCTTAGTCTCTGGAAAAATTGAACTGGGGAGTCTCCAAACTCAAGGATGATAGTGTAGGTCAAGGATAAATCATGGAGCTGAGAAGTGTAACCAAGCAGGACCCTACGGGGCCTTGCTGGGACAGGCCCCTCCCCCATATCCTCTGCTGTAGCTCCTCTCTGAAGTACCTAGGTAACAGTATCTGATGCATGTTTCCTGAGCTGTTTTACAGATGCTAAAACCCCCACCAAATGGAAGAAATTAATACATCCCCTTTGGAGTCTGGCAAGAACCAGGAAATATTTGCAACAGTTTATTGTCTTTTTACTTTGCTTGACCATCAACCAACCAGAGAATTGTGCATGAGCTGAACATACTCTACTGAAACCATGCACCTCAGATTGGGACTTGAACCCATGTGCAGGGACTCAATCCCAGCCAAAACCCAGATTGGGACTTGAACCCACATTCTGGGACTTGAACCCAGCCAAAACCCAGATTGGGACTTGAACCCATGAGGCCAGGACTCGAACCCAGCCAAAACCCAGACTGGGACTTGAAACCACGAGGCTGGGACTCAAACCTGGCCAAAACCCAGACTGGGACTTGAACCCATGCAGTCGGGATTCGAACCCGGCCAAAACCCACAGTCTTCCATCTGAGATCACACACCTGGTTTCAGGACTTAATGAAGCTCAGGTTCTTGATGTCTTATCGCAGAAAGAATTCAGTGAGAGACAAAGTGATAGGTAAGAAGTGTATTTATTTAGAGAGAAACACACTCCACAGACAGAGTGTTGGCCATCTCAGAAGGTGAGAAAGGCACCAGGGTATGGGGTTGTCACTTTTTATAGTGGTGGGTAATTTCATAGGCTAATAAGTGGGAGGAGTATGCCAGCTTTTTGGAGAAAGGGTGGGGATTTCCAGGAATTGGGCCACTGCCCTCTTTTTCATCCTTATGGTCACCTTAGAACTGTCATGGTGCCTGTGGGTGTGTCATTTCGCTTGCTGATGTGTTACAGTGAGCTTATACTGAGGTTCAAGGTCTAGTGGAAGTTGACTTGTCCACCATCTTGGACCCATTTGGTTCTAACCCGTTTATATCATGTCCTCGGGCTATGTCATTCTTTCAAAGGTTGTGCCCTGCCCACTTCCCTCCTGTTTCACAGTGACTCCCCTATCCTGCCTTGCCTTTAAAAATGCTTTGCTAAAACCCATTGGGGGTGTCAGGGGTTTTGAGCATTAGCTGTCCTGACTCCTTGCTTGGCACCCTGCAATAAACACTGAACTTTCCTTCACCACAACCCAGTGTCAGTAGATTTTTACCTCATGTGGGCAAGTGAACCCAAGGTTTGGTTCAGTAACAAAAAGGGCAGTGGGACCCTCACTCTTTTCCTGTACCCTATTCTTAGACACAGCCAGGTATATACTACTACTGCTTTGCTCAAGATAATGAAGTGGGTAACTATTCTTAGAGAAACTAAGGTCCTTAGAGAAAAAGAACTCTGACATTTGGAGTGTACCTATGAAGAGGCCAGCTTCTGCCTGGTCACACATACACATAGAGACTCTAATCACTTTTGAAACTGAGCAGGACTCTGTGGGGCTCCTGGGAATGGAAGGCTTTCTGTGTCCCCCATTTCTTGCTTAGGCTTCAGCCTCCATGACCTTCCCTGAGTTCCAAAGGGCAGATTCAAACAGTTGCTAATCAGGGAAGGGAGGGGATGCAGAGACAAGGGAGGAGCAGTCAAGAAACAATAGTACAGCCTTGGGGCAGGGTCCTGGTTTCCCCTCAAGGGATACACATAACAATATCTTTGAGCTCTTCTGCAGAACTAAAACCCCCAACAAATGGAAGATGTTAACTACTTGATGAAGCATTCTTCATTCCAGAGAAGGTCACAGTTTGATAACCTTGAGAACCACAGGAGCTCATCAAGATACCACCTGAGGACAGATTAAAGAATGCAGGCCATGTACACCCTCTGGTCCTTATCAGCAACCCTGCCCTTGAATCATTGCTGTAAAACTCCTCACCAAATCCCCCCAAGTTGGGACACACAGTTTTTGAGGGCACGAGTCCATGTGTCCCCCTTTGCCTGGCAAAGCAATAAAGTTATTCTTTTCTACTTCACCCAAAGCTCTGTCTCTGAGATTCGATTTGGCACTGGTGCACAGAGGCTGAGTTTTTGGTACCACTTTCATAATGTATCACTGTTATATAGCCAAGAATTGCCAAGCAAGTCTCCAACTTGAGCAAAACCGTTAAGATAAGACAGGTTACAAGAACTCAAAACTTTACTTTTCATGTATCTTTTCTGAGGTTGCATATGCTTTATCAAAGTGAGGGAGTAAACTGAAAAAGATAATAGGATATAGGAAGTAGGTGATCCAACACAGAATGATGAAAGCAGGTTATAAGAGAAGAACTGTGGCCCAGGCCTGCAGTGCAGAAGCAGCCATTCTAGATTGAAACAGGAGGATAAAGGACAGTGAAAAAGAGGCTTATAGGGAAAAATGGAACTGGTAGAGTTTTTGCAATTTTTTCTAAGTATTTGAGTGCTTGTAAAAAATATTGATGGGCATTTGACAATTCTGGACGGACATTTGGGGGAAAAGTTAATGTTAGGTAAACAGAAAACAAGGCAAATGAAAACAAACAAAAAAGAAAATTAGTGACAAAAAATTGTATGAGAAAAGAAATGGAATCATGGTAGAACACTTAGTTCAACAGTGAATATTATTTACTGATATTTTAAATAATAATAGAAGTAAATCTGTGAGAGGAAAGCAGAGAGCTTAAAGTTTTCATGTGCCATTATAAGAAGTTAATAGACAATCAAGTTTTACAAAGTTGATAAGTCAAAAAATTGCAACATAAGCATATCCCTTAGAAATATGGAAGGAAATACTAGAAGAAATCGTTGAAAGTTTCAAGTGGGCCTGGGAAGTGGAGAAATATGAATAAAGGGACTGCTTTTTTCAAGTTAAACTTTATTTTTAAACTATATACATATATTACCTTGGTAACATTAAAATTAAATAAAAAGAAAGAAAAGTAATGAAGCAAAATGAAATGAACTGCCGAAGCAGGATGTGAAATAGTCATGGTGTGTCTGAAAGGAAGGTCTTTATAATGAACAAGAAATCAGCCGGTTTTGCCTCAAAAGCAATGATGGGGATAATACTACCAGCCAACCTTCAAATATGCTCTGTCATGCTTGCTTCCGACTATTCTCTGGGGCTCATTTGGGGCTTTTAACAATGATGAATGTTAAGAACCATATATATCCTAAAATAAATGTTTCTGAATAAAAGTGGCATTTTCATTACAAATAATGTGTTATTCTTCATTTAGGGAGAAGGAATGCCCTTTCATGGCTTTTCTATTGTTATGTATATTTAGGCCATTTACCTGATCTTTGGTCTAGTTCTGTTGGGGCCAACAGTGTACATTAGCCCAAGATCTAGCTAAGGTTAGGACGTACATCCTAGGGCCTGGAACAGAGCTGAGCCAACTAGCCTCACCTCTGGGAAATAAACTCAGGTCCTTCACAGAGTGTCGTACCAAGCCAATGTTTACTCCCAAGTTATTTGATTTTTAAGCTATCTGCTTCAATAATGCTTTTTCCTTACATTATTTATGGGTTTATTTTGGTAGAGTTAACTAAAAATTCAAGACCGTGTCTCATGTCTCTGTGTTTCTTGCTTACTAATACTTCTGATAAGGCTACTATATCTCTCTAACCAGGTTAGGGAAATACTACATAGAAAAATCCCTTTCACTGTAACCACATTATATTTTTCTAATTCAATTCTGACACACAAAATTCCACCCCACTCCTTGAATGGTAGCTTAAGGGTCTTTCATACTCTACTTTATGGCTCTGAAGATACTTCCCAGTTTCTTCTTTTCTGATGGGAAAATAAGACTTACATTTTTATATGGTTATTACATTGAAATTACCACCAGAAAATTAATGTATTTAATAACTGTCAAAAAGAGTGAAAGATGTGTCTGAAACATGAAGACAACTATATTTATAAATCCCTTCAGCCTCTTAGAGGTGTTGGATAACAGGATAAATGTCATTATGATTTTGATCAAGGGCACTCTATCACTTAAAATTTAGGTGAAAAAAAAGATGTTCTTTATTCAGCCAGAGCCGAGAGCATCCTAATGAATAAAGTTCATTTTCTTTATGTTACTTTTCATTTGTTCAGGGTTAAATATCTTTGCATTTTAAGCATTGGCAAGAAAACGCACTTCTTATCTGGGCTAAATTATAAACAATGTGGCACTATGAAGGGATTAAATAATCAGATCTTAAAATCTAGAAAGGGCTTCCCTGGTGGCGCAGTGGTTGAGAGTCCGCCTGCCCATGCAGGGGACTCGGGTTCGTGTCCCGGTCTGGGAAGATCCCACATGCCGCGGAGCGGCTGGGCCCGTGAGCCATGGCTGCTGAGCCTGCGCGTCCGGAGCCTGTGCTCTGCAGCGGGCAGGGCCACAGCGGTGAGAGGCCCGCGTACCGCGCAAAAAAAAAAAAAAAAAAAAAAAAAAATCTAGAAAGAGTTCCTCAGTGTAGGGAGATCAACTAGTGATTAATAAAGGATTAGCTTCCTAGACATTTTGTTCTCCCATCCTATATTTTACAGGCAGTAGCGTTTCCATTCCCATCATCCAATTGTTGCTACTGGAAATAGAAAGGATCCACTCATTCTTTTCATTACCTTCAGCAAAACCATGAGGCCAGAGAATTTTGTTTCCTGTTCCACACAATATCCACTCAAGACTTTTTGAGGGTGTACCTGACAACAGCAGGCAGAGGAGAAGAGAGATTCTGCCTGGCTCCTTTTGCTTTGGGCACTCAGTGTAACTTTTCTTTCTCTCTGACCCGGAAAAAACCCTAGAATATCTGCCCCCCTAAAGAACTACTCACAAAAATGTGGCCTGCTGGTGAACCCTGGGTTCACCTTCTGTGGGTCAGAGCTATGGAAAAGTTTTCAGTACCCAGCTCACACAATTGAGCTGCTTGTAGGACTGCATCATTGGCCTAAATTGCTGTTGCGCTTAGGTTATAGGCTATTCCAGAATAATGGCATTCAAGATAGTGTGTGTGTGTGTGTGTGTGTGTGTGTGTGTGTGTGTGTGTGTGTTTTATTCTACTTCCCCAGCATCCTGGGTGCCTACTTCTTTTCTAAAACTGCCTCATGGCCCTTCTTTGTACTTTACAAATCTGGCTTTGACAACAGCAGAACTGAAAAAGAGCTCTTATAAGATCCAATAGAGTTTCTGGCTTATCTGGAAGGCTCCTCCCTGTTTGTTTTGTAGGGAAGCAATATCTGCCACCCCTAATTTTATCTCTTAAACATGAGAATTAATTTAGGTTGATTATTCTTAAGGCCCCAAAGACTCAGGAAGAACCTTTGACCTTTCCCCTAATGTTACTGAGCAGGACCCTAAGGGGCTTTCCAGGAACAGACCCCTCTCCTATGTCCTCTGCTTTAGCAACTCTCTGAAGTACCTAGATAATAGTATCTGATGCACGTTTCCCGAGTTGTTTTGCAGATGCTAAAACTCCCACCAAATGGAAGAAGTTAGCTACTTGATGACCATGAGCACAGACCTTTCGGCACCTAAGGAATGATAAAGTTAACCCCATGACACCACCCTGTTACCTCACCATCAACCAATCAGAGAATTGTGCACTAGCTAATCATATACCCTGTGACTTCCCTCCCTCACCTGACCTGTAAAAATGCTTTCCTGAAACCCATTGGGGAGTTTCCGTGTTTTGTCCTTGGACTCCTTGTCTGGCACCTTACAATAAATGCTGCACCTTTCTTCACACAACTTGGTGTCAGTAGATTGGCTTTACTGTATGCAGGACCCAAGCTTGGTTGGTAACACTAACTACCTAAAAGAATATAGAGGACTTGTTCCAGGAAGGGTTATCACCTTGGATAACTATAGTATGAACTAGGTGTGTCAGGGAGGAACCTAACAACGTCTGCTTGTTAAAAATCTTCTCTGTCCCATTGTCTCTGTGAGGCCAGCAAAACATCTGTTTATCAAACATTTGCTTTTCCATCTCCATGTGAATTGCTCTCCTCCCCTTTGAAGTCCCAAACCCTTACCCCAAACATCCTCTTTTGTCTTTAGCTGAAGATGGTATTTAAGGTGAGGGCTTCAGCCTTTTTCATAAATTTCTCAGTTTTCCTGGGTCTCTCCCATGTATATATGTTATTAAACTTTTGTTTGACTTTCTCCTCTTAATCTGTTTCATGTCAGTTTAATTCTTAGACCAGCCAGAGGAACCTAAAATGGTAGAGGAAAAATTCTTCCTCCCTGACAGTTTTGTACAGTCTTCTGTACTCCCTCTTTTCTTTTTGCCTAAACCCAGGCTTGTCCTGCTCTGCACCCCACCCCTGCTATTCCCTGGAACCACATTACAAAGGCTGTACCAGTGCCTTTTGGGATTTAGATCTCTGCCAAGTCAGAGCCCCTGACTCTATGCACACACCCAAGGGGAAGAAAAGGAACCTCATGAAACGCTATTCCAAACTTCTGTTAAGATAATTGTTTCTGCTTCTTTGAGTTCCAATTTAAACCCCATCATTTCTTTCTTTAATTCTTATATTTACACTGCCACAACTTCTTAATACATCTTTTCTTAATTTTCAAGACTCTGGTTGGAAAAATTCACAAGTACCCAGTATGGAATTTCTCTCTTTATGTGGTTCATAAATCCTTCTTAATTTTGATTCACGAACTCCACTTTTCATCTATAGTTGCCATTGTTTCCATTTTTCCTTTCTTTCTCATCATACAGAGGCCAAGAAGCTGTATATCTTGGATGATCTTTCCAGACTATCCTGTATGGCACATTCCTCTTTCTGTCTGGTACAAACTCTCTCTCTCTCTCCCTCCCTCCCTCCCTCTCTTAATTTCTCTTTCTCTCATAAGACAAAAAATGCATAACTTTTTGCATCCCCTTAACCTGTCTCTATCTTATCTTACTAATTTAGCCATTAAAGTCATCAACAAAATAAGACAGCCTGTTCTCTGTCCTTATTACACTTATGCAGCATCCCTTAAATATTGAATGTTTATCCTAAATGATCAGGTTAGCCACAAAGATAGCATTTATTTGCGGTTACATGTAACAATTGCAGTGTGTGTGTGTGTGTGTGTGTGTGTGTGTGTGTGAGAGAGAGAGAGAGAGAGAGAGAGAAAGAGAGAGAGAGAGAGAGAGAGAGTTGCTGAGCTTTGACTTTATTTGGAACAGAAATTCCTTCCTCATACTCTTCACTGAATGGGGCCAAGACCTGTGGGCCAGAAATAAGTAAACAAAGTCAAACTATAACTTGAGTTTACCATGGGAACGAACTGCTCTGAGGGTATTTTGGAAGATCCATAAGAATGAGCTCAGACAACAGCAAGTCCAAAATAAAATCCCCTCTTGGAGAAATCATGTCTTAAGAAACTCAACTTTCCATGGTCAAAGAAACCAGCCTTTCCATGAGAAAAGTCAACCTGTGCTTGAAACTGAGTCCCCCTAAAACCGAGTCCCTCTGCCGAGTTTACGATTAACTTCTCTATCCAAAATGGTATTCCCTTTCTTGTCCAATACCTGTTCCCCTCAAGATTGAGGGGAATCAAAGAAAAGGGGGGATTGAAACTGAGCAGGACCCTGTGAGGCCCTCCAGGACATAAAATCCTTTCCATGTTCCCCATTTCTTGTTTGTAAGGAAAAGGCTTTTCAGCCTCCTAGACCTTCCCTGAGTTCCAAAGGGCAGTTTCAAAAAGTTACTAATTAGGAGAGTGAGGGAATGCAGAAAGAAACAATGGTACAGCTATAAAGCAGAGTCCTAATTCCTCCTCAAAGGCTATATATAACAATCTGGTACACATCTCTGAGTTCTTGTATAGTAACTAAGGCCACCGTCCAGGTGGAGGATGGTAACCTCAGGGTGAGCACAAGCACATGGACCCCAGACTGGTTGGAACCAGAAGACTGATGACTGAGATTCCTGGAACACCGTCCTGTTACCTCACCACCAACCAATCAGAGGAAAGTCACACATCCTGTAGCCCTCCCCACCAAACTTTGCCTATAAAAACTCTTCTCCGAAACCCATCAGGGAGTTTAGGTCTTTTCAGCATGAGCCACCCATTCTCCTTGCTTGACACTTACAATAAACCTTTCTCTGCTCTAAACTCCAACATTTTAGTTATGAACTTGGGTTCGATAATGTGCTTACTTTTCCAGTCATGTTAGGCTATAGCACAATTTATCCTCTCTCAGTACCTTTCCAAAATGTGCCCAGAAGTCTGTTGTCATGTGTTTGGGGTTTTGACTTATTTGTGTCTCTGGTCAAAAGGAGAAGTACAGGGAGGCAGATTTTAGGTCAACATAAAGAGTAAGTTTAGAACTGTGAAAGTTGCCTGAAAATCAAACAGGCTGCCCCAGGAGGTTGTGTTTGAGCAGAAGCTAGGTGACCTCTTGATAGGAATGTTATCAAAAGGACTTAAGGATAAACCTGGTGGGGAGGAGTCTAGTATTTTTTCCTGACCCCTAATAGTCCATAATTTTATCTTTTTTTTTTTTTTTTTTTTATTTATTTATTTTTGGCTGCACTGGGTCTTCTATGCTGTGCACGGGCTTTCTCTAGTTGCAGTGAGCGGGGGGGGGCTACTCTTCGTTGAGGTGCGCGGGCTTCTCATTGCTGTGGCTTCTCTCGTTCCCGAGCACAGGCTCTAGGCGCACGGGCTTCAGTAATTGTGGCACGCGGGCTCTAGGCGCGCAGGCTCAGTAGTCGTGACACACGGGCTTAGTTGCTCCGCGGCATGTGGGATCTTCCCGGACCGGGGCACGAACCTGTGTCCCCTGCATCGGCAGGTGGACTCTCAACCACTGCGCCACCAGGGAAGCCCTATCATTTTTTTAAATGCTCTCTAGCAACTGTTTATCTGAATATGCCATGACCACTCCATCCAGGCATTCCTACTTAACCTATTTCTTTCTACAGCTCTAGGTTAGATAAGCCTTTGGACTGGTCCTTGCACTAATAGAAACATACATGAAGTTTCCTGGCTGGAACAGGTATTCACACGAAATTCAAATATCCTTTGTGCTAGTGCTTTAGGTTGTTTTCCAGTCTCCTTTGCCCTGTCCTGCTCCTTCTTTGCTTGAGGCTCTTCTGAGCTTGCCCTTTTGATCAACTGCTGGCTTTGTTTTTCAATAAGTTGGTCCTGCAGGTTTTTGTTTCCCCCAGATTGGTGACTCATTGCTCTGACCTTTGATTTACATGAGCTTTTATTTTTTTATTTAAAACAATTTGTTTTGGCTGCGCCTTGTGGCTTACAGGATCTCAGTTCTCTGACCAAGGACTGAACCTGGGCCATGGCAGTGGAAGCCTGGAATCCTAACCACTAGGCCACCAGGGAACTCCCCTGCATGAGCTATTAGACTCCAGATTTCCTACATCATTTGCAAAATTTAAACATGTGGGCTCTAGAAACAAAACTGCATGAGTTTAAATCCAGGCTGCTCTGCCACTTACCAGCTCTGTGACCTTGGACAACATGGTTGTCCTCTTAGGACTTCAGTTCCTCCTTCTGAGAGGTGGAGGACAAAAGTAACACCTACATAATTGGGTAGTTGTGAGGATTAAATAATCCTTCAATAATCACATGAGTGATTTTTTTTAAGGCATCAGAAGCACTCTAGGAAATGTTGGAGCAACAATTAACAGAGATCTGTTTGGGTTGCTACAGCATTACCCCTTCAATGGCAGCTCCTTGCAGATGTCTCAGTCACTACCTGGGTCCCTAGAATTATTTTTGTGTTATCTGCATCTTGAACTCCTCCATAAGAAATTTAGAGTGGCTTATAGTAAGACAGACATAGTAATAGATGCCCTAGTTTTACTCTTCCTCTATTACATGGCATTTGAGTGACCATGTGTCTGAGATGCAGTGTAGCAGAGTAAGGAAAGAGGTGGGCTCTGGAGTAAGACTGCTTTAATTCAAATCCCACCTTTACCACTTATTGACCATGTGAGCCTGGCAAGCTACTGACTCTTTTTGTGCCTCAGTTCCCCTAAATGAAAAGTAGAGATGATAATAATAGCACCTACCCTACGGAGTCTACATGTGGATTGTACAAATTAACACACCTTAATACTATGTTCCTGGCACACAGTAAGTATTCAATTGATGTTAATTATTGTTTCTTCTTGTACAAAGAGGATATGTCACAGTTCTGTAAATAACAGTATTTCTTAAGTCTGGGGGGAGACAGCATTAGACAATCCAGGAAAGGAAGCAAATGTACTTTGAATTCCACCTCCTCAGGCGGTTTGGATAAGACTACTCTACATGTGATGGAGCTCAGGGCAGGCGGCCCCAAGATATGCCACTCTGGCATGAAGATTATTTTGAGCTGAAAACAACTGAACCCCAAAAGACAAAGGAAGAACCTTTGAACTTCCCACTTACTGTCTGAAAGAATTTAAGGTAGGAGGCCTGTCCAGGAAGAAGATATCACCATAGGTAACTATAGTAAAGTATTAAGTGTGGAGACAGGGAAGAACCTAGCAAAGCTCATTTGATCCAAGTCCTCTCTGTGTCCCATTACCTTTGGATGACCCAGAAAACATCTGTTTATTACCAAACATTAACTCTTTTTACCTTCTTGTAAATTACCTTACTTCCCCTTGAAGACTCAGACCCCTACCTCTTTCTCCTTAATCCAGAATATACCTATACCTCACCTTGCTGTGGCATCTTTGGAATTCTTCAAACTTATGTGAATTCCCAGTGCACACATAATAAATTTGATTTTCTCTTGTTAATCTGCCTTATGTCATTTAAATTGCAAGTAAAAGAACTAAGAGGGGAAAGGGGAAATTTCCTTTCCCCCCACATGCAAACAAGAATCTTTACTTCACATGGTTAAATATAAAACATAGCTTATTTTATTTTATTTTCAGCAATACTTTTATATGTATTTCTGAAAAGGCAATACATATACATGGTACAAAACTCAAAGTAAAGGATGTGGAATAGAATGTCCCCTCTCTCCTCTGTGCTCAGGCAGTGCTCAACTAGAGGCAGCTGCTGTTTGTTAACTTTTTCCTATTCATATATTTTTCACATTTCCTTATTAACTATTTTATTGTTTTCTCATTGTCATTTTATTTTATTGTCATTCTCATATAATGAATAACTTCCACTGTGGGGGGGGGGAACCGAAACAAACTAACCCACTCAGTTGCTCACCTTGAATTTAGTATACTCTTTGTTTTCCCAGTCATAGCTCTTAGCCTGTCTCTATATTGTTTTATTATCACCCATAGTCCTGACACTGAACTTCTCTAGGCTGCTGCAAGGGACATAACCCCACAACCTCTAAGGGCCCTGAGCAGGTACCATGTTCACCTAGCAATATTAAATTCCAAATACACAGACCCCAAACCTGGTGATTCTTATATTTGTGTCTGAGGAAGGGAGAAGCACCTTAAGGTGCTCACTAAGCATTAGGAGTATTAGCCTAGAACAGTCCAGACTAGGGGAGAAGAGATAGAGGCAGACAGGAGATAAACCACTTGGAGAAGAGAATGGAACTCACCTCAAAATTCCATGGAGGTTAGGAATGAAAAGGCTGTGGTTCCACAATTTTTGCTGAGGAAGAATTTAGGGGAGTGGCATTGGAAGGAAAGGAAGAGGGCTCATTGAAGATATTTTTTAGAATAATATGGAATTCTGAGACAGGTTCGGAAATTCCCTATGTCTCTTATTTAGGCATAGCCTGGGAATGTAGGTAGCCAGGATTGACAGCTCACAGGCTCTGTTCCTGCACCTGCCACACCTTCGATTTGTTAATCTGAGACAGCCTTCTTGCCCTCTCAGTGCCACTTATGTTCACCATTAGTAAAATAGGGAAAAAACACCCTTGAACCCCAAATCTGGTAAAAGAACACAAGGAATTGTATCAGTGTTTGCCTCTGGGAGCAGCAGCAGAGATCTAAAAAGCCGTGGCCTGCTCTTTGTTCCGTAGGCCTGGGTATAAGCTGGGCTCCAGCCAGAATTCCAAACAATGACTTATTTGCTAATAATACGCTTCTTTCCAACAAGCTGTTTCGTAAGGGAAGAGTTTAAGAAGTATACTTATACTGGGATAAGTAGTATACTTATACTTCTGGAATAAGAGGTATACTCATCCCAAGAGGCCAGGGTTTGGAATCAGATCTTACTTTCACACTAACAAGTTGTATGACCTTGGGCAAGTTAATTATTCCTTGACTGACTTCATTTTTCTTCATTGTAAAATGGAGGAAAATACAGTATTGACCTTATAGGGCTTTTGTGAGGCTTGAGGTAAAGCACGTGAAGGACTTAGTTCGGTGCTTGGCACACAGTACATTCTAAATAAATGTGACCAATTGTTATAATTTAGCCTGACTATTCCACTTTTGGATGCATCAGGGGAAATAGAGGGGGATGAAGAAAGGGACTAATACAAAGAAAGGCATCACACGAGCTGTTGCAGAGGGATGAGCTCAAAGTCACTGAGGAGTACATGTTGAGCAGGTGTGTGAGGTAGCAAAATCAGGGTGCACATAAGGAAGGGAAAAGATTACACAGTAGTCAGTGGTTTCACTTTCTGCCATTTCAGTTACCTGTGGTCAACTGCAGTCTGAAAATATTAAGTGGAAAATTAAAAAAATAAACAATTCATAAGTTTTAAATTGTGAGCTGTTCTGAGTAGCCTGATGAAATCTTCTGCCCTCCCTTTCATCCCACCCAGGACTTGAATCATCCCTTTGTTGAGTGTGTCCTGCCATTGGTCACTTAGTAACCATCTTGTTATCAGATTGACTGTTGTGGTATCGCAGTATTTATGTTCAGGTAACCCTTATTTGACTTAATAATGAGCCCCAGACACATTCATATTGCTGCTTCTTCATTATCAATACATGTATCATTTTACCTGTAAATAAATATGAATTTCTTTTTCACATTTTTCACATTAATTTCTTTTCATTTTTTGATGTCTAGTGTTAGTAATACATATAATGTCTACAGTGTTTTGTATCATATAAGACAATATTGATGTAGGTACTGACGATTCATCTTGTAAACAGATAACATAAACTTACAGTGTATAGATAAATACACTACAGTATATAAATGTATTTTCTCTTCCTTACAATTTTATTAATAACACTTTCTTTTCTCTACCTTACTTTGTTATAAGAATACAGTATAGAATATATATAACATGCAAAATATGTATTAATGGACTGCTTATGTCATTGGTAAGGTTCTGGTCAACAGTAAACCATTAGTAGTTAAGTTTTTGGAAAGTCCAGTTACATGTGGATTTTCGACTTGAGGGAGAAGGTTGGCATCCTTAACCCCCACGTTGTTCAAGGGTCAACTGTATACTTCCAGAGACTATCTTGCCTCTGTGAAGTCCTGAGCCAGGCTACTATTCATAGCCCTTGTCACTCATTCAATTAATATTTATTGAAAATCTACTATGTGCCAAGTATTGTAGTAGGAACTGAATACATAAAGAGAAAAGAAAGGAAGCAAAAAGACTTCAGTAGCAGTCTATCTTGTGTGCTCCAGGCAAGGGTCTATCTACTTTGCTGATCACCCTACCACCACTGAGTCCCAAACACTGAGAGTCAGGAAGCTATTGTTTCCATTGTTGCATGATCCATGGAATAACTGAATATGCCTCTTGTAAGTCATAGAATTTGTTTACATGATCATCTGACTTGATTCAGAACATGGTTTTCTTACAAGTTACAGTTTTCCTCGGATTCAATTCCCTGATTCACCTCTCATAATGCTGTTCCCAGAGCAGACACCTCCCTAGGTCAAGCGTTTTACCACTATGATTCAAAGACCTTGAAGATTCCTCAAAGAGGTTATGGTGTTTCTGAAAGCATTCAGTTTGAATTACAATAATTATATTTTTAAATATCTTTCAAAATATAGTAAAATGAGGGCTTCCCTGGTGGTGCAGTGGTTGAGAGTCCACCTGCCGATGCAGGGGACACGGGTTCGTGCCCCGGTCCAGGAAGATCCCACATGCCTTGGAGAGGCTAGGCCCGAGAGCCACGGCCGCTGAGCCTGCGCATCCGGAGCCTGTGCTCCGCAATGGGAGAGGCCCCAACAGTGAGAGGCCCGCATACCAGAAAAAAAAAAAAAAAAAAATATATATATATATATATATATATATATATAGTAAAATGACAACACACTCAAATGGAATAAATAGCAAATTGTAATATATTGGAAACCACTACAGTGTTAATTTGTGCTACCATGTAAATTAGTTTTAGGGGCAGATCTTGACTGAGAGCTACTCCTAACATTTCCACTTAATTCAGGAGTACCCTGAGACTGCATGTTGAGCTATCCAAAATACTGCTTCTATTTGCAATTTATCTGTGTGAATTAGGAATGTCTCTACACTGTGCAACCAAAACCTTATAGAAAAAATAAATTAGATACTGAAGCTGAACATAAGAATACAACTGTCACCCAGAACCCCCTATTTCAAAGGTTTGTATTTATCAAAACTTCGTTCACATACTGATTATACCCTAAGTAAATGGTATAAATTTGAACTTAAAATATTCTAACATATGTTTACATATTACAGCACCCTGTAAGATTTCATTTGATAAAAATAAACCTACTGTTAAAAATAAAATTTAGAATACTACTCAGCCATTAAAAGAGGAAATCTTGCCATTTTAGACAATATGGATTGACCTTGAGGGTATTATGTTAAGTGAAATAAGTCAGACGGAGAAAGACAAATACCATATGATTTCATTCATATGTGGAATATAAAAAAACAAACAGAAAAACCCCAAATAAAAGACCAAACCAAACCAAACAAAAACAAACACATAGATACAGAGAACAGAGTGGTGGTTACCAGAGGAGGAGAGGGGGTAGAGGTAGGATAGCAAAATGGGTAAAGGGTGGATCAACTGAATGGAAACTAAACTTTTGGTGGTAAGCACGCTGTAGTATATACAGAAATAGAAATATAATATTCTACACATTAAACTTATATAATGTTATAAATCAACATTACCTTAATTTAAAAAAATAAAAAAGAATGAATGAAATAAAATTTAGTAACCACTGTCCTAAGTAAACTCTGATCTGCCCACCAAGTTTAGTGGGAAGAAGTCAATAACAAAGCATAAGCAAACACATGGCACCCTAATGAGGAGTCTTTATAAAAGAGATGCCTGACAAAGATGGGCACCTGTTTCCACATCAACCCATCTCTTCAAGAAACTGGAGGGCATTTTCACAGAGCTCTCCACTACTGTTAAGGCTCTTTAGTCTTACAGCACTCTCTCTGCTCATTCCAACTAAAACTGACTGTTCTCTTATCATGACTATAAATACTCCCCTTTGAAGCAGTAAATGGCTCAGAAGAATATGAAGTACAGATTGCCCTGGATTCCCAATTCCACATAAGGGCTAAATACCTAAGAGACTCAGAAGAATATGGACCAAAGTTTTATATCTGAGAATTGACCACCCATTGCTATGATTCACCCAGTGTCCTTTAATCTATGCCACTAAAATTATACTCTTCCCACCTCACTTTGGTAGGATTCTCAGAGTTCTTCAAACCTAAGATCAAGCAATTTTGGTGCAACTCATTTCAGTAATGTAACTTCTCACTTGTGGCCCTTTCTTGCCAATCCTGTTCCCTGGGCACTCAACCTGGTCCACTGGAGTAACTGAAAAGGATCTTATGGTGCTTTCCTGGGGCAGGCCCCTCTCTCCATGTCCTCTGCCTGTTTGTATAAAAGCTGTAGTCTCCCAGACCTTCCCTGGGTCACAAAAGCCCGGCTCAAGAATAATTGAAAGGATGTGAACATGTAGTGACAAAAATAACAATTGGGCCAGGAGAACTGGTAAGAATTTAAACAGTAGATCAGCCATATGGCAGTCCCAGAGTCTTTAGCTCCTCCCTGAAGTACCTAGATAACAGTATCTGATGCACATTTCCTGAGTTGCTTTGCAGATACTAAAACTCCCACCAAATGGAAGGCATTAACTACTTGATGACCATGAGCATGTACTCAGCCCCCAGACCTAATGGAGCCTAAGGACTGATAATGTTAATCCCTGTGACACTCCCGTTACCTCACCATCAACCAATCAAAATTGTGCATGGATCGATCACATACTCTGAGACTCCCCTCCCTCACCCTGCCCTTAAAAACTTCCCTGAAATCCATCAAGAAGTTTGGGATTTTTGAGTATTAGCTGCCCTGGACTCCTTGTTGGCACCTTACAGTAAATGCTGCAACTTTCCTTCAGCACAATCTGGTGTCAGTAGATTGGCTTTACTGCGCTTGAGCGAGTGGACCCAAGTTTGGTTTGGTAACACTGGCAGTCTATTTGAATGGTCCTTAGGCTTCTGTATTCCTGTCCCTGAGCAGTTTGATTGAGCCCTCTCTCAGTTTTTGCCCTGTATTCTGCTCTAGCTCCTGCTTGCTTGATTCACTTCCCTTTCTCCTTCTCCTATGCTCTCTCAGCAATGGCCTTAGCTCTGCTCTTCATGTCTTGTCTCTCCTCTGTCAACTCCCAGAGCTTCCCAGTGTACTCTGAACCATCTACCTCTCCAATGATCACACCTGCCTTAGTCTACCCCATTTTGGGCTGAAAACAAAAGCTGATATCCATATCATCTGCTTTGTGATCATCTGGAGGGATGAAGATGATTTCACCTTTTATAAAAATTGTAAAGTAAAAGATGGTGTTGCAGATAATTTTTTAAACAGTAATTCGGACTGCCTGTTTTCTGGATGCTGTAAACATATACCAATAAAATCTGCAAACACAGGAATTAAAAAAACATAATATAGTTAACAATTCAAATAAATCCCTCTGTGCCTAGGGCTTTTCAAACATATGTTATTTTACTGTCGGCTTGCCCAGCAAGGTGCCTCCATTCTCTGCTTCCTGTTAACTGCATTTTGAGAATTTCCCAAATTCCTTTCCTTGCCTTATTTCTAAAAGCCTGAATTACCATTTAAATTACATCTGAAAGCAACCAATTGTGTTTCCTCTGAAGCATAGCTGGCAAAGTGAGTGGGCAGGTTCTGCGGCAAATCCCACTGGGAGCTCGCTGCCTTTCCCCTCCTTGGGTACATTTATGCAAATGAAATCACATTAAGGTAAACATGAAAGACATTCTTGAGGGTCAGGGCAGACAAAAACTTGCAGCCTAAAGGGCTTATGCAAAAATTGGAAAGGAAAAATGCTTTGGGCCGAAGATGGTGGTTTAGGGGAGGAGGTTTCAGGTGTAGATGGTCTGTATGTAATCCTCAGCTAAGGAGTTCTCATTATTTTCCCTATCACCCTACAACCCACTGCATCCTCAGTGGGCAGTCCACTGCCCTGCCCACTTTGAAGAAAAGGAACTGGGGGAACTTTGGTGAAGTAATTAATGGAATATTAAGCTGATATTAAAAGAATAAGGTAGGGGCTTCCCTGGTGGCGAAGTGGTTGAGAGTCTGCCTGCTGATGTAGGGGACACGGGTTCGTGCCCCGGTCCGGGAAGATCCCACATGCCGCGGAGCAGCTGGGCCCATGAGCCATGGCCGCTGAGCCTGCGTGTCCGGAGCCTGTGCTCCGCAACGGGAGAGGCCACAGCAGTGAGAGGCCCGCCTACCGCAAAAAAAAAAAAAAAAAAAAAAAAAATGAAGATAAGGCCAGCAGGATATTTATAATTATGTTGGCTACCTTTGGTAAGGGATGTTGACAGGTGTTGATGGGGATTTTCATCTCTCATTTTATATACTTCGAAAAATTTAACAATAAACGAGGGTTATTTTTGTAACATATGGAAGAATAAAGAAAAGGAAAATGATTTCAGGATTGGAGATGAGACCAGTGTGATCCTCATAAGCCTCGCCCTTGAATCTTCTATTCTCCCCATCCACCAATACAAATTCAAAATAGCTTAGGCTACAAAGGGCCAATTCAGCTCCTCAGAGAGTCCAGGCTTTCACATGTGCTTTCCTTTCAGCCTAGAATATCCTTCTCCTCCTTTCCCTATTTTCACATGGTTAATTTCTTCTTGTCCTGCTGTTTCTGCTTAGATGTCACCTCCTCCAGAAAGGTGGCCCCACATTCCACTCCACACCATCTTCCTCCATTCCTTCATCCATCTGCCTGCAAGGCAGGGCTGAATCAAGAACCAGGGTGAGCATGCTGTCAGCCCAGTTAAATACCCAGTGAAAGGGAAAATAACAAGTTCAAGGAACTATTGCTACTGAACCAAAACTTGGGTCTGCTTGCCCATGCGCAGTAAAGCCATCTACTGACACCAGGTTGTGGTGAAGGAAAGTGTAGGGTTTATCACAGGGCGCCAAGCAAGGAGTTCAGGGCAGCTAATGCTCAAAACACCCAAACTCCCCAATGGGTTTCAGGAAAGCATTTTTAAAGGCAAGGAGAGGAGGGGACTTGCAGGGCAAGTGATCAGCTCATGCACAATTCTCTGATTGGTTGATGGTGAGGTAACATGGTGGTGTCACAAGAGTTAACGTTATCAATCCTCCGGCTCCAGTAGGTCTGGGGGCTACATGCTCATGGTCATCAAGTAGTTAACCTCTTCCCTTTGGTGGGAGTTTTAGCATCAGCAAAACAACTCAGGAAAGGTGCATCAGATACTGTCATATAGGTACTTAAGAGAAGAGCTAAAGCAGAGGACATGGGGGAGGCGGTCTGTCCCGGGAAGGCCCCCTAGGGTCCTGATCCACTAAGCTATAAGAGAAGAGTTATACTTCTAAGGTGAGTTGCCCCCAAATGCCTGGTCTCAACAAGTCCATATCGAGCTCCCAGTGAACCTCAGCATTTGCCATTACAGCACTTACCATTCAGCATTGTAATTATCTGTTTGTCTGCGTGCCTCACTAAAATGCAAATGATATGGGACTATAAGGGAAACCTGTCTATCTCATTCTCCACTGTAACTCAGAATGAGCACAGCAGATGCAAAATATTTGTCTTGGCTCAAGCTGTTATAACAAAATACCGTAAACTGGGTGGTTTAGGCAATAAACATTTATTTTTCACAGTTCTGGAGGTCGTAAGTCTGAGATCAGTGTGCCATTGGGGTCAAATCCTTGGAAAGAGCCCTTTTCCTGGTGGCAGAAAGCTGACTTCTCGTATCCTAACATGGTTGATAGGAAGCGAGCTAGCTCTCTGGCTTCTTCTTATAAGAACACTGATGCAACTGATGAGGGTCCTACTCTCATGACCTAATTACCTCCCAAAGGCCACACTTCCTAATACCATCACACTAGGATTAGGGTTTCAACATATGAATCTTGGGGGGACACATTCAGTCCATAACAATCTTCATACATGGGATAGATGGGTAAATAACAAAGGTCAGAGACTTACTCAAGAGGAGTTTGTAGATAGAAAAAGTCTGTATCCTTTACTCTAGAGACTGTAGATTCTCCTAATCATAGGACTGAGAGAACTTAAGAGGAACAAAACACTGGGAACCAAACACAGCTTTTAGTGGGAAAAATTAAATTTCCTTTCTCTGAATAGATGATTCCCTTGACATAGATGATTCCCATGATTCTTAGCGTTAACACTACAGACATCTTGGGCTGGATAATTCTATGTTGTAGGGGACTGTTGTGTGCATTGTGGGATGTTTAGCAGGATCCCTCCCTTCTACCTACTAGATACCAGTAACACAACTCACCAACCAAAGTCTTACCAAATATTGCCTGGAAGGCAAAATCACTGGCATAGAGTTTTCACAGATAGAGTTTAAGAGCAGTGCTGAGTAAAGGAGACAACACTTGCATGCTCATATGCTTTGACATATGATTTGAACCTTACAAGCAGAAGGGCCCCAAATGAGTGATTATGATTACTGGGTAGGTAAGGGCATGGGCCAAGTGTCTTACCTTAAGTGACAAAAGGGTTAATGTATACTCAACCTTTACTAAGCATTCCTAGGTCTGAAACTCAGTTCTAATTATTCTCAAGTGATTCTGAAGGCTCATGACACATAGTCATTTGTCAGTGTTCTGGGGCATGAAATTGGACCGTGTCCTCTCTGTAGCTGGTGTGTGGAGGTGATTTACTTAGCTAGTAAGTGAAACTACCTGATCAGCTACCACAGACATCATTTTCTTTTTCTTTAAGCGCCTGCTTTTTAAACACAGCTTTGTTGTTCTCTGTTGGAAATGGATGACACAGCAATGTTTATGAATAGGCCGGGGCAAAGTAGCTTTCTTGTCCAAAGGTTGTAAAGAGAATGCCAATTTCCAAGTAACGGTGATGAAAGTAAAGCGATCTAAGAGCATGGTGGCTTAAAATACTGGTAGCTTAAAATACTGGTAGAGCTTTAAGAGCTTTATGAATTATTTTAGACTGTATTTATAGGATTGTTAAAGACCCAAAGCATTCCCTTAAAATTTTCAGTCATACTTCACTACATTTTTTCCCCATAGCATATCCCCATATTATATGCTAGAGTAGTATTCATGAATTTGAAAATCTGTAAAGATCTCAAGAAATAGCCCTCAAAATTCTAAGGAGCTCCTAAAATTTAGAGGTCTCAGATGTGTCTCTTCTTCTCTATGCCCAAAATCAAATTGCAACCAGCTGGATGACTACTTGCCCCCTTAATGCCACTGTTGGGGGAGGGAAAATTTCCCTTCTTTCCCCTCTTAGTTCTTTTGGCTGGCAATTAAAATGACATAAGGCAGACTAATGGGGAAAATCAAATTTATTACATGTGCACGGGGAATTGACATAAATATCAAGAATCGCAAAGACATCAAGGCAAGGTGAGATATATATATTCTGGATTAAGGAGAAGGAGGTAGGGGTCTGAGGCTTCAAGGGGAAGTAAGGTAATTCACAGGAAGATGAAGAATTAACATTTGGTAAACAAATGTTTTCTGGGTCATCCAAAGGCAATGGGACACAGAGAGGACTTTGATCAAATGGGCTTTGCTAGGTTCCTCTCTTTCTACCATACTTAATACTTTACTATAGTTATCTCTGGTGATAACTTCTTCCTGGACAGGCCTCCTACCTTAAATTCTTTTAGGCAGTTAGGGGGAAGCTCAAAAGTTCTTCCTGAGTTTTTTGGGGCTTGGTTGTTTTCAGCTTAAAATAATCTTCATGCCAGAGTGGCACCTCTTGGGGCGGCCTGCCCTGAGCTCCATCACCACCAAGTGTGTTTGCCCACGTAAACAAATATATTCCCTAAGTGATATTCAGATTATGTAACTCCCCTATTCTCAAGCCTGTATGTAGTATATCACCCCTATAGCATGTCAAATCCAAATAATAATTTTGCTTGTGAGTGAACTTTTAGGCTCTGCACCCGAAGTCTCCACTGCATGATTTCCCATCCCTTATTTTTCTGAACATTCTCATTCAGTTCTTCACCGTGGTCTCCTTTTCCTAAACCTAGATTCTTTCCCGCTACCTCCACATTGTCCATCAGGCCAGGAGAGGTCCAGTTAAAGAGCCCTCTTTACTTTCTGTCTGCCATACCACATTACTCCTTGCCTTACACATGATACGTAAGACTCACTGCCATGAAAATGCCATGTGGTATAAACGAAAAGAGCATAGCTTGTGGAATCAGACAGACCGAGGTTTCAATCCATTTCTGCTACTTATCACGTATGTGAGACTGAGCAAGTTACTTCATTCATCTCTAAAATCCTCACGTTTGTTGTGAGAATTAGGAGAATTGCTACCTCAAACTGGCTTTGCTTTTCATTTTCCCCACTATTCTTACTTCAGTCAATGTCATCTAGTACCTCATTTTAGAATCCTCCTATCACAAAGTCCTATCAATTCTACCACCTATTATCTTACATATACTCCCATCTCTCCATCCACACTATTACCATTCTTCCTTTATATCTTGCCTAGACCACATTAGTCTCCTAAGTGGTCTTCTTCCTTTCATCCTTCATATCCCCAATCAACTCTCCTTACAGCTTCCAAGGTGATCTTTAAAAAAAAGATTAATTCAATTGTATTCATTACCTGTGTAAAACCTTCCGATGGCTTCTACATGAATTTAGGATACAAGCCACATTTTTTATCATGGCCTTCAAGATCCCAAGTAATTTAGCCCCAAACTACCACTCTGGCCTCATTTCCTACCAGTTTTCTCTGTCTCACACCACTAACTCCCCATTTCTGGATTATAACTGGTCTCCCTGCTTCCACTCTTACCCCCCTTCAATCCATTCTTCACACAGCAGCCAGAGTAATCTTAGAATTCATAAGAAGATGAAGAGGGAGATATTTTTCTACCTACCAATTCTACCTCTAAAATATATTTTGAGTTCATCTACTTCTTTCTATTTGCACCCTGGTTCCAGCTATCATCATCTTTCACTGGAATTTCTACAATAGATTCTTAACAGGTCTTCCTACTGTTTGACTTGACCTTCTCCAAATCATTCTCCACACAGCAACTAGAATGATATTTTGATAGTTCATTATGATCATCTCTCTCCCCTGTTTAAGACTCTTCAGTAGCTTTCCATTGACTTAATCAGTACAGCTGAATGGTTAAAGAATTGGGCTCTAGAGAAAAACTGGCTGGATTTTAATCCAAGCTCCACCACTTACTAGCTGTAGAACCTTGGAAAAGTAACTTCTTTAAAACTGAGTTTACTCACCTACACAAAGGAAACAATAACAGTAACCTACCTCTTAAGGTTATTGTGAATCTTATACATAATACACATTCAGTAAAAGTGATTTGTTATTACTGTTGTTAACAATTCAAAATCTTTAAATAGGGCTTACAGAGTCCTGCAAAATCTCATTCCTACTTACCTTGCCAGCTTCCTCTTTTGCTATTTCTCCCTTTGCTCACTATGCTCTACCACTCTGGCCTTCTTTCAGGCTCTCAGAGTAGGCCAGTAGTTCTCACACTTTAGATCAGAATCTTCTGGAGGGCTTGTTAAGACACAGATGGCTGGGCTTTACCCCCAAAGTTTCTCATTAAGTAGGTCTAGAGTGGGGCCTGATAATTTGCATCTCTAATAAGTTTCCAGATGATGCTGATGCTGCTGGTTTGGGGACCACACTTTGGGAACCATTACAATAGCATTCCTTCTTGCCTCAGAGCCCCCAAATACGTACAAACCTTTACCCTGGTCATATATCAAGTGTAAACTTTAACAATCCTTCTTATGAAAGGCTTCCCTTGACCATCCAGACTAGGCTAAATACTCTTGATGTATTTTTCATAGCATGCATAGTATTTGTAATTAGTTATTTGTGTTATTATTTTTTGACTTAAAAAAAACATATGTCAAACTGCCTCATGAAGGCAAGGACCCTGTATGTTGTCTTGAAGTCTTATCTCCAGAGCCTGGCACACCCTTGGCTCATAGCAGGCACTCAACAAATTTTGTTGAATAAATTTTTAATGAACAATTGTATTCTATATGTAAAAAAAATAATAATGGTTAAAGTCACTCAATGATGCTGTTTCCCTTCACAAATATTCAACCTTTTCTTTCTGAGACTATCTCAGCTTGCTTGTACTTTCTCCAGTCGCTACCTTTTGGCCACAGATTCCTCAGATTCTTCCCTCTTTCAATGCCCTTACCAGTGCCCTAAGCAAATATAGGGCTTTCAATTCAAACTATACCTTAAAATCACCTGAAGAGCTTTCCAAAATGTACAAGGCCCCACACATCTGACCAATTGAATCAGAATTTCTACATTTTTAAAATAGAACTTCTGCGTATTTAAAACATTTCCTCAGATGATTCTGATGTACAATAAGAGTTGAAAAGCACCATGCATGAATGAGTCTCTCTCTCGAAGTAAGAATACTTGTGTACATGTTGACGGTTCTGCAACAATACCAGCCACGTGGTTGGCATTCATCTTATACACTCTGAAAAAGGCATTTGTTTTGCTGCCTTCATTGCAAGTTCCTAGAACTGTGTTTCTCAAATTGTGAACTATAGACCTCTGCATCAATATGGCCTGGTGTTCTTGTCAAAAATACATGCTCCTGGGCCCTACCTCAAACCCATTGATTCAGAATCTTTGGTGGGGAATGTGGGTCAGGGCCAGGAATCTCGGTAATTTCAAATCAGTTTCCTGAGTGATCCTGATGCACAGTAATATACAAGTACCACTGCACCAAAGAGTAGTAGGGCATAGCAAAAGAAAACGAAATAGCCAAGCTTCTACTCAAGATATAAAATTGAACACATGCATTCACAGGCTATAAATTAAGTAAATCTATAACAATGGAACAAATACCAGCCCTCTGATTGGTCAGAGCAGTGAATTCCAATCACAAAGGAACTATGTTTGACAAGGCATATTGGCAGTCATTTTAAGACAAAGGGCAGGTAGGAGAAAAGAGAATAAAAGGCTGCCCCTAGACCACTATCCATGGGTAGCAGGAGAGAAGGTGTGTGAATGGGGTAAGAGCAGGGAGCAAGCAAGAGGGGTAGATTTCATAAGTATATCTACCAAGTGACAGCAGCTGTGATTTGAATACAGCTATACCAAGTCTTACATCTCATACTCGTAATCCCTATAGCAGTGGTTCTCAAATGTCACTGGTTATCAGAACCACTTGGAGGCCTGTTAAACACAGACTCCTGGGAACCCCAGGGTTTCTGATTAATTAATCTGGTGGTAGGACCTGAGACTGCATTTTAAATAAGTTTTCAGCTGATACTGATGCTACTGGTCTGGAGATCACATTTTAAGAACCATTGCTCTACAGTGTTCATGGTTTTGTTCATATTGTTGCTTCTTTCTGACCTGCCCTTCTCCCCAGTCAATGACAGTGGACCCTGACCATCCTTCAAAGCACAGCTCCATACAGCCTTCTCTATGAAGCCTTCCCTGATCTCATGTCCTCTACCTGCAAGAACTATAATGTCTTCTGTGTCTATGGGATGGGATATGAGGAGTTGGCAATTCTGGAACACTAAGGGGCAATGGGTGCAGGGAGGGAGGGTTCTAAGGTTTGCAAAGATATTTTTCCAGTGAGTTCCATGCATTGCAGTTGTGGTTGTTCTAAAAACATTGTAAACCAGGTGACCCCAAAACAGAGCCATCAATACTTGTGTTTAGAAGAGGGAAACCAAGCCATTCAGCAAACATGACTCAGGAGGAGAACTGGCAACCATTTCAAGCCAGGGGACTAGAAGGAAGAGGAGGTAAACAACTGGACAAATGGATATCTACAGAAAGGAAATAATGGGACTAGTAATACCTACTCAGGAGGCTTTCTCTGCCCAAGGTCAGAGGAGAATACCCTAATTGAGTATGCACAGAAAAGAATATTACAACAGAGCAGAACGGAGGTGAGGACAAATTTAAGGTCCCTGACACATGAGATTTGTTTAGGGCCTGATATACAGGTAATAAGTGATAGACATGGGATTTCAACTCATTTCCATCTCATTCTAAATACCGTACATATAACATCTACAGCATTCTCTCAAAGGGTGGTCCATGACCCACTGTCATCAGAATTACTTAGGGGACTTAATAAAATAGTAAGTCCCTACATCTCTCCACCAGAGAGTTCAATTCGATAGACTAATGCCCAGAAGTCTGAATCTTAATAAGTCCCTCCACATGACTGTGATGTAGATGGTAGATAAAATACATATTGACAAAAAACACCAATCTCTAGTTTGCTGCGCATGAAGACATGGAATGTTTCGTTTGCAGAAGAAAAAATGTATTGGGAGTGGGGGGTGGGGAAGGTCTAGGGATTGGAGAAATGGCTCTGGGGAGGACAAAAAAAGAGCTCAACAGGTTGAAATCTCTAGGAGGAGCTAGATTTTAAGGAAGAATTTTAATACCAGAACTTTTCAAAAGAGAAATCTGCTACCTGAAGAATTCATGAATTTTATCCTTACTGGAGATGTTACAGGAAAAGTGACAGAGGCATTTTCTGGGCTGTTGATAATCAGTATTTCTCAGTATAGATAATGATCCACTTGTATCTTTATCATCTAAGGGTACCTTTTTACCAAGGTAGATTGGGCTCCGTCCAAAATCTACTGAATCAAAATCTCTAGGGGGTGGAGCCTTTTTAAGAAGCTACCCAGATAATTCTGATACAGTTGGACCATGGTTTACATTTTTAAGAGAAAAACTGTTAAAGAGGTTAAGTTCATATGCTTTGCATGAAATGGAATTGAGTTTAAATTTTTGGACAAAGATCTTATCTAATCTAGCACTGAGAGTAAATTCAGTAAGAGGTGAACAAGAGATTGAATGGGGGAGATAGGAGCCTTGGCACATCTTAGATCAGTGTTTTTCCATATAATTTGGCATTGACAGTCAAGAAGTGGTGGCTAAACATTTGTGGTTTTTAATCTCCCCAGAGGATTCCAGTGTACTGTAGATGTTGAAAACCACTATTCATGAATACTGTCTACCTCTAGAGTTAAAGTTAGTTTGATCAAGGATCACCTGCATCAGAATCATCTTGGGAAGATTATTGGAAATGCAGATTGCTGGGCTTTACCCAACACCTAATAAGGCTAAATTCCTGAGAGGGAGGACCCAAGAATTTCCATTTTAAACAAGCTCCCCAAGTTATCCTTATAAATGCTAAAGTGTAAGAACCACAGCTCAATACATAATTCTATGTCTTCAGCTTCCTTTGCATCTCAGAGTTTATTTCTGTCTTTTGTGCTACAAAGTGAATTCAGTAGATTTCATTGACCAATCGACTGGTACAGCTGGAATTGTCAAATTGTATATTTTACCAAATATAATTACTAAATGAGATTTTCATTTGCTTCTATTTATAGTCAACAAAAGGTCTTTTAAGAAATTCATTCAATAAATTTGTACAATCACTATGTAGAACAGTATGGAGGTTCCTTAAAAAATTAAAACAGAGCTACCAAATGATCCTGCAATTCCACTCCTGGGCATACATCTGGAGAAAATCATAACTCCAAAAGACACATGCACCCCAATGTTCATTGCAGCACTATTTACAATAGCCAAGACATGGAAACAATCTAAAGTTTCATCAACAGGTGAATGGATGAAGAAGATGTGGTATAATCTTCACAATGGAATATTACTCAGCCATAAGAATGAATGAAATAATGCCATTTGCAGCAACATAGATGGACCTAGAGATTATCATACTAAGTGAAGTAAGCCAGACAAAGATAAATATTGTATAATATTGCTTATATGTGGAATCTAAAACAAACAAACCAACAAGATACAAATGAACTTATTTCCAAAACAGGACTCACAGACATAGAAAACAAACTTATGGTTACCAAAGGGGAAAGGAGGGTGGGGGTAGGGAAAAATTAGGAGGTTGGGATTAACAATATACACACTACTATATATAAAATAGATAACCAACAAGGACCTACTGTATAGCACAGGTAATTATATTCAATATTTTGTAATGACCTATAAGGAAAGAGAATCTGAAGAATATATATATATATAATACTGAATTGCTGTGTTGTACACCTAAAACTAACATGATATTGTAAATCAACTATGCTTCAATAAAAATAAATACATTTTAAAAATAAATAAAAATTTAAAAAACAAAACAAAATTTTTTAAAGAAATTCATTCAAGAGAAATAAAAGGAAAAAATATATGCAGTAGTTTTTCTTTGAAATAATTAAAACACCTTTTTTAAAGGGTGGAATTAGTTGTTGGGGGATGTGGATATATTTAGTTTTCCCAATTCTTAACTCATCTAGATGAAAACAATTTCTAGAAATAAGTTTGTGTGAAGGACATGGGGTTAAAGCCCGTTGTGACATTTAAACCAAAAAACAAATGCCAAATTTAGCAGATTATCTGGGTGTTGCTAAACACATGTGTATTTTACATCTGGATTTTTTCACACAGATGTTTTATCAGCATATTAACCTGGTCATCATAAAGTACTAAGATGCAAGATTGCTATAATGGCCTAGTTATTTAACTAAGGTGCTTTTTAAAAAATATCTATTTTTTTCCACAGAATACTATAAATTCTCCAAAATCATATCTAAGCAAAAGATTATCTAAAGGCTCTGGGAATATCATTATCATAATTATTTTCTCTTACTGTTTATAATTATAGTCTCTCAAACCACTTCTAATATGTTTCTATGGATTTTCAGCACATTTTCAAATACAAATGGGCTTTCCCAAGAAAATGCTTACTCATGAAATCATAACTTCAGATTTACATGTTCAAAGATACAGCCAGCGATCCTACTGCCATTTTATCCCTTGCTCTGGCATAAACCTCACAAAGACAGAACTCTCAGTGGCACTGTGAGACCTGGGATCAATGACCTGTTTTAGGCCGGTCCCTTAGCCTATCTGCCTCTTTCTAATGCCACAGGGCAGATAGATAGCCCAAGGGAATCACCTCTGCCTCAAGCCTGCCTTACCAGTATAACACTCTTATCTCAGTCTTGACCTGCTCAAATATATCATCCAATGCCTACTGAGTCACATATCTGTCCCTGTGCGTCTGTGTGTGTGATCATGTTGTGCTTTGAGCAGGAGGTCCTGGAGGAAGGAAGTACCACTGTCACCATCAGCAGCAGCAGTATGTGTTGAGTATAATACTAGGTACTTTACACATATTTCCTATAATCCTCAAAACTGCATTATAAGCATAGGAACTGTATTATTACCTCATCACACAGTTGCAGAGACAAACGGTCAGAACAATTAAGCAACTTATCCAAGGTCAGAGTCAGTGATCTTGAAAAGCCAGAACTTTGACTATTATCTTTGGTTAGTACTATATTTAAGCAAATGTTCAAGGGAAGCATTCTAGCATGGTACTGAACAGCACTGGCTCTGGAGCTACATTGACTGCATCTGAATCCAGACTTTATCAATCATTGACTGTGTAATCTTGGGCAAGTTAATCTTAAACTTTCACACTCCTAGACAAATTTTAGACTCCTTTTTAGAGCTTAAAATATCTCTCCAGACATATATTGTTCCCTGTTTCAAATGCATATCATCAGCATTCCTTTTAAATGGCCTTTTTCAAATTTGTTAATTTATGACTGAGATGTCTCCTCCCCTTCTTGGGAAGAACATGGACAACCAAACCAATTAAGTGGCTCTTTATGACTAATGAATCACATTGGATTCCTACCTTCATGAAATCTACCTGCAGTGTCTCCTCAGTTTTACCCCCTGAGAGGGACCATCATCCTGTAAGAAATTTTTCAATCATTGTCCTCAAGTTGACCTCTGATTACTGTTAAGTATACATATAAGACACTGAAAGAAATCAAAGATGACACAAATAGACGGAGAGAAATACCATGTTCTTGAACTGGAAGAATCAATATTGTGAAAATGACCATACTAACCAAAGCAATCTACAGATTCAATGCAATCCTTATCAAATTACCAATGGAATTTTTTACAGAACTAGAACAAAAAATCTTAAAATTTGTATGGAGACACAAAAGACCCCAAATAGCCAAAGTGATCTTGAGGGAAAAAAACGGAGCTGGAGGATTCAGACTCCCTGACTTCAGACTATACTACAAAGCTAAGTAATCAAGACAATATGGTACTGGCACAAAAACAGAAATATAGATCAATGGAACAGGAAAGCCCAGAGATAAACCCACACACCTACTGTTGACTAATCTATGACAAAGGAGGCAAAGATATACAATGGAGAAAAGACAGTCTCTTCAATAAGTGGTGCTGGGAAAACTGGACAGCTGCATGTAAAAGAATGAAATTAGAACACTCCTTAACACCATACACAAAAATAAACTCAAAATGGATTAAAGACCTAAATGTAAGACTGGACACTATAAAACTCTTAGAGGAAAACATAGGCAGAACACTCTTTGACATAAATCACAGCAAGATCTTTTTTGACCTACCTCCTAGAGTAATGGAAATAAAAATGCAAATTAACAAATGGGACCTAATAGGACTTAAAACCTTTTGCACAGCAAAGGAAACTATAAATAAAGCAAAAAGACAACCCTCAGAATAAGAGAAAATATTTGCAAACAAACCAACAGACAAAGGATTAATCTCCAGAATATATAAACAGCTCATACAGCTCAATATTAAAAAAACAAACAACCCAATCAAAAAATGGGCAGAAGACCTAAATAGACATCTTTCCAAAGAAGACATACAGATGATCAAGAGGCACATGAAAAGCTGCTCAACGTCACTAATTATTAGAGAAATGCAAATCAAAACTACAATAAGATATCACCTCACACCAGTTAGAATGGGCATCATCCGAAAATCTACAAACAACAAATGCTGGAGAGGGTGTGGAGGAAAGGGAACCCTCTTGCATTGTTGGTGGGAATGTAAATGATACAGCCACTATGGAGAACAGTATGGAGGTTCCTTAAAAAACTAAAAATACAATTACCATATGACCCAGAAATCCCACTACTGAACATATACCCAGAGAAAACCATAATTCAAAAAGACACATGCACCCCAATGTTCATTGCAGCACTATTTACAATAGCCAGGTCATGGAAGCAACCTAAGTGTCCATCGACAGCTGAATGGATAAAGGAGATGTGGTACATATATACAGTGGAATATTACTCAGCCATAAAAAGGAACGAAATTGAGTCATTTGTTGAGACGTGGATGGATCTAGAGACTGTCATACAGAGTGAAGCAAGTCAGAAAGAGAAAAACAAATATCGTATATTAACACATATATGTGGAATCTAGAAAAATGGTACAGATGAACAGGTTTGCAAGGCAGAAATAGAGACACAGGTGTAGAGAACAAACATATGGACACCAAGGGGGGAAAGTGAGGGGGGGCTGGTGGTGGGATGAATTGTGAGACTGGGATTGATATATATACACTAATATGTATAAAATAGATAACTAATAAGAACCTGATGTATAAAAAATAAATAAAAATTAAAGAAAAAAGAATACATGGAGTCTTTTCAAGTCTAGATATAAGTCTCTATCTATGAATACTCAACTCCTTTTGAATCACTAAATCACAGTATGGTTTTTGTGGGCAATAAATTGTAAAGAAACAGGTGCCAAAATTTCTAATATTCTTTTTTTTAAATAATTCAAGAACTGTTAAACCATATGTTCCTAGTGACTAATTAACCCTAAATTATGTTCCTGGAAATACTTTGGACAGTGAGCACATAGCTTGTCTACCACAGAACATGAGATTTGGAACCTGTGAAATATTTTATCTGTTTCTTTATTCCTTTTATAAATTCAAAAGATTATCCTCATTTCACAATGACAAAAGCTGAAGGTCAAAGAGTCTATGAGTGGTGTATTTGGTTGATGATAGCACTAATATTACTACTAAAGATTATATCAAATATGGTACCCAATGTTCAAGTTACTACTGCTGTGTAACAAATGACCCTAAAACTTAGTGGTTTAAAATAACAAAAATCATTTCATTCTCTCTCACAGGTTTCTGTGAGCCAGTAATTTCAGGAAGGGCTCAGCTGGGTGGTTAAGGCTCAGTCTACATGTGACTACCATTACGTGGTGATTAGAGTTGGAATTGCAGAGGTGCTAAAGCAGGAGGGGGCTGACTGGGCATTCTTTTCCCTTCATGTAGCCTCAGGGCCTCTCCATGTTGCCTCTCCCTTTGGCCTTCCTCTTGGCGCTGCATGGAGCCCTCAAGACACTTAGACTGCTTACATGGCAGCTCAGGGCTGCAAGCAAGTATTCAAAAGAAACTGGCAGACACTGTGTCACTTTTCATGACCTAGCCTCAGGAGTCACACTGCAACTCTTCTGCTGTAGTTACAAGCTCACCCAGATTAAAGGAGAGGCAACATAGATCTCACTTTTCCAGCAGAGGAAGTGTCAGCATTACTTTGCAAGAAGAACACGTGGGATGGGAGGTATTGTTGCAGTTATCTTTGGAAAATACAATCTGCCACACTTGGCATCTGTAGTTCTTTATATATTGTTGATTTATGCATCGTATTTAAACAAAATGTTTTAAAGTATTTATTTTATTTATTTGGCTGTGTTGGGTCTTAGTGCAGCACGCGGCTCTTCATCGTGGCACATGGGCTTCTCTCTAGTTGTGGCATGCGGGCTCAGTAGTTGCAGCTCACGGGCTTAGTTGCCCCGTGGCATATGGGGTCTTAGTTACCTGACCAGGGATTGAACCCATGTACCCTGCATTAGAAGACGGATTCTTAACCACTGGACTACCAGGGAAGTCCCAACAAAATGTTTTCTGATGTCTTGATAATGTTTTCATAGAAAAAGTATCATTAAATGGGTAGATATGCTTTCCCGCATTCATCCAGGACATTAGAAAAATCCATTTAGATTAGGAAGACATAGCTAAAGAACCACCATCCACAACTCTCCAAACTTATTTGGTCATGGAGCCCTTTTTATATAGCACTTCTATCAACATTTCCTGAAATAGTATTCCATGGAATAGAGCTTGAAAAATTCTGCCATGAACCAACAGTAACAACTTTTCCTAAAGAGTTATAATTGTCATAATTACAAATGACCCATTTTAATAGTGTCAACATGTCTGTTAATACACCTCTATTCAAAAATGACAAAAGATGCTATTTCTTCTGTGTTAGCATTATGTGTAAATATGTTGCTTCATTTTTGTTGAGATGTATTGTTGGATGCTATATCTGCCATTGATAAAAGGACTTCCTAATTGAATTTCATATCTTTGGTATTAAACATGGTTTAGCACATGATATCAATTGGCATTTGCAGTGAAGGAAAAAAAAAGGTGAAGATTCATTGCTAAATATCTAACAAGAAGCTACCTTTGTGTGTACATAGTTCATTCTACTTCACTCCATTTCATAAATGATGGACATACCCCCATCATCCAAAATCTTGGAAATTATTGTTTTATAATAAGTTAATCACAGGGTGTAGATCACAACATTTAAAAGATAGCATGTGAATACATCATTACTATCCTAGACCAAGTTTAACTAGAGAATAATTTCAAATGTTTTAACTGATATCCACAATGTATTTTTGTTTGATTAGAGTTTTAAATGAGAGTCAAGAGCAATGGTGACCTTCAAATATCCTATTCATTTTAAGGCTGCAGTAGATGATTTTAAACCAATTAATTGTAAGCATTATAAGTCAATGAGTTATTAGCATTCATGAATTCTATAACAGCCAATTTGTTCCCAAACCATTGAAGTGCCTGTTTTATAATGTCTTGGAGATGTAACCATAGGAACTAAGTGGTTGCCAACATAAACCTTTATGGTTAAGGAGTGTAAGTTTTTACCTTTTTGAATCATTTTGAAATATATACAGAACCCAGGTAATATACCTCAAGGACTATAGTTTTGTTCAAAGTTAAAAAGTTTTCTTATAGCTATCCAACCCCTAGAGTTCATTTATTCAAGGTGCATCCACAGAGTACTTGCTTTGTGCCAGGTACTATGTTACATACCATGAAGGATAAAATAGGAAACAAACACTGTTGCTACCATCTAGGAACTTAAAATATAGGAGGAGAGGTACAACATTTACCCAGGTTAGTGTGCAATCAACCAGAATGTATAAAGTATCATAAGGGAGAAATAAACCAAGCTGTTTCCTTATAAAAACATTTTTTGCACAACTGGTAGGGCCTAACACCTCTTACCCCATAAAAGGCTATGAAAAATGCATAAAATCAAAAACAAAAGAACCCAAACCACCTGTCATCTACAGGGCTGGCAATATATGTAAATCTATAAAATGGATTAAGGCTTTGATCAAGAAAAGCTTATCACTTCTCTCTACCTCCCTTCCTCTCTTCACCCAGCCCCAACTATAACCCCTCACTTGGGAGATCTATATCTATTGACACAACTATATCATCTATACCTATCTCCATACCCCAAGGGAGTAGTATGGTATCTTTATATGTAAATATTTGTATTTGTATAAATACATATATTTGGTATACTAAAAAGAAATATAGATATGTATCCTATAAATATGGATATTGGATATGGTATATATTTATATATGGGATAGAAGGAAAGAAGGAAAGTAGAAGAGGCAAAAAAGGAAAGAGAATGAGTCTAGTGTCTTTCCAGAATCAGGGAATTGAATGATACCCAACAGAAGATCCTGAGAATCCTTTCTCACTAACCACTACTACCTAAAAGACATGACTTCATAATCTCCATTATTTAACTGAGTCAATCACAGCAACAGTTTGTAAATGTTATGGTTTCAATTATGTTAACAATACTTGTCTATATAAAGGACTAGTTATCCAAAATAAAATGAAAAGACAACCTACAGAATGGGAGAAAATAGTTGTAAATGATGCAACCAACATGGGCTTAATTTCCAGAATATACAAAGAGCTCATACAACTCAATGACAAGAAAAACAACCCAATCGAAAAATGGCCAGAAGGACTAAATAGACATTTCTCTAAAGAAGAAATAAAAATGGCCAACAAGCACATGAAAAGATGCTCATCATCACTAATTATTAGAGAAATGCAAATCAAAACTACAATGAGGTACAACCTCACACTGGTCAGAATGGCCATCATAAAAAAAAATCTACAAATAACAAGTGCTGGAGAGGGTGTGGAGAAAAGGGAACCCTCCTACACTGTTGGTGGAAATGTAAATTGGTCCAGCCACTATGGAAAACAGTATGGAGGTTCATTAAAAAACTAAAAATAGAATTACCATATGATCCAGCAATCCCACTCCTGGACATATATCCAGACAAAACTAATCCAAAAAGATACATGCACCCCTATGTTCATAGCAGCACTGTTCACAATAGCCAAAACTGGAAACAACCTAAATGTCCATCAACAGATGAATGGATGAAGATGACATGGTACATGTATACAATGGAATACTAGTCAGCCATAAAAAAGAATGAAATAATGTCATTTGCAGCAACACAGATGCAACTAGAGATTATCGTACTAAGTGAAGTAAGTCAGAAAGAGAAAGACAAATACCATTTATCACTCATATATGGAATCTAAAATATGGCACAAATGAACCTATCTCAGAAACAGACTCACAGACATAGAGAACAGACTGGTAGTTGCCCGGGGGGAGGGGGTTGGGGGAAGGATGGAGTGGGAGGTTGGGGTGAGCAGATGTAAGTTATTATATATGGAATGGATAAACAACTAGGTCCTACTGCATAGCACAGAGAACTATATTCAGTATCTTATGATAAACCATAATGGAAAAGAATATTAAAAAAGAATGTATATATATATATATGTGTACGTATAACTGAATCACTTTGCTGTACAGCAGAAATTAACACAACCTTGTAAATCAACTATACTTCAATTAAAAAAAAAAAGGACTAGTTATCCAAAACACTGACTCACGCATACTGCTCTACTTCTGCCATATAATCACAGTCTTGGTGTGTCTCTAAATCTCTAGGTCTTGGAATTGAACTGTAGAACTTTTAGAGGAGAAGATCAATGCATTGGCATAATAGACTTTGCTACCTCTTCCATGGTGTTGGCAGGACAGAGTTAATTCACATTATATTTCCTGCAATTGAATGCATGTGTTTTGAATCACTTTTTGCCTTGATTTTCATGATAACATAAGAGATATACTCCTTGCAAAAGATAAAATGAAAACAAAACACAAGGATCACAAAGGAGAATAAAGAGTGGCATTCTGTATGATTTGAAACTGTATATTTAAGGAAGTATGCTAATTTTCTGCCAAAATGTTAATACTATTAAACTATGGTGTTTAAATGTATTCATAGTCAGCAGAAAACTTTAGAATTTCTAGAGATATAAAACAAAAACCTGACAGCTTTATTAAATCCACTAGGAAAAAAACGTACCCAACTTATATCAACCAACTCTTCTTTCTCAAGTTCTGAGGGTCAATGCATGTGGATTTTGGAGTCGTGTTTCCTACTACTTTGTAGATGGTACTAGCTTATTTCTAAATATAAACACTGGACAGAACAGAGAAGAGGGGAATATGAAAGAGATAAGAAAGCAGCAGAATCAACAATCCATAAAGAAAATGGAAAGGACAGTTCTTGTGACACATAAGTATTAAATGGGTAATGGCAGGAGGTTAAGGAGTGGTGCTGGGTATTGAAAGAGCCTTATGATAAAGGAAAGAATACATTCAATAAATTACCAGCAGAGTATACAATATATTTTATCAAGCTCTGAAGTTGAGATATTTTAAAGTTCTGATTTTTCTTTATCAAAGTTCCATTTAGCAGGATAGTTTTTCCCCTCTAAAAGGCTAGTTTTGGGTTTCCCTGGTGGCGCAGTGGTTAAGAATCTGCCTGCCAACGCAGGGGACACTGGTTCGAGCCCTGGTCCGGGAAGATCCCACATTCCGCAGAGCAAATATGCCCGTGAGCCACAACTACTGAAGCCTGCGCACCACATCTACTGAAGCCCGCGCGCCTAGAGCCCGTGCTCTGCAACAAGAGCAGCCATCGTAATGAGAAGCCCACGCACCACCCTGAAGAGTAGCCCCCACTTGCCTCAACTAGAGAAAGCCCACGCACAGCAACAAAGACCCAATGCAGCCAAAAAAAAAAAAAATTGAGGTCATCACGTGACCTTTGCTTCAAAAAAAAAAAAATAAAAGTCTAGTGTTCTCTTTTGCTAAATGCTATGTAGTTCTTTAGACTTCTTCTGTGCAGAGACTTGTTTCATGAATCACGGGAGGGAGATGCCTAAATATTCTTTACTGGTTGCTGCTTCTCCCAACACTGCATCTCTCTCTGCCATTGACTTTGATGTTGGTTCAAATAGTCCTGTAATGTTGCTCCTTTTGTTGATTTAATCAATACATAGAATTAGTGAACTTTTCTTTAAAGGTGTTCAACCTATTCTTTACCCAAGGCATAAACTTCTCTGAGAAGGTGAGAGCTATTCTGTGCTCTCTGGCACCTGTTGAGGAGTGAAATTAGTGTCCTTACAGAAGCTGGGACTTTTGGGTGTTCCTTTTTAGCCGACACTTCAGAGAGCAGGTGAACCCAATATGTACCAAAAGCTTTCACATCATCCTTTAAAATGAGCCAGAAAACATTTTCCCAAGGTTTGAGAATTCATCCAAGTTTACCATGCTGTCACTAGGAAACACGCTGAAATGACAGAGTACAATGCTCATCAACTAGCTAAGGTGTGACATTGGCTTCAGAATGACTAATGCTCAGAGAAAACCAAAACATCAGGCTTCTTCGCCTCCCTCCTTCTCCATCTGGAGTTTGCAGTGATTTCCCAGATCAGGCTAAATGCCAGCACCATATAGAAGTTACAATCAGCCCTTGAGGGTAGTTTCTTGCAGCAAAATGCAACTGAGCATTTTTTATTCCTAGTTCGAGCACAGCATCCCTAAGTAGCCTTAGGGACTAAGAAAATAACTCAGATGAAGGGTATCTAAAAAGAAGGGGAAAGTCAACAAATTCTGAGCCTTAGTTGAACAGCTTATTAATGATTTAGATTGATTTTAATAACCTCCAACTGTGACAATGTCTCTTTTTATTTAAATAAACTTCTTATATTAGAATAGTTCTAGATTTGCAGATTAGAGCTAGTACAAAGTTCTTGAGTACGTCCCACACAGTTTCACCTATTTTAACATCTTACATTAATAGGGTATACACGCCACAATTAACGAACCAATACTGATACATTATTATTAACTAAAGTTCATACTTTAGAGAGATTTCCTTAGTTTTTACCTACTGTTCTTTTTCTGTTCCGGATTCCGTCAGGATACCATGTTGCATTTAGTTGACATGCCTCCTTAGTTCTCTTGGCTGTGACAGTTTCTCAAAGTGTCTTTGGTTTTCAAGACCTTTGATCCCAAACGCAAATTCGTGTGCCCAATGCACAGTGAGGCCAAACAAACCAAAACAGCGGAGTTTGCAGCAGAGAAAGGTTTACTGCAGGGCCATACAAGGAGAGTCGGAGGCTCACACCACCAAAAAACTCCAAGCTCCCCGAAGGGTTTCAGCAAAGCATTTTTAAAGGCCAGGTAAGGGAGGGGCATCACAGGTCAAGTGATCAGCTTGTGTACAATTCTCTGACTGGTTGATGGTGAGGTAACAGGGCGGTGTCACAGGTGTTAACATTATCAATCCTTAGGCGCCAGCAGGTCTGGGGGTCACATGCCCATGATCATCACGTAGTTAATTCCTTCCATTTGGTGGTGTTTTCTAGCGTCTGAAAAACTCAGGAAATATGCATGAGATACTGTTATCTAAGTACTTCAGAGAGGAGCTACAGCAGAGAATATGGGGGAGGGGTCTGTCCCGGGGAGGCCCCATAGGGTCCTGCTCAGTTACACCGTGACACTTTTGAAAACCTGGGACAAAGCGAGAGAGTGGCATGGACATATATACACTACCAAATGTAAAATAGATAGCTAGTGGGAGGCAGCCGCATAGCACAGGGAGGTCAGCTCGGTGCTTTGTGACCACCTAGAGGGGTGGGATAGGGAGGGTGGGAGGGAGGGAGACGCAAGAGGGAAGAGATATGGGAACATATGTATATGTATAACTGATTCACTTTGTTATAAAGCAGAAACTAACACACCATTGTAAAGCAATTATACCCCAATAAAGATGTTTAAAAAAAAGTACCGATCAGGTGTTTCGTAGAATGTCCTTTAGTTGGTAGTTTTCTGATGTTTTTCTCCTGTTTAGACTGAGGTAATGGATTTTAAGGAGGAAGATCATAGAGGTAAACCATTTTCATCACATCCCATCAAGGGTCCATGCTCTCCACATGTCTTATCACTGATGATGTTAACCTTGATCACCTGCCTGAGGTAGTGTTTGTCAGGCTTCTTCACTGTAAAGTTACTGTTTCACTCCCTTTCAATACTCTACAGTTTGGAAGAAAATCACTATGCACGCACAGCTTCCACTGTGCTCCACTCCTTGAGAGCAGAATATCTAGATAAATCTTCCAGAGGGAGATTTGTCTATTCTCCCCCATTTATTTTTTTATTCAATCATTTATTTATATTAGTATAAATTCAGATATTTATATTTATAATTAGTGTTATAATCCAATACTACTTTATTTTGTTACACAAATTATTTCAGCTTTGGCTATTGGGAGCTCTTTCAGTGGGCTTCTCTGCCACTTTGACATAGCTCCATTATTGTGTTTTGTTTTGTTTTGTTTTGTTTGAAATCTGCTTTATTTTCTGACACTAGAAGATGCTCTGGCACTAAAAGATGTATATCTCCTGCACTTGTCCTAGAATCAGTCATTTCTCCAGGAATGCTCAGTTCCTTTTATTGGGGAATGGTATTAGAAACAAAGATCTGGGTGCTAGGCATCCACATTGTTACTGTGGTATTGTTCATTTTAGGCCCTCTCAGCTGACAGAGCAAGAAAAGTTATGTGCATATACTAACCCGTGTAACTACACATATCTATAAATATTTCTACATGTACCTATCTTTACCCATATTAAGGCAAATACAAGGTCATACTAATATCACCAACTCTTATAATCCAATGGAATCATTCTAGCCCCTGCCCTTGCTTATCTGTAACCTCACATTTCAACAAGAAACCATCTGCCATTCATTTACTTAATTGTTCATTTCCAATATACAGGTATATTGGTTTCCAAACTGTTAACCCACACCCCTATGAGAAATGCTTTTATCGAGCACAGTGCTTATGTACAGTTCCTTTTAACTTTAAAGAGTCCACTCATTTCCAAAGTTATTTAGGTCAGCATCTTCTTCCCCCAACCCTTCAGTGAGATTATTTAATGCATTTTTAGTTTAGTTGGATTTTTGTGTTACATTCTGTATTTCATCCTGGGATCCCCTAACTTCCTAATAAACTTTAAAATTTTTGCATATGTTAAGGTTCACTCTTTGTACTGTCAAGTTTTATGGGTTTTGGGGGGGGGGGTTGGGGTTTTTTTGTTTTTGTTTTTGTTTTTTGCGGTACGCGGGCCTCTCACTGTTGTGGCCTCTCCCGTTGCGGAGCACAGGCTCCGGACGCGCAGCCTCAGCGGCCATGGCTCACGGGCCCAGCCGCTCCATGGCATGTGGGATCTTCCCGGACCGGGGCACGAACCCGTGTCCCCTGCATCGGCAGGCGGACTCTCAACCACTGCACCACCAGGGAAGCCCAAGTTTTATGGGTTTTGACAGATACATAATGTCATGTATCCACTATTATGGTATCATGTGGAATAATTTCAGTGCCCTAAAAATTCCCCTCTGTTTCACGTGTGTAACACCTTCCCCCATTGACAATCACTGATATGTTTGCTGTCTCTATAGTTTTGCCTTTTCCAAAATGTCATATAAATGGAATTATATCGTATATACCCTTTTTAGACTGCCTTCTATCACTTAAGAATATGTACATAAGATTCATCTATGTCTTTGTATGGCTTGAGATCTCATTCTTTTTTTCCCTGAATGTATTCCATCATATGGATATACCCCAATTTGTTTATACGTTCACCTATTGAACAACATCTTGGTGGCATCTAGTTTTTGGTGATTATTAATAAAGCTGCTATAAACATTTGTGCACAGGTTTTGTGTGGGCATAAGTTTTCAAATCAATTGGGTAAATATCTGGGAGCATGATTGCGGGATTGTATGGTAAGATGACTATGTTCAGCTTTGTAAGAATCTGCCAAACTGTTTTCCAAAGTGGCTGTACCATTTTGCATTCCCATTACCAGTAAGCAAATGAGAGTTCTTGTTGCTTTGCATCCTTGCCAGGAGTTGGTATTGTCAGGGTATTTGTCTGTTTGTTTGTTTGTTCGTTTTTGCCATTCTAATACATGTGTGCAATGTTTTCTTTGAACTTATCTCACTGAGAAAATGGTTTTCTATCCCTTCCTTGCAGGAAATCAAACTATATTGCTGATCTGGATGTGTGCATGAAAGGAAGAGAGAAAGAATTTACTCAAAAATTACTTGGCAATTTTCCTACAAAAATTTTCCTACAAATAGTGATGATTTCCTACACAGTAACGGGCTTTGTGCAAGTGTTTTCAGAGCATCTCCTTTCTCCTTTAAGTTTCCTTCAGAGGCACATAGGTGTTTTAGGGGAGTGAAGAGCCCTTTGACATTCTGTAACAATCCTCTGTAAAAATCCTGTTCTACTACCACATGATAGGTGCAGGCTGGAAAGTTGGATATAAATTTTCTTCTTACTTGAGATTAATCAATTTCACTGCATCAACTCATCTTAGCATACAAAGATTTACCAAGCCACTTCTCAGTATCCTTTTACCTTCTAACCTTTAGCTCCTTGTCGCACATTGAACTGCGGCAGCAGTTGTGAATCTCAGAAAAGCAAAAGTATGGAGAATGTGAAAGAAGAAGAGGTCTGTGAAATCCTCTAGATACGAGACAGAATATTTTGCAGGGATAAGGCATTGGTCCCATCTCCTTACTGAACGTACCAGCATGAGAGTACCATCGGGGAAATTACCATCAAGTAAAAAAGAAGGAAAATCACCTAAGAAGAGAATAGTTGGTAGGCTGGGCGAAAGACTTCTGTTCAGGACAGAATGGCATATTTCATGTTCCCTTCTCCACCGCCACCAGGCAGCTGTGATTTCATACTCCTAGTTGTTCTATTTCTATTATCTCTCCCTCTAATCTATTTTTATTCTATAGGCTACTGCTGGTGAAGTCATGTTGTTTTCCTGCTCAAATACTCTTACTAGCTCTCCAATGGTTTCAGGACCAACTTCAATCCTTGTCTTACCTCCAAAACTCACTACCATCTAACCTTAAACTATTACTATAGTCTTTATCACCTACCTCTCTCTCTCATTCATTCAGCACCTCAAACTCTAGACAGAAGGGACAGATCACTTGAAATACGCCCTGTGCTTTCCCGTGCCTTTACATACCACATTACTCCCACTTCACATACCTTCCATTCCCTCTCCAATCTCCAAATACTTATCCCCACCCATCTTTCTGAGCCTAGTTTATATGCCATTTATTCTATGCATTTTCTTTGACTCTCCTAGTTGGAAGGAACTAATCACTTTAAAATTTCCTCGCAGTTTGTTTTTTATTCTTTTTTCACAGCACTTTACTTCCTACTCTGTATTAGTGTTCATTAAATATAATGTTGTTTCTTTATCATTTCCTGGGCTTTTAAAGCAATTTTTTCTCTTTCTCATCCCCCCGGTTTCCAGTTTCATTTGCCAACTTTCTCTGCCTGAAGAAGGAAGATAGGAAAGGTGGGCTGATGATCAACCATTGCCTAATAAGTTACCACTCTTGCATGGTGAACATTGCCTAGTCTCTTCTCTAGTCTGACTCAACAAATAATCTCAAATAATTGAGAGTTGGCTGATATTTTATTTTAACCATAATTTGGAGGGTCTTGACCTTCTTTTCATTCCCCCTTATCATAACAGCCTATGACTGGCATGTAAAGACTTGAACATGAGCAGTCAGAACCCATGGTTTGGAAAGATATCTTGTGTTCCTGGGTTGGAAGAATTAAAATTGTTAAAATGTCCATACTACTCAAAGCCATGTATAGATTAAATGGCATTTTTTGTAGTAATAGAAAAAAAAATCCTAAAATTCATATGGAATCACAAAAGACCCCAAATAGCCAAGGCAGGTCTTGAGAAAGAAGAACAAAACTAGAGGTATCACACTTCTGATGTCAAGCTATATTACAAAACTACAATAATCAAAGACAGTATGGTACTGGCATAAAAACAGACACATAGACAAATGGAACAGAACTGACAGTACAGAAATAAACCCATGCATGTACAGTCAACTAATATTTAACAAGGGAGCCAAGAATACTCAATGGAGAAAAGCGAGTCTCTTCAATAAATAATGTTGGAGGACTTCCCTGGTGGTGCAGTGACTAGGAGTCTGCCTGCCAATGCAGGGGAGACGGGTTTGATCCCTGGTCTGGGAAGATCCCACATGCCGCGGAGCAACTAATCCCTTGTGCCACAACTACTGAGCCTGTGCTCTGGAGCCTATTGAGTCACAACTACCGAGCCCACATGCCACAACTACTGAAGCCCACACACTCTAGGGCCAGCTTGCTGCAACTAATGAGCCCGCATGCCACAACTACTGAAGCTCACGTGCCTAGAGCCTGTGCTCTGCAACATGAGAAGCCATTGCAATGAGAAGCCTGTGCACAGCAACGAAGAGTAGCCCCTGCTCGCCGCAACTAGAGAAAGTCCACGTGCAGCAACAAAGACCCAATGCAGCAAAAATAATTTTTTTTAAATAAGTAGTGCTGGGAAAACTGGATATTCACATGTAAATGAATGAAATTGAAACCTGGTCTTATACCACTCACTAAAATTAACTCGAAATGGATTAAAGACTTAAATGTAAGAACTATAACCATAAAACTCCTGGAAGAAAACATAGGAAGAGAAATCAGTCAACGATTTTTTGGCTATGACATCAAAAACACAAGCAACAAAAGCAAAAATAAACAAATAGGACTATGTCAACTAAAAACCTTCTGCACAGCAAAAGAAGTGATTAACAAAATGAAAAGGCAACCTGCAAAATGGCAAAAAGTATTTGCAAACCACTCTCTGATAAGGTGTTAATATCCAAAATATATAAGGAATTCATACAACTCAAGAGCGAAAAACAATTTGATTAAAAACTGGGCATAAGGATTCAAATGGACAATTTTACAAAGAAGATATACAAATGGCCTACTGGTACATGAAAAGGTGTTCAACATCATGAATTATCAGGGAAATGCAAATCAAAACCGCAATGAGATATCACCTCACACCTCTTAGGATAGCTAATATCAAAAAGACAAATGACAACAAGTATTGGTGAGGATGTGGTGAAAAGGGAACACTTGTATGCTGTTGGTGGGAATATTAATTGGTTCAGCCACTATGGAAAACAGTTTGGAATTTCCTCAAAAATTTAAAAATAGAACTACCATATGATTTAGCAACCCCACTTCTGAGTATATATCCAAAGGAAATGAAATCAGGATCTTCAAGAGATATCGCCCTTTCATGTTCATTGCAGCATTATACACAATAGTCAAGATATGGAAACAACCTAAGTGTCTGTCAGTGGATGAATGGATAAAGAAGATGTGATATATATATATATATATATATATATATATATATTATATATATATATGTACAATGGAATATTATCCAGCCGCAAGAAAGGACATCCTGCCATTTGTGGTAACATGGATGAACCTTATGCTAAGTAAAATAAATCAGAGAGAGAAAGACAAATACTGCATGATCTCACTTATATGTAGGACCTAAAAATCCAAACTCATAGAAACAGAAAGTAGAAGAGCAGTGTCCAGGGGCTGAGGGGTGGGGGAAATGGGGAGAAGTTAGTCAAAGTATACAAACTTTCACTTATAAGATGAGTGAGGCTGGTGATCTATTGTACAACATGTGACTATAATTGACAATACTGTATTGTATACTTGAAAGTTACTAAGAGAGTAGGTCTTAAAATTTCTTACCACACACATACACACACACACACACACACACACACACACACAAAAAGTAACCATTTGCGATGATAGGTGTGTTAACTAACGTTATTGTGGTAATCATTTCAAAACGTGCACGTATGTCAAATCACCACATCGTACACCTGAAACTTACACAATGTCCTATGTCACTTATAGCTCAATAAAGCTGGGGAGAAAAAGAACTTATGGTTTTATTTAGCTTTCATCAATTGCTTGTTTATCTAAAGCTAGTCTCTTTATTTCTTCAGTCTCAAGTATTGGGGTAGAAATGTGCTTCTTAATCAATGTATCAAATTTTGACTCACCCTTGAGTGGATGAGAGGCTAAAGAGAGGTTTTCCAGAATTATATTTTCCTTTAAAAATGCACTGGCTTTCCGGTTAAATATGTGGGATAAATTCAATAGCTTTTCCTTATTATGTCAAGCTACTTTAAATATTTCTACTTTAAAACCAATGAGTTAAAATTATTGACCTTCAGACCTAATACACAAGTGATTTTTAAAAGCATCTAGGGGCTTCCCTGGTGGCGCAGTGGTTGAGAGTCCGTCTGCTGATGCAGGGGACACGGGTTCATGCCCTGGTCCGGGAAGATCCCACATGCCGTGGAGCGGATGGGCCCGTGAGCCATGGCCGCTGGGCCTGCGCGTTCACAGCCTGTGCTCTGCAACGGGAGAGGCCACAACAGTGAGAGGCCTGCGTACAGCAAAAAAAAAAAAAACAAAAAAAAAAACGCATCTAATTGTTAGGCTTCCAAAGTTTCTTACAATAAACATTTGGTATGGAATATAGACTTTAAGGAGGAATAGCCAAGGAATCAGGGACCAAGATTTTAGTCCTGGCTCTGACACTGTGTGACCTTGGGCAAGACATGTAACCTCTGGGTGATGTATTTCCTAATCTGTAAATTTGTGCTTTGGACCAGGTGGTCTTTATCATCCCTCTCAACCTAAAAAAATGTGTAATTTTTAAATGCAAAACCAAAAGTTATTTTTCACTTTTAACTTCTACTATTGTACATTTAAAAAAATCAAATCTGAATATATTACTCAGCTTTTCCCTAATAAAAATTCTATTAAATTTTTTATCAGTAATAATAGTTTTATCCAGCCACTGATATTTTTATACCATCTGTCAGAGTATTTACTTACAGCCATTTTAGATTAAAGTTGATAGCTACTTAATTTTTCAAGTTCCGAAAGATGGAAATTTCCATAAAGAATACAGTTGTCTTAGATTAGCACTTGTTTCTTATGATATTCAATAACTTTTGTAAAATCTGCTTAGTTTTAAAATCAAATGCTATACTTTCAGAGATACAAACATGGCTCACTATAAATTCCCCAAAGTCTAAAGATTCCGTAACAAATTTTCCTCATAAGTCGGTTAGTTCAGTAATAAAGAGGTCAGGCTTTGGAGTCACATGTATCTGGGTGTCTACCCATGCCCTTCCAATGTTTAATTTTACATCCTCAAAAATATTATGTATTTATGATCACTGTCTTCATCTGTAAAAGAAAGATAATATTAGCACCTGTTTATTGAAGTTCTGAGAATTGAATACCATAATGCATGTACAATTCCTGATAACAGTAAGCACTCAAAAAATGACTCAAGGAAGAACATGCCTTCGCAGGTTTAGCAATCTAATCAAGAAGTTTTAACTTTCCTTTACTCCCACCCACTGCATTTCACAGAATGTCATTCTAGTAGCTCCTGTTGACCACTGTGGTCCTATCTTTAATGGGGTTGTGACATCTGAGGTGGCCAGATAATTCTACTGTTTCTGTTTATCACACTTCAGAAGAGAGCAACCAGTCTGTTGCTTAGGAGCCATTTCCCATACCATGAAATCACAAGAAAAAAGAAAAAGCTGACACAGGAATGGGCACAGACGAGCCATCTGAAGGTCCAGGTCCAGAGATTTTATTAAACAAATGGAGGAACCAGAGTATGGGTGAAACACATTTCTCTCAATGATCTAGCTGAAAACCTAGAAATAGCACACCAGGTACTCCATCCTGAATCCGCTGCCCTAATCATGTTCTCTGCAATTTCTACAGTGTAGTCATTTTGGTTTCTGTTTGAAAGATAAATGGTCTTTGGTGTTCAGTGACTCTTGGATGAAATCATGCCTAGGTCATGGATGAAAAGCGAAGAATTAGAATCCAAAGAGTACTTCCAGCCTTTGTCACTTCATTTTCCATTTGGTTGAAAGCATACTCACTGAGCATGTGGATAAGGTCCCTCAGATAGTGACAACTGATAAAAAAGGAAGAGTATAGTCAGGTGATAAAAAGTTCTGGATTAGTTATGGTAAAAACACAACGTAAATATTTCATAGAATATTGTATGTCAGGGTTGGAAACAGTCTTAGCATCTAATCCAGTCTTCTCAATTTGCAATGAGTAAACTTATCCTTGCTTTAGGTCATATACCTATACCTGTCAAAGACCCAAAAGCTCAAATTAGCTTACAGAGAATACAACATATTTATTTTTTGTTATAAATAAAATGAGATTAACGTGCAAGAAAAGAATCTCTGAGCCTCAGTTTTCAAAGAAGAACCAATATATTTAAAAGATAAGATTGTATAGAGAAGCAAATAATTCATAATTTCACTTAAATCAATTAAGTCTAGAAATATAATGATTTATGTAGCATATTTAAATATTGGATCTATCTTTTCAATATATTTTACAATAAATTCACTTGAAATGTTTTAGTTAATAATTTTTATTTATTTTTATATTTTAATCAATTGTATGACTTCTAAATGAATGTGAAAGAGCATTGTAAACTGTAAAGTATAAGTAGATTACTAATAACAGTAACATTTTTGCAAATCAGGTTTTTTTAACTTTTTAATCTACATTATATTCTTAAGATTATTTCTTGAAACATTCTGCATTAAGTAAATAAAATGATTCGTAACATTCATGCAATTTATTACTAAAACTTCCATCTCAGTGTTAATATGTTTGCACCCAAGCTATACTCTATTTTATAATCAAAATATTTCTTTGACTGCTTCTTTCCTTTACTCCATATGTAATCATATTGATGTACCATATCATTGGTCTGATTTGTGTTTCCTTCCCTTTATTATCACTCCAAATAGGAAGAGAAGATTGTATAAGAAGCTGGGTCCCAATGCATCTCTGGAAATGTTTGTTAAATTGTGTATTCTCCACACCATTTGCTAAGAATTAGTGATTAACTCAGATTTATACAGGAATCAGGGGTCATTGTAACTGGAATTGAAATCCCCTATCATTTTCCCCTTGTTCAGCCGTTTCCTTCGGCTTAAGAGCAAAAATAGCCATCTGAAAATCACTAAGAGGCATGGTTTACGTCTAGGGTTTCCATCCTTTTCAGGTTTCAAAAGCAATATTAAAAATTTTACTTCACCCTAAAACTTCATTGTGCAGAGAAAATGTAATTTATTTATTTTGTCTATAACTAATTTAGGCTTCCTATTGAGTTTCCCACTCTCTGTTTGGTGAGGGTAAAAATTAATTTAATGTCCAATCCAGTTTAAATCTTAGTCTGATCTAATAAATTAAATAGTCTCTTTAGGGAGTGTTCAGTTTCTCTTGGTAAAAGAGCTTAGTCTCTAAGACAGCTTCCCCCTCCTCCTTACTTCTCTCTTAGGTCGAAGCATAGTTGTACGGGGGAGTGGGATGTGGCTTCGGTGACCTCATGGCAGAGGGAATGCTGGGACCCTTGCATGTTAAGTCCCTGACCTCCTCTGGTCTCTGCAGTAATATCCTTTGCCCACATGGTTGCACGTTGCTGTGCTGTTACGTAGAGCCAAAGATGTGGCTAGTGTAACTCACGATCCCCATCTCTCTCTTGGCTTTTTCAGAGCTAGTGCCATTCTTGACTAAGTCAAAATCACCTCAATTCCCACTAGCTGTTTATTCCTCATTCTCTCCACATCCTCCATTGAGCCAACTCGCCCAACAATCCAGACCTAGCCTGGGCTTCTGGATCACCTTTTGCTGCATTGGAGCGTCCATAGGCAGCGCCACTGACTCTTAATGTAACATCTAATCCAGTCAAGAATAAGGTAACTCAGTAAAGCCAAACCCTAGGAGTTCTGTTTGCACAACTAAACTAATACGGAGGTACCCCAGGTTAATGTAGGGACATTAACTGAGAGGGTATTACTTTCCAGAGTCCTAAGCGGGGAAAGAGGAGGAAGAACCCTCTGCCCCCGGGGTTACCCTTACTATTTTAATAAACTAATCGGGACCCACAATTTTGTTGTCACTTATTTAGTAAATCCCATCAGCGATCCTTGTCATAATTCCCTATGGCCAGAAAAATGCAAATCTTCCCTTCGTCTCCATATATGCATAACCGCTCTATGCACCTCTGTCCTAGCCTGGGCTTAATATACTAAAGGAGGAAAAGAAGGAATGTACAGGTCAACTGCTTGGATTACAAGGCTTTTTTGCCTCACAATAAGATTTTTAAAAATGTTTGATTAATTTTTTCCTTTTTTAAAGCTTGCATTTTTTTAAAAGAGAATAAGCAGTAAGTATGTAACTTTCAAAGCAAAAATGGAAAAACATTTACCAGTCAAAAAGAGTACAGTAAAGAAGAGGTAAAAGGAAGTAGAGAAAAAAACAGGGATAAATAGAAAGCAGAAAATAAGATAGAAGGCATTATTCAAATAAATAAGTAATCACAATAAATGTAAAGTTACCTAAATCACCAATTAAAAGTTAGATATTCTAACACTGACTTTTTAAGGATACAGCTATATAATTTTATAAAAAATAAACGTAAATGTAAAAACACAGAAATGTTGAAAATAAAGGATTAGGAAAAATACACCAGGATAAAAACACCTTAAAAATGTACTGATAGCAATATCACATAAAATATAATTAGGGGAAAATAGTAACAGCATGGTGAAAAACACTCAAATTCATCAGGATGATACGAAATTCTAAAACCTGGGTGAACATTAGTAGCCTATCTTCAAATAGTTAAGGGGAAAATTGACAGAATTACATGTATAGATGAACAAATCCAGCATGATAAAATCTCTCTAACAAATCTATTTCAGTAATTGATAGGTGAAGTGGACAAAATAATTAATAAGGTTTTGAAAAGTTTGATAAACTTAATTGACAAATTGGTTTAAAAGATGTATATTTGTATATTACCCAGTTCTAGCAATTATAGAATCCGTATCCTTCTCAGGCATATAAGAAACATTTATGTGAAGGTGAAAGAATTTCTAGGTCTTAGAGCAAGTCTGAAAATATTTTAGAAAATCAACTATATAGACTACAGTCTCTTATTCAACTATAATTATTTTTAAAAATGAAATAACAAAAAAATCATTGAGGGCTTCCCTGGTGGCGCAGTGGTTGAGAGTCTGCCTACCGTTGCAGGGGACACGGCAGGGGACACCAGGTTCGTGCCCGGTCCGGGAAGATCCCACATGCCGCGGAGCGGCTGGGCCTGTGAGCCATGGCCGTTAAGCCTGTGCGTCCGGAGCCTGTGCTCCGCAATGGGAGAGGCCACAACAGTGAGAGGCCCGCGTAACGCAAAAAAAAAAAAAAAAAAAAAAAAATCATTGAAATCATAAATAATCTGTGTAAGATAGGGTTAACTTGTGATTGGTCTCTGCTAGTGCTATGCTTATCCTTAGGGACACCTACATGTATGCTACTGGCCCTTGGTCAAGGCAGGGATAAAATGTACTAGCTAGTGCTTTAAAATGTGTGCATACTCAGATTTTGAGCGTCAAAAGATGAATATCCTCCTTCTTTGCATTCCTTTTGTAACATCTTTATTTTTCTCTATATCATCACCCACTGCAGATACCTGTAAATGTTCTGGGTAAACCAAGGTGTGAATCTTGTACTGGTAAAGACACACCAATAATTTTTCAATACAGAGTATTGCAAGGGCAGGAAGAAGGGATGACTTTTCTATTCTTATAACAAGGAAGATAGAAATGGAGGTTTTTTTTTTTAAGTAAGAGAGGTGAGATATAGCTAGTGTTATCCAACTCCCCCTCCCCATTCTGTTCAGCCCTCCACACAATTGCAAACTTTGGTAAACCTATAATGTTCCAGATTGTCAAAGACAAAATTAATTCTGCTTAGAGAAATCTCTACTGCAGTATCAGTTGATATTTAAAAACAGGAAAAATAGATGGGGAGAAAAGTCATAGGGCTCACACATTTTCTTCTTCACCTCTCCTCCTCCTCTACCTCCTCCTCCTTCTTTCTCTAAGTGGAAAGGAAAAACTATTTTAGGAACAAGATATGCAAGCAAATACAATATTCATTTAAGTGACAATTTACCAAATGATTTCTTGAACTTATGTTAATTTTTTTCTAAAAGCTTCCAAAGGTTGGAATGATAGATATATTTCACAGCTATTTGTTGGCATGTCAGACCTTTTTATTTATTTATTTTTTTGGTGCAGCCACTATGGAAAACAATATGAACTTTCCTCAAAAAATTAAAAATAAATCTACCATATGATCTAGCAATCCCACTTCTGGGTATATATCCAAAGGAAATGAAAACAGGACATGGAAGAGATATATGTTCTCCCATGTTTACTGCATCCGTTCTGTATAGAAATTCGGAAACCTTCACTGGAGGTGAGACTTGTATAACAGGAGCTGACAGTAGATGCTTTAGTCAGAAACTATGCTAGGAATAACTAGTCCTAGCTGTACTGGAAAGGGCTGAAAAATAAAAAATTCCATTATGATTAGCATTAAAAATTCCACAAAATATCTCAAATATCCAGGTGTCTCTTTGACTATGATATAAGACCTAAAATTGTTTCCATATAATGTGTGTTTCCTCCTCTGAGGAAAACTGGGAGGGCCTTGAATGGACTAACTGCAAGTTCTCTTTCCCCTGTGTTCCCATCATAAGGTCCTCTAGCCAAACAGCCCTCCTTATCAAGGGGACCAGGCACAGTGCCTGCTTCTCCCTGAATAGTAAGTTTCAGTTCCCTGGTAGCCAGAGGAATTAGTCAAACAAGTCACTCACACCCTTTAACAGGAACCAAGGGTCATCTCATTCTCTTGCTACTACAAAACCTGCGTCTTACAGCTCCTACTCGTTCATTCTATTCCCAAGTGCAACCCTAGTGTGGTCCTTAGTGGTATGTTTCGAATATATATGACTGATAACTGTTGTCAATCTCATCTGCTGAATTTCAGTGTTATGTGTTCAGCCATCCTCATAAACCTAAGGAGGGAATCCTTCTCTCACCAATGGGGTGAAGTAGAAGTGAATAAAACAATTGGCATCATGAACAAGGTGGCTCAACCATGACCAGTGACACCTGGACCTGGTCAGCTTTAACTGCTCTTGGCTAATGAATCCTGTGATACAGCAGCAGCTGCCTGGGACAGAACTGCCAGTTGCTGGTGGGCTTGTTCTTTGGCTTGCAGGGCACTTTGTTGTCTCTCTCATGTGTTACCATATCTTCCCACCCACCCTAAAGTACTCTCGTCTCTGAGATAAGATACGCTGTTAATTGGTTATACCCCAGGGTGACATGCCATTGGGTTCAGCCTGTGTTTGCCAGTGGTCTCTGAGGCTCCCATCTGTAACAGCAGTAACAATACAGTGTCCTAACCTGTTGGTGCTGAGTCCTGCTTACCAAGGTCTGGGCTGGTGACCATCACTGGCTGCTTGGGGCAGCCATAAGGACATTTTTTGTGATTGTACATTCCTGTGATTGACCCAGGGAAAGCTCTTTGTGACGTTTCAAAGAAGGAGACCACCAACACAGGGAGAATTAAGTATGGCATCCCAATTGCCAAATAGTCATTGTTGTTTAGGCAAGGATAGCGACCTTGCTTGTTTCCTGTGCTGCTCCTTTGCTGCTGTCATACACTCTCCAGACTCCTAAAGCTGTTGAGGTGCAAATCCATTACTGAGGGCAACCTGTGGCCCAGACATTAACAAGAAAAAAAAAAAAGGAAGGAGCATTTGGTCTTAGCCCTTCCCCAGTTGAGGTAACTCAACTGCTCTCCCAGTGCAAACCCCCTAGCCAATGTGCCTCGCCTGTGCTTACCAGGATGCCAAAGGGCTAATCTTGCCATCACGATGTTTGATGACCACCAACTAACTGGTCCATAGACAAAATGACCTTACTGCATGTGTACACTGATCTGGGGAAATTGACTGGAGGAAACTACGACTGTTTGTAAGGTGGGGGCCCAATCTCCTGCACTATTCCCAGAAACTCCACACCATGGACAGAAAGACAGAAACTAAAAGCTTCAACTTTACATGGCTAGAAATCCAAAATATTCTAAGAAACTACATCCAGAGTGAAAAGAAGAAAGAAAGAAAGGAAGAAAGAAAGAAAGAAAGAAAGAAAGAAAGAAAGAAAGAAAGAAAGAAAGAAAGAAAAAGAAGGGAAGGAGGGAGGGAAGGAAGGAAGGAAGGAAGAAGGAAGGAAAGAAAGAAAGGAAGGAAGAAAGAAAGAAAGAAAGGAAGAAAGAAAGGGAGAAAGGGAACAAGCCAGCAAACCTGTGCAGCAAGAGAAAGCAGGATCGTAGTGGAAGATTGTCTTAAGCCATTGACCTCAGGGTTCTGAGCCCAGCCTTCTTCTGCTGCAGCACTCTGCTGCCTATGCCCATCCTGCAACAAAAGTCCTGAATGGGAGTTATAAGGAAAAGCACCCATGGTACCCCTATGGCACAGCACAAGGGTTAATTCTAACCCAGCGTAAGCCTTGAGTCCTTAAACAACACAACCATTGCTGTGGGGGAGGCTTCCAACCTTGAATACACTGATTTTTTTAGGAGAACCACTGACCAGAACTGCACACCCTGGTTAGGTAACCATTTGCTTGACTTGTTTTACAACAGGAGGTTCTGGTAAAGAACGTGGAACTAACAAGCCACCACCAACCAGAAGAATTCAGGAAAGGTAAAAAGGACAAAGGAGACACCAGTCCGTATGTCCTACTGACCTCCCAGAATCCTTCTCGCTGGAACCCATCTTGGCTGAGTGATGTGCATGCCACCAGGAAGGACCCTGAGTCAGAGTGATTGGCCAGAGACAACCTGGAAACTAACCCCACTACCATAAAACCTGAGACTGTGAGCCACGTGGCAGAGCAGTTCTCCTGGGTTCCCTTACCCTCCTGCTCTCCACGCAGGTGCCCCTTCCCAATAAAGTCTCTTGCTTTGTCAGCACGTGTGTCTCCTAGGACAATTCATTTCCTACTGTTAGACAAGAGCCCACTCTCGGGCCCTGGAAAGAGTCCCCCTTCCTGCAACAAGGTGAGGCTCTCTGTAGGAAGAAAGTTATGAACATAAGCAGGGTAAAGAGAACCCTTCATTCCTGTAGTATATCCAGTGACAAAGCGATAATGAAAAAAAGGGGAATAAAATTTAAAAACCTGGATACTACTGGAGGAAACAAACAAAATAATGAAAGAAAAATCCAGAATTTGACCCAATTGGAAATTTGAAATTTACTAAAATAGTGTATACAGCAAAAAGATAAAATTATGCTGTTTGGCTTTTGCATCTCTGCCTCATAGGTTCTGAATTAACTTGAACATCTGTTAAGTCACACCAATTGGCAAAACTTCATGAACTTCATCAATACTGGGGCTCAAATTAGAGTTATGCTTAGGAATGCACTAAATTTAAACATGGTTCTCCTATAATCTTAGGGGAGTTACAGTATATAAAATAGAGGACAAATAGGTATGCCTCACCTTAACCATCATTTCCATTGCCTAAATTTTCCATAGTTATAGCACTGACAGGCTTGAAATATCCAAGTAGCATGGACACTCTAACCCAATGAGTAATAAATTAAAATTCAATAAATGGTTGACAGAAATTGGCTTAACAAAATAAAATCCCATGGACAACACTCCTCCCAGGTAAAAATAGTTAATATGGCCCAATCAATGTAAATTAAACCAGGGTCTTTAAGGATTTAAACTTATTTATAAGACCTAGTAGTTGAAGGGGTGGTTATCTCAGCTGCTTCTCCATTAAACATCTCATTTTGGCCTGTTCTTAATCCTGGAAAGAATGAGTCGTGCCTCCTAATGAAAAAGGGTAAGACCCAAGGGTCAGCACAATTGATCACCTGTCAGACAGTCATTGTAGAACTGGTTTCCCTGGGCAAGAAATGTCCGTATCTGCACAAGTTTACAGACTCCTGGACCATTGCCTAAAATTTGTCCCCTGTGGGGTAAAGAACTCTGAGAAGCTATTGGCTTCACAGATACCCAAAATGTAAATCAAGGTAACAGATGTCTCTACATATACTAAAGCCACAACACAAAGCTGCACCAGGACACTCCTCATGCCCTTTGGAATTCCCGGCATTACCGGTAGTGACCAAAGCACTAGTTCCATTTCTCAAAATATACAATGTTGAGCTTCTGAAGAAGGTATTCAATGGAACTTCCACCTCTCCTATAGGCCCCGGCAGCTGGCTTAATTGGGAGGCATAATGGGCTTCTTGAAGAACTCCTATTTTAGTTTAAAAATGTCAAGTGGACCCCATGCTGGTTGTTACCTTTGCCACAGGCATTGATTAATCTAAAAGGACACGTACTCTCTACCACAATGCCACACAATTCCCTCGATATACTTGATTGGCCATAAAAAGGGACACTTCTAAAGTTTATATTTTTTACAACAATCTCACCAAGTCCTTTTCCCCCTGGTCAAAGTAACTACTTTGCTTTCTAGGGAGGTACTTCTCTTACTCCCTAGAATTCTTACTCATCATCAAGGTTTAAAGTGGTGTCAAGGGTAAACTGTAGAATAAGTCCTAATATTATGGGTGCCTTGACATCTTGGGAAAACCAGAGGGGTCTCAGATAGCCTAACTGCAAGTTCCCCTTTCCCATTGTGCTCATCAGAATGAGGTCCCCTAGTCAAACAACACTCCTCATCACAGGGACCAGGCGTAGTACCTGCCTCTGCAGGTTTCAGTTCCCTTCCAACCAGCAGAATTACTTCTACAAACCAATCACATGCTCCCATAGGAACCAGGGGGCACCTCATCCTCTTGTTTACTAGAAAGCTTGCCTTCCACAGCCCCTGCTCATCCATTCTGTACATGAATGCAACACCTGTTTGACCCTGCATGGCTGGTGTTCTCTTTCCCCAGGTTGTGAATATATATGACTAATAAACTGTTGTCAGTCTCACTTGTCAAGTGTTTGTCATGTGCTCAACCATCCCTATAACACTAGAACAGGACTCCCTCCCTCCCCAACAAGGTGAAGTGGAGGTGAATAGAACATTGACCACTCAAGGATCAAGGAAGTAGGCATTAATTTTTTTAAATTGAAGTATAGTTGATTGACAATATTATATTAGTTTTAGGTGTACAACATAGCCATTCAATATTTTTATAGATATGCACCATAAAAATTATTATAATTTATTGACTACTCCCTGTGCTGTATATTACATCCCAGTGACTTATTTATTTTATAACTGGTAGTTTGTATCGTTTAACCCCTTCGGCTTTTTCACCCATTCCCCTACCCCTCTTGTCTCTGGCAACCACTAGTTAGGTCTCTGTATCTATGAGTCTGTTTCTGATTTGTTATATTTGTTCATTTGCTTTATTTTTTAGATTCCACATAGAATTGAAAGCATACAGTATTTGTCTTCTCTGGCATACTTATTTCAGTAAGCATAATACCCTCCAGATCAATCCATGTTATCAAATGGCAAGACAACTAAATATCAAAAAAAAAAATCTGATTACAAAATGGGCAGAGGACCTGACTAAGCATTTTTCTAAAGAAGATATACAGATGGCCAACAAGCACATGAAAAGATGCTCAACATCACTAATCATTAGGAAAATGTAAATCAAAACCACGAGATACCACTTCACACCTGTCAGAATGGTTATCATCAAAAAGACAAGAAATAACAAGTGTTGGTGAGGACATGGAAAAAAGGGAACCCTAGTACCCTGTTGGTGGGAACGTAAATTGGTGCAGCCACTGTGGGAAGCAGTATGGAGGTTCCTAAAAAAATTAAAAATAGAGCTACCATATGATCCAGCAATCACACTCCTGGATGTGTATTTGAAGAAAATGAAAACGTTAATTTGAAAAGATATATGCACCTCAGTGTTCATTGCAGCATTATTTACAATTGCCAAGATATGGAAGCAAACTAAGTGTCCACTGACATGGATGGATAAAGAAGATATATTTATATGTAATGGAGTGTTATACACCTATCAGTATATATAATGGAGTATCACTCAGCCATAAAAAAGACTGAAATCTTGCCATTTGTGACAACAGGCATTACTTTTTTTAGGTATAAATTAAGAACAGAGTGGGCAAAATAATTTCTGAAAAAGAAAAGCTACGAGACAGGCCTCACCTGACCAGATATTAAAATGTACTATGCAGGCATGGTAAATAAAAGTCTTTGGCACATACACAGTCAGATCAATAAAACAGAAAACAGTCCAAAAGTAGACCAAAGTAAATATGGGAATTTAGTATATGATAAGAGTACTTGTTTTAAAGCGGAAAAGATAAATTCCTCAATAAATAATGTTGAGACAACTGGTTATCTATTTTGAGAGAAAAAAAGATAAGCCTGGATTCTTAACTCACTTTTTACTTAAAAATAAATCCAGATAGCTCGCAGCTTTAAACATAAAGAACAGATTTGGAAAATGTTTCTTAGAAGACAACATGGGGAAAATGTTCATATCGAGGAACTGGTGAAGCCTTCCTAAAGCAACACACAGGACCCAGAAGCTTTAAGGAAAAAGAATGATAAATTTAATGACATGAAAAATTTACAAATTTTCTCAGCAAAAAACACCCTAGAAAAGTCAAAAGATAAACAAAAACTGGAAAATATATTTACAACACATATAGCAAAGAAGGAGCTAGGTTTTCCAGATCTTTTTAAATAAGAAAAACATAAACCAAAGGATGGATATGCAAAGTGCACAAACAGGAAAATCACAGGAAAAAATATATGAATGACTTGTAAATATGGGAAAATGTTTAATCTCACCCATACATTAAAAAATCTAAATGAAAATAAGTGCACAATATTATTTCTCTTATCAGATTGCTGAAGATCCAAATATCTAATCAATAGTGACCTACACAGAGTAGAGGAAGCCGTGAGCCAATAGGGACTCTCTTATATTGCTGGTTGAAGGAAATATCGAAGAAATTAGTTTGGAGGACAATCAAGAACATTTATCAAAATTAAAAATGCACATATCTTTTGATCCACTAACTCAGATTTTATTCTGTAGATATTTCATGCTAAATATGCATACATCCACACACAAGGATATTTATTGCAGATCGGTTCATAATAGCAGGAGTAGAAACACTCCTCATGCCTTTCATTCAGGTAAATGTTTGAATAAATCCTGTGCAATGTTAAGCTTTTCAAAGAATGTGCCTGATTTATATGTACCTAATAAAAGTTTCTCAGATTTTCAATACATACCTTGCTTTATTGCACTTCGCTTTATTGCACTTTGTAGATACTGTTTTTGACAAATTGAAGATTTGTGGTAACTCTGCGTGGAGCCAGTCTTTCAGCGTCATTTTTCCAACAGTATTTTCTCACTTTGTGTCCCTGTGTCATATTTTGGTAATTTTCACAATATTTTAAACTTTTAAAAAAATATTATTATATTTGTTATGGTGATCTGTGATTTGCGGTACGCGGGCCTCTCACTGCTGTGGCCTCTCCCGTTGCAGAGCTCAGGCTCCGGACGCGCAGGCCCAGCGGCCATGGCCCACGGGCCCAGCCGCTCCGCGGCATGTGGGATCCTCCCGGACCGGGGCACAAACCTGCGTCCCCTGCATCGGCAGGCGAACTCTCAACCGCTGCACCACCAGGGAAGCCCTATACATTGTTTTTTAAGACATGCTATTGCACACTTAATAGACAGCAGTATAGTGTAAACATAACTTCTATATGCACTGGGAAACCAAAAAATTGTGTGACTATTGCAATATTCACTTTATTTCAGTGGGCTGGAACTGAACCTGCAATATCTCTGAGGTATGCCTGTATATGATTAACTGTACAAAAGGAGAATACAGAACAGTGTGAAAAGTATGTTCTTATTTGTGTAAAAGAAAAATGGATATCACTTCTATATGAAAGCATACAAAAGACACTGTAAATAGTGTGTGCCTCTAAGGAAAGGAGGATCTGGGTGTCCAGGGTGGTAGGGAGATCTCTCTTATATTGTATACCCTTTGCCTTGTTGAAAAATTTTACCATTTGCATGTATTACTTTTTCAAAGAAGAATGTCGTGAATTAAGAAAAAAGAAGGAAAGAGAGTCATGGGACATTTGGTTTGAGAAGCAGACAGAAAGCATTCCTCTTAGCATGTATATTACCTGAAATAAAAGAGATATTTATGAGTGTCGCCTTGAAACAGCCGAGGAAGGGTGTGGTTTAAAAGTTTCTAGCAGGCAAGGGATGGTAAATGGGAATTAATTGTCCAAATACCATTATTAAGAATTTAAGATTTGTAGAATATCATTGGTGAGCTCTTTGTTTAGTGTGCTGTTTTTGTTGTTGTTTTTAACTTTATTGAGGATTAATTGACAAATATAATTGCATATATTTGAAGTGTACAATGTGATGATTTGATATGCGTTGTGGAATGATTACCAAAATCTAGATAATTAACACATTCATCACCTCATTTCACATACTTAATGCTTTTGTTGTTTATTTACTGTTTAAGAGCTTTCATCAGTTCATTCAAGATTTTTGTTCCCCTGACATTATTTTCCCATGTATTTTTCCTAATATTGAAATAATTTTTTGGTGTTTCTCTCATCATAAAAACCATAGACATTCATTATAAAATATTCATAGAACATAGAAAAGTATAAAGAATATGTAAAACGTATCTCTAAACCTGCTACCTGGACAAAATGACTGCTATATTTTGGTGTCTATTCCGCCAGAATTATACATATGTGTTAGTAAATATTATAATAAATACTATAAATTATGCATTTAACAGTGCAATACATACAATTTTATAATCAAATTTTACAACCAACATTAAATAACAGACAAGTTTCTATGCCAATTACTAAGGCTGTATATTATCGTATCATCATACATATATCATCATGTGTAATGAATGCAAAGTGTACTGTAGTGTTGAAGTTTTAAAATTTATTTACCGAGTTTATTATTTGTGGATGTAAGCAGGGTTTTTAATTCCTTAAGCAGCATCTCACCTGCAACTGAGATTTGCAGAAGAACTACTTTATATCCCACATAACATTCTGTAGAAATGAATATATATGAATGACATTCATTAACTGCTCGTTGAAATTGAGTTCTTTCCAGAGTCTTTGAGGATTCATAGATGAATCTATTATAGGAATCGAGAAAAAGTGTTTTAAGAGTACAAAGGAAGGAACAATTTATTTGAGATGAAATGGTGGAAAAACTTTATGGGGAAGTTAACATTTGCACTGGTCTTTGTAGGAGGAACGAGGAAGCGCATTCTGTGAAGGAAGTTTAGAATTTTTAAAAAGGTGAGCAGAGTCCGCGGGGAGAGCCTGGTTAGCTCTCTAGACAGTGCTCATAAATTGACAATTAACTTGCTGAACTCTCTACTGTATCCAGAAACTGGCATTCAGGCAGTTTATCAAGAGTCCTTTATTTATTTATCATACATATTGTGTGTAATATTTATAGTGTAAAATATAATGGAGGGTATAATTAATAATAACTTGGTAGCTTGGCATTTTTTTCAAAATATGAAGCAAATTTAAAATGCAACCAAAATTATATAAGCTTTTATTAAATATCTTCATAAATTAGACATCAATTTTAGCAGTGGAACATGAAGATGTATACATTTTTCCAGTTTAATTTAAAAAATATTTTTAAAACTACAGAGTTCACAGTTGTCAATATTTTTGATGATGTTATTTATAAATGTACATTTAAGGATAAAATGTACTTTTGTCTTTCTGCCAAACAGAAACATATTTATTTTGTAAAATGTTTTGGAGCTTCTGTTTTCACCCCAAAGATGTAGAGAACTTGAATGAGCATTGCTGTCACTTTAAAAACAGAGAAAAAGCTAGACAAACTGAAAATGAACGAACTTTCTTGAATCTTCCAGAGAACTAAGTTTTCAGGCCAAACGAGTAACTAAAAATCTGAAAAAAACAGGTCTCTGAAGGGAGAAAGAGGACTTACTTTTATTTATTTATTTATTTATTTATTTATTTATTTATTGGCTTGCGGGATCTTAGTTCCCTGACCAGGGATTGAACCCGGGACCTTGGCAGTGAAAGTGTGGAGTCCTAACTACTGGACCGCCAGGGAATTCCTGGGACTTACTTTAAAATGCATATAGTAGTCTTTATCTTCACTACTAAAAACAGAAAAAGAGGTACGAGTAATACACAATTAGTGGAGATGAAATAGAATCATAAAAAGCTCAAGTAAACCCAGATCACGTAGAAAGAGGGGAAAAGAAACATAGAACAAGGGGTACACACACACACACACAAACCAAATGTTTTCAGATGTTTAGTGCAACTATTGGCACATTGTAGGATGCTAGTAGGCTCAGTGTATATTGAATGGAATACCCTATAGGAGTATTTGAAATTGAAGTGGTCAGGATTGGCCAAGCTTTGCTTATAGACAAGGTTGGACCCATTTGTAGCCTTGTTGGATGACCGGGATGACCAGAGCAGAGAGGATATTCTTAGAAGGGGAGGGGGGTGGGAAGAGGGGTGTGTGTGTGTGTGTGTGTGTGTGTGTGTGTGTGTAGGATCGGGGTGAAATTAGTAAGGGGGTAGATATGGATGTGAACCAAGACTGATGTATAAGATGGTAAATCATAAATCCCCGAGGTAGTTCAAGTTACACACACAAAAAGAGCAAGGCTAAGGATTTCTAGTTTATAAAACAAAAGATGGAAGTTTCCTGTTTGCTGACTCTCATGGATCCAGCAGTGGTATCTGTGCCCAAGAAAATCAATCTTGGTGCCATTTTGACTTGGTAGTGGCGTGATGGTGGGGTGCAGGCTGTGGTGAAAAGAGGCTGCCAACTCCTGTTAGGTAACAAAGCTCTTTGGAACCTGCAAAATTCAAGGTGAGTTCTGTAGCAGCCGTAGGACTGAGGACACCTGGGATTAAATTCAGAGAGCTTCATCTTTTCTCATACCCCCCATTATTTGTTTCCCAAAGTGATGTTAAGCCTCAGCAAATCTTCAGGGAACCGCTGCATTTGGAGACTCCAGCTGTGCTTTGTTTCTATCTGCAAGCCGCCAGCAACACCCTATGGTGAATCTGCCCCTGCGGGATGAGACCTGGAAAAAGAAAAAGGGAAGAATCTCTAAATGTAAAGCTTTTCAAAATGGAGACAATGTAAAGAATCCAGTGGAGCCAGTGAAGTAAAATATTACTTCTGCATTGCAGTCACCTTATTGCAATCCTGACTAACCAAATGGGGCCTTGGTTTGCTTGGTTTCTGCCTGCTGGGCTTGGGGGATGATGGAAATTAAGCTAGTATAATGCCATAAATGCCAAAGAACAAGGACAGCACACTAGATGCCTTCTTGTGGAGGAGTAGAGAGTTGCATTTTATTCTGATGTAAACTTATGAAACATTGGGACAAAAGTGGGAAGAGGGAAAGTGGGACTGGCACTCAGTTACTTCTCAAATTCATGTGAAATAAAAACAGTTGATAGTATAATGTGAAAAATGTAGAACATTATGCTGTCTCATTCATTAATTCAGCTCTATCCTGATCTCCCTCACTTGTCTTAACCTGGCCCTTTCCATCCTCCCCCATGGCTTTTCTTAAAAGTAAATCTGAGCATGTCTCTCCCCTACTTGAAAACCTTCAATGACTCTCTAATACCAATAGGAAAGAGCATAATCATCTTAGCAGATACTTGTGATCAGATCCCACGAATATCTCCAGCTTTTTCTCTCTCTGAAACTGTCCCCACTCATGTACTTTATGCTCCATAAATATCAGAAAGCTTCTAATTTCCTGCACATACTCTATTAATGGCATGTTCCTATATCTTTGCACAGCCTGATCCTTCTCTGGAATGCCGTTTCTGCACTATCCTGCCTGGATAACTCCCACTTCCTCTACCATGATCCAATAGCTTTTCACTCTCTCTGAGATTTCCTCCAACCTCATACAGGAATATTTCCCTGTGCTGCCACTGTTACTTGTGCATAGCTTTATTGCTGCATTCATTACAATGCATTGGAAATTATTTACTTATATGCCTTCCATCATAGACCGCAAGTTCCTTGAGGCTACAGACTTCTCCTTCTTTGGTTATCAGAGATTTAGTATATAATAAATATTCAGTGCATGTGTGGTCAATGTGGGATAGATCATTGTGGTTCTTAATGACTCCAAGAGCTATAAGAAGATAGAATCTGAGCAGCATCTTCTATGGCTTGTTTGTTTTCAGACCCATCCTCCCAGGTAATCACTTAGACTGCAAGACTTTTCTTTAGACAATTGGTGGATAGTTTCTTTTTTCCAAAACCTTTTAAACTCTTCAATCTGTTGATCAAACAGTATGTACTGGGTGCTAAAGTAGGCCTATAAGTCATGGCTGCAGCCTTTGAGGAATTTGCAATCTGGTTCAGATTCCTGGGTTTGTATATGGACCGTGGTTATCAACCATCCGGATGGCCTGGGATTGTCCCAGTTTTAGCACTGAAAGTCCCATGTCCTGGGAAACCCCTCAGTCCCAGGCAAACCAGATGGTCAGTCATCCTAGTGAAACAGAGCAGGATCCTATGGTCCTTGTCCCCCATGTCCTCAGCCTGCCTTTTGTCTGTGGGAAAATTTTAGCCAAAGAATAAGTTTAATCAGAGAAGTGAGAAAATGCAAAAACAAAGGAAAACAGTCCAACAAGACTAAATAATAATAGCTTAGGGATTAAACAAAGTCAAGGACTTTTAGTTCCTCTTCAAGAGCTATAGATAATATTCTGAACCATATCGTTTGAGCTGCCTTGTAGCGACTGAAACCCACACCAGGTGGAAGAAGTTAACTACACGATGACCAAGCTATAGCCGTGACATAGGCTGCCATAATTCCGAGAACTGGCCTCAAAGAAATGGGAACAAACTGACCCTGGAACTGAAGATTAACTAACTGTACTTAAAACAATCAAGAGATGCTGATCAGACCATTGCATGACCAAATTCAAGATGACTGTCAGAGCTGACTGTGCTGATTCTGCATGTAGCCCCCTCCCTCTACCAATAAAAGCTCTTGCCCCGATTGTCGGCCGGCGGGCAGTGTGGGGAGTCGGCCTTTGGATGGGCGTCCGCCCTCCCCATCCCTCCAGGTTGCCAGCCTCCAAAATAAAGCAAACTTTCTTTTCCACCAACCTTGCCTTTTTATAGGCTTTTGAGCAGGGAGCAGCCAGACCCCCACTTTTGGTCACACTAGGAGATACTCAGTGTATCTTCTTTCTTCCTTATCTCTAATCTAAACCAGAACAAGGGCAATCACAATTTGAATGTGACTACTACTGATATGAATTGTGTTCTCAAAGTGCCTTTCAGGGATGAAAGTAGAAGGGGAAAGGAGGGCCTAAAATAAAGAGATCCCTCTACTCTGAAGTTTCCCAGAGAAAACTAGTGAGTAAGGGTCTTTACTGATATTTTGGATTCAGGGCCATGAATTGAAATCTCTCTTGCTAACAGAGGGTGGTCAGTTTGCTTAGAAGGTGATTGTTCATTGTTTTGGGTAGTTGGACTAACAGAAGAGATATCTTTTGTATACACACAGTGAGGCTTGGTTGAAGCCTGATTCCACCCCTTCTGAACCATGAGGTTTGTGTGATCATCCCATGTTTTAGTTTCATTATCTTTTGTACAGAATAGCCAAAGTAACTACCTCAGAGGGCTGTGAGGAAAATAAAATTAAATAATGCAAGTGAAATTTTACATTGTAAAACGTACTAAAAATTTTCATTTAGCTTGGGTAAGTGACCATCAGGCCACTGGGTAACAAAATAGAAGACTGTGTTTTGACATTTTGACATTTTGAGCTCTTGATAATGGTGGAAATCAGCATCTAGGGGGATATTATCATTTCTTCACACAATTATTGCCTTTTAGATAAACATTTAATCAACATATTCTATGAGTCAAGCACTGTGCTAAAGGTTGAGGAAACATTGATAACTGGTAAGGAAATCAATTACTGTTTCAGTTTTAATGAATTCATATTCTGGGAAAGTGAAGGTGAGCTTCTTTGTTACCTTTTTACATTAGGAAGGAAAGTGGTCTAATCCTGGATTAAGTAGTGACGATTAAGGGGACAATGGTATGCAAATTTTTAGATACCAGATGATAAGGGAAACTTGGATGATCTTAGAAGCTAGGTGAAATTACTTAACAAGTCTGAGCCAGGTTATTTGAATAGTCTGAGTGTTAACACAATTTGTTTGGAGGTTCAATTTTTTAAGAAGCAGCCAAAATTTGGAGCCAAAGCTGTGAATAAAGTTGGTGATTAAACTAGGGAGCAAGATTTTCATTGAAAGAAATAGGTTGTGACTATTAAAATGGTGATCACATTTTTCTTATGTGGCTTATAAACTTACTCTGAAGATATTTTTCAGAACGGAATTCTAAAAGGGTCTTGGAGGTGTAGCATAATTGCTGGAAAGTGTGTATTTTTCTAAGATGACAGCTTTAAGGGAAGAACTTTCATTGAAAGTACACTTTTTTATGTTTGTGTTTTTCAATCACATTTTTTAATAACTTATAAGCCCATTATTAAAACTAGTTAGAGAAAAATAATGCCTGTGACCCCATCATCCTCACAAAGTTAATGTTTTCTTGTATTATGTTTTGTTACATAACTGTCACTTTTCATTATGTGTTATTATTCATTTATAAGGTGGAATTTCATTTTGGGATATACATCTCAGTCATCTGAAGTCCCAGATAAAAAAATAGACAAACAAAAATAAATAAAATAAAATAAAAAGTTTGTTTTAGGCTGGAAAGACTATCCAGCAAAGACTATTTGCTGACCTTTTGGATACAATTAACAAATGCAAAGTTGCTCAAAGTATTTTGTGTAGCTTCTTTGGTTTGAAAGTTTCAGACATGCAGCTTTGAAGTAGCAATGTTCTGGCTCTCTTTTGTTTCCTGCTATGAGTCCCAGCTTCCCAGGAGTGACTGCTGCTTGAGGAGTCTGTAGCTAGTTAAATGAGGATTACTGTATATAACTTCATATGACTTACCAAGGAGCATGACAGGGCTCTCCATGGGGAAGCAACAAATGTAGAAGATCTGGCAGTTTAATGGAACACACACAGAAAATTCCTAATGTTGTGCTGTAAACACAATTGTTAGTAGACTCCACGCAATGAGAAAGTCTGGTACGTTCTTGGAACCTAGAACTTCGTATTACAGTTAGAAAATTCTTTTCAGAATTATAAGTAAACTAAGGTGTGTGAAAATGATTACGGTAGATGGAAAATTACTAGAGCTACAACTTTGGAAACTGTGCCACACTCTGTGGGGAAAAACAAAAACAACAACAACAAAACTTTGGTTGTGAAACATAAAAACAACAACAAAACAAAAACAACAAAAAACCTTAAAATGCAAAAGAACACTTTCTTACTGGTACCGCAAGTTGCTCCAGGTTTACCTTGTATTTTCTCTGCCCAGCCAAAGAATCAACCACTTCTGCAACTCAAAAGAGTACAGGAAGAACATGGAATAACTCCCAGTGGCTTAAGGTGCTGTTTTAATCTCCTCCTCTTCACCCTATTGGCGAGGGAAGGATTCCTACCCTAGGATTATGAGAATGGCCAAACACATGACACCCAACACTAGACAGATGAGATTGATAAAAGTTTATTGGTCACATATACTCACAGGGGACTAGGGCATCACATGTCACATAAGGACACAAGGGTGTTGCACTTGGGGACATAGTGACCAAGCAGGGTCCGCAGGAGGCAAGCCTGTAGTATCAAGAGGGTGGGGACTTCCCTGGTGGTCCAGTGGTTAAGACTCCTTGCTTTCAACGTAGGGCGCATGCAGGGGTTTGATCCGCATGCCGTGCGGCGTGGCCAAAAAAAAAAAAGGAGGGTGGATTCCCCCTGGTTCCTACAGGAGGATGCAATTGGCTTGTTTGAATAATTCTGCCGTTTGGCAGAGAACTGAAACCCACTACTCAGGGATAAGCAGGCACTGTGCCTGGACCCCTCGATAAGGAGAATTGTTTGGCTAGGGGACTTACCTGCAGGAGCAGAATGAGGAGGGAAGCTTGTGATTAGGCCATTTGAAGCCCTCCTGATCTCACCAGATGTCAAGGCAACACATAATAATAGACCTTCATTTTAGGCCTTCCATCACAAATGGATTAAGTTGAACTATAAAATAAATAACAGTATTGGATTACAACCCATAGAATAAAATAAATATCCATGAGTTCATACTGAGATAAATAATAGAATAGGAAATAACCCTTCCTTACAGAAGAGATCTACTTTAACAAATCTAGAAGAAAAGAAGATAATAGAGAAATTAACATTAAAACATCCCAGTAATAATTGTTGCTGGAAAGATCTGCTGAAGGATGCTAACATTAGTGGGCAAAATTTAGCGGAGAAACAGAAAATCTGTATAGTCTCAAAGTACCTTCTCCAAGATGTTTATTACTTACAAAGAGAATAACAGTAACCTTACATAGTAGAGAAAGCTGGCAGACACTACCCTTAACCATGTGATCAAGGTTAATGTCACTGGTAGGAAGACATATACACATCATGTACCCCTGATATGATGCACTGAGAAGGGTGCAACCCCACCTCTGTAGTAATCTTCCCAAAAATGCATAACTTCAATCTGATCATCAGAAACCATCAGAGAAACCCCAGTTGAGGAGCATTCTAGAAAAGAACTGACCAGTACACTTCAAAAGTATTAGGACATGAAAGACAAGGAAAGGCTGAAGAATTTTCAAAGCTCAGGGGAACCTAAGGAAATATGATAACTCAGTGCAGCATGGTATCCAGGATTGGATCCTGGAGCACGAAAAGGGTATTAGTGGAAAAGCAATGAAATCTGAAAGTCTGTAGTTTGTTTAATAGTATGGTATAAATGTTAATTTTTAGATTTGATAAATGCAAAAATTTACCTAGTACTTTTGAAAAGTTCTTGGATGTCTAGGTCCCTTGAGTTGAGCTTTATTCAGATATTTCTATTCTTTTATACGAAATTGCCTTGTGTTAAAGATCCATTTTTTTAAAAATTGAAGTATAGTTGATTTACAACATTTTATTAGTTTCAAGTGTGCAAAATAATGATTCTATTTCTATAGATTATATTCCATTTTTATTGCAAAATGATGGCTATATTTCCCTGTGCTGTACAATATATCTTTGTTTCTTACTTATTTTATGCCTAGCAGTTTGTGTCTCTTAATCCCCTACCCCTATCTCACCCCTTCCCTCAGCCCTCTCCCCACTGGTAAACACTAGTTTATTCTCCATATCTGTGAATCTGTTTCTGTTTTGTTATATACATTCGTTTTATTTTTTTAGATTCCACATATAAGTAATAACATAGAGTATTTGTCTTTTCTCCATGTGACTTATGTCACTAAGTGTAATACTCTTGAGGTCCATCCATGTTGCAAATGACAGAATTTCATTCATTTTTATGGCTGAGTAATAGTCCATTGTGTGTGTGTGTGTGTGTGTGTGTGTGTGTATATATATATACACACACACATATACATAATGCTACATAATTTTATCTTTAAAGTGTGTTGACAACTTTTTCTAGATTTATATGTAAGTCTCTAATTTTTTGTTGCTATTTTGAATTATAGCTCTCTTTCTATGTTATACCATTGGTAAATTTTAATGAATGGGAACTTGATTTTTGTTTGTTGAGATAATCTACTGATACTGAGTTGTGGTGAAGGAAAGTGCAGTGTTTATTGCAGGGCACCAAGCAAGGAATCCAGGTAGCCAGTGCTTAAAAGGCCCAAACTCCCTGAAGGCTCCCAGGGAAAGGTTTTTAAAGACAGGGTGGGGGAGGGGAGTTGTGAGGTGCGTGACCACCTCGTGAACATTCTTCTGATTGGTTGGTGGTGAGGTCATCGGGAGTCAGCATCATCAGCCCTCTGGTTCCAACCAGTCTGGGGTCTCCGTGCTTGTGGGCAGCGTACAGTTAACTTCTTCCACCTGGTGCGGGTTTCCGTATCTGCAAAACAGCTCAGAGGACAAGGCTCAGAATATTATCTCTAGCCCTTGAGGAGGAGCTAAAGGTCCTTGACTTTGTTTAATGGCCAAACTATTATTATGTTGTCTTGCTTGACTGTTTTCCTTTCTTTCTGCATTTTCTCACTTCTCTGATTAAACTTACTCTTCGGAACTTGGGGAAGGCCTAAGAGGCTAGAGTTTTTCTGCAGACAAGAGACAGGCGGAGGACATGCAGTATGGTGTTCTGTTCAGGGAAGGCCCTGTCGGGTCCTGCTCGGTTACATTTTTATGTAATCAATTTATCTCCAATAATTGCCTTTCCCCTCATTCCCATTCCTTTATGCCTCCTCTCCTCTCTCTCCACTCTTCCCCCTTCTTGCCTCCCTTCTCATTTCTTTCTCACTTTATTGCATTAACTAGAAGCTCCAGGATGATGTTAAATAATAGCACTGAAAATAGGTAATATTGTATTTTTCATCATTTAATAAGAATGTTTCTACAATTTTGCCAATATGATGTTAGGATGCTATTTTTAGATGTCTTTTTGACTTTCAAGTAAAAATGTGAGTGGCATTTGGATATAGGCCTGGAAATTAAGGGAGAAATAAACTAGAGGTATGGGAAGCCATGGGCCTTAATGAGATTCCCTAGGTAATAAGTATAAAGAGAGAAGAAAAATCTTGAAGGATTCCAAGGTTTAGATAACTGTTAGCTATTTTTATCCTAATCTGTTTTTAAACCTTCACAAGTTTTTTTTTTTTTTAAACCTTCACAAGTTTTTTATATTCTCAGTAGTTATTTAAATTTATCATAACACCCACCAACTTTTATTAATCATTGCTTATTCCTTTTTTATTGTGAAATAAAACATAAATCCAGAAAAGTACATGAAATATACATGTACAGTTTAATGAATAATCATAAAAGGAAAATCCAAGAAAGCACCATAGGTCAAGAAATAGAAAATTTCCAGCATCCCTGAAGGCCTCTGCATGTTCTACTCTCATCAGAACTCCATCTCTTCCCCTGACAAACTCTTCTGACTTTTGTAATAATAATTTCCTTGCTTTCCTTTATAGTTTGATTACCAATATATGTATCCCTAAATAATATTCATTTAGTCAAAACATATGGCATATGTTTACATTCAAGAAACCATCACTGCAGTCAAGATAATGAACGTTTCTTTACTCCCAAAGACTCTTTGTATGTTTTTGTAATACCTCTGTCCAGTACTTCCCTGTTCTTACCTCCACTTATCTGCCTTCTGCTACTATAGTTTTCATCTTCTAGAATTTTATATAAATGGAATAATTCAGTATTAACTCTCTTTTTTGTCTGGCTTCTTTCATTGAGCATAATTATTTTGAGATCCACCCATGTTACTGTGTATATCATATTGTAGTGTGTCTTCATTCCCTTTTATTATTCAGTAGTATTCCATGGTATGGATGGACTACAGTTAATCTGTTCACCTGTTGATGGGTTGTTTCCAGTTTGGGCTATCACATATAAAGCTATTACAAATATTTGTGGACAAATCTTTGCATAGACATATATCTTCCTAACTAGTTCTTACATAGATATCTGGGAATAGAATGGCTGGATCATTTAATAGGTGTATGTTTAACTTTTAAGAAACTACCAAACTGCCTTCCCACAAAGAGTGTATGAGAGTTCTTGTCCCTCCAACTCTCTCCGATAGTTTGTATGGTTAGTCTTTTGAATTTTATCCATTTTAATACATGTGAAGTAGAATCTCATTCTGGTTTTGATTTGCATTTCCCTAATGATAATGATGTTAAACATCATTTCATATGCTTATTTGTCTTCCAAATATCTTATTTGGTAAAGTGTTCAAATATTTTTCCATTTGTTAATTGAGGTATTTGTTTTTTATTACTGAATTTTGAGAGTTTTTATATATTCTGGATACACATACTTTACAGTCAGATGTATTATTTGTAGGTGGATTTTTTCTCTTCTGCTCTCTCAAAACAAGGTAGCCCTTCAATTGTTCTGGCTTTCTTCGGAAGATTCTACAAATTTTAGTTCTAAATCCTATGTTCCTCAGTTCCAAAGTTTTCTCTCCTGCCTCCAAGCAGTAATTTTGGAAATCCAAGCCACTTAAAAAAAACCCAGATGGACCTTCCTCCTTGCAATATCCCACTCTGAGCAGCCAAAGCTTGAGCTCTGCTTGCATCATTTTCTTTTTGTTCAGGTTTTCTCTTTGTATTGCCAGCCCCTGCTCCCACCTCACTTACTTTCTTGCAACCTTTAGCTATTTGTATAAAAGGATGTTTGCTACACTTAATCCAATATTTCTAGGATTTACTGATGACAGTGAAGCCAGCCATAGCCATGAACTGTTTATGGAAAGGCACACCAAACCCTTCACAATACAACACTTGCTGCTTATTAGTTTGCCTGTTAATTGTTTTATAAATATTGAATTGACTTGAAATTCTAAGACAGAGGAATTTGGACTTGATACAATGGTTGACAGGGAGAAAATACGCATTCCCCAAAAAGGAAGAAGAACGTGATTAGGCCACCATGATCTCTCGTCTGGAATATTGCCATAGCCTCTTGTAACTGGCCTCCTAAATTCTGCCCTTGCCACCTACCGTCTATTCTCTAAACAGCAACAAGTGTGATCCATTTAAAATTTAAATCAAATGATGTCACTCCTTTGTTAAAAGCCATACAATGTCTTTTCGTCTCCTGATAATAAGACAAAATCCTAACGACCTACAAAGTCCCTACATGATCTGATCCCTGCCATCTTTCTTACCACATTTGCTAATACACTTTTACTCTCATTCCACTTCAACCATATTGTCTTTCAATTATTTTTTCCCCCTCAACTTTATTGAGAAATAATTGACAAATATAATTGTATATTTTTAAAGGATACAGGATGATTTTATATATTTATATTTATACAAATGATCACCAAGATCAAGATAATTTTAACATATCCATCACCTCACAGACTTGTCTTTTTTTGTGTGTGTGGTGAGAATGCTTAAGATACAGTCTCAGCAATTTTCAAGTATACAATACTGTATTATTAACTATAGTCACCATGCTGTACGTTACCCTCAAAAGTTATTCTTCTTATAACTGAAAGTTTGCGCCCTTTGGTCTATAAAGTTCCTGAACATACCAAGCATATACTTGACTAAGAGCATTTGCATTTTCTCTTCTCTATAATGAATACTCCTCCCTCATATAGCTGTCCTGAATTAACTCTTTAAACTTTATTAATACTGATAAAACATAGGAACTATATGATTCCAGTAGAGATATTGCTCATTCTTAAAGAAAGTTAATCTTTCAAGACTGAAAAGTTAGACTTAAAAAATACTTTACTGAGATATAATTTGCATATAAAATTTACCCATTTTCAGTGTACAATTCAACAATTTTTCGTAAATATACTGAGTTGTTTAACCATCACTAAAATCCAGTTTTAGAACTTTCTCCTCATCCCAGTAAGATCCTTTGTGCTATTTGTAGTCAATTCCTGTTTCCAGTCTCAACTCCAGGCAACACTGGTCTACTTTCTTTTTCTTATTTTGGATGAAGACCAAAAGTATATTTTTTATTATAAATCACAATATCACAGGCATGCACAGGAGGAGGCAGGAATTGTTGGGAACTACTGTAGAGGCTGTCTACCACATCTTCCTACAGATTAATTGCTAAACAGCTACCCAAGTGATCCAGTTAAAATGTAAATCAATCATAACATGATCCTGCTCAAACACTCCAATGGCTGCCCATCACTGATATACTTTCCGATATTAACGATTCTTATAAATGGAATCATACAACATGTGGTCCTTTGTGTCTGGCTTCTTGCACCTAATGTTTTTGCGTTTTATCCATGTTGCAGAAGGTATGAGTATTTTATAAAAATGTTATTGAAACCCTTATCCTCAGTTTCCATTTATTCATTAATTCTACTATTTTTCTTTATTTTGATTCATGGATTTCTGCTTTGGTGACTAAATTTTTCGAAATAATTTCCTTAGCTTTATTTTGCTGTTTTTCTAGTTTCTTTAGCTTAAAGATTAGCTAATTTATTTACATTTTCTTGTTTTATAACAAAGGCCTTTAATTATGCCAAAATCTTCTGAACAGAGTTTTGTTGTATCACAAAATTAATTGTCCCTATTTTCTAATAACATACACTTTCAGTTTTGATTTGCTTTTTGACTCCATATTTTCTAAAGATCAATTTACAATTTTTTCAAAGTTGTTTGTTTTTTGTTTTTTTAACACTCAACTTCCAGTGTTTTTGTACTTTAGTCATAGCACTCAACTATTACAATTTCAGCTACACTGAGGAGTTTGAGCTATCTACTTAAAAAGTACAGTTAAAAATACCATATTTGGGGGCTTCCCTGGTGGCTGAGAGTCCACCTGCCGATGCAGGGGATGTGGGTTCGTGCCCCGGTCTTGAAGATCCCACATGCCACGGAGCGTCTGGGCCTGTGAGCCATGGCCGCTGAGCCTGCGCGTCTGGAGCCTGTGCTCCGCAGCGGGAGAGGCCACAACAGTGAGAGGCCCACGTACCGCAAAAAAAAAAATACCATATCTGGGCTTTCCTGGTGGCTCAGTGGTTAAGAGTCCGCCTGCTGATGCAGGGGACGTGGGTTCGTGCCCCGGTCTGGGAAGATCCCACATGCCGTGGAGCGGCTGGGCCCATGAGCCACTGCCACTGAGACTGCGCGTGCGGAACCTGTGCTCCGCAACGGGAGAGGCCACAGCAGTGAGAGGCCCACGTACCGCAAAAAAAAAAACAAAAAAAAAAACCATATTTGCATTTGAACTGAATATGTATTCTCAATGGTAATATGCAAAGTTTAATATGTTTTTTAAAGTTTAACCTATTAATTTTATCATTCAATTTCCCATAGGTGGTCTGTCAATCAGTCTTCTCTTCTCTTCTTCTTTCTATTTTTATAAATGAAAAAAATGCAAAGCTCTACAAAAAATATCAAAACATCCATGTGCCTATCATCAAGATTTGATAATTATCACATATTTTCATATTACTTAAACATAATTTTAATGACAGAATGTAGACTTGAGATCCCCTTTGCCACCTCCAGTTCTAATTCCCTCCTTCCTACACAGAAGAAATTATCAAGAATTATTATGTATCCTTCACACCCATTTAAAAGTACTTTCATGCATTAGGTTTGTATTCTTTGACCACATATATAGATACATAATTATGTATGTATTTTCTTTAATTTGATATATGTGGTATCATGATCTGAAGCTCTGAAAAGTCTTTGATTTCCCTCCAAATTACGTTATTTGAGATCTATGTGGATTTTCATCATGTTAGTTACCTATTATTGTTCTTTAGTATTTCATGGTATGCATATATCTTATTATTATACATGAATTCCATTGATACATGTTTAGATTGCTTCCAGTTTTACCTATAACCAAAAAATGTTGAAATAAACCTATAAGTGCATCTTTCATTTTGCACAGGTGAGAATACTTATAGGTAAATAGTTGATATATCTAAAAGTGGTATGCACATTTACAATTTTACTGGTTATATCTGAATTACTTTTCCTAGTTGTTTACTAGTTTATACTACATCTAGCAACATATGAACATTCTCCTTTCCCCTGATCTTTACCAATATTTGATATAGTCATACTTCTTTAATATTGTCAATCTACTTGCATTGAAATGATACCATAGTACTGTTCCCTGAATACTACTAAAATTGAGCATCTTCTCAAATGCTTATTGGTCATTTATAAAGACACTTTTATTTCCTATTGCTGTGTTATTATTTATGTTTATCTTTTTATTACAAACTTGTAAGAATATATTATATATTTGGTATACTAATTTGTTGTAGGTTTTGCTGGTTGCAAATATCACCTTGTAATTTCTAGCTTGATTTGTTGTTTTTTTATACAGATTTTTAAAACATATGACGTGGTAAATTTATGAAACTTTTCCTTCATGGCTCTTGCTTTTTGTGTCTTGTTTAAGGAGTTCTAACTCAATGTTACAATTATTTTATTTGTCTGTTTTCTTTGATACCTTTCTGAGTCTTGATTTTGACATTCATCTCTATGTCAGGTATGAGTGTAAGGTAGGGATCTAATTTTTAAAATGTAAACAAACCTAAATGAACATACATGTACTCATCACATAGTATCCACAGTTATCAATAGTTGGCCAATGCTTTTCAACATATACCCCCAAAATTTGGGGGAGAAGGCTGGAATATTTTAAAGCAAATTCCAGACTTCATGTCATTTCATGCATGTCTAGCTGAAGACATTTTTAAAACATAGCAACAATAGCATTGTAGATGAATAAACAACAGCATTGTTGCTATGTTTAAAAAATCTTTAATATCATCTAATACTGAATCCATATTTAATCCTGCGTATTGAATCCTATGTATTTAAATTTCCCAATTATCTCAAAATTGCTTCTTATTTTATATTTATTCAGATTAGGATTCAAATGACGTCAAGGTCCACATACCCATTTGTCTGTTATTTGTCCAAGTCACTCTTCCCAATTTTATTTTTATGCCATTGATTTGTTGGAAAACTGGGTAGTTTACCTATGAAATAACTTATATTCAGCATTTGACTGCTTCCTCATCTTAGTGCTTAACTTCATCCTTTTCTGTTTCCTATAATCTCCTAGTTATGATTAGATTCAATTTCAAATCAATTTCAATTTTCTGTGGCACAACACAGGTGCTGTTGTGTGCTTCTTATTACATAATATTATGAGGTACATAACATCTGCATTTCTCATTTTTAATGATGTGGAATTTGATCAGTGTGTTTAGATGGTGTCAATCTACTCTCCCCAGTATAAACTTCCCTCATCCAGCTTTCACCTACTGGTTCTGGCATATGTTGGGTAATAGTCTGAATCTATTATTTCATTCGAGGTTGCAGATTGGTGATTTTCTAATCTTATTCCTTCTGTATTTATTAGCTGGAATTCTCGTATAAGGGGGAATTTCCCCCTTTGACTATTTGATTACTCTAAAATACAGTTTACACAAGAAAGATAGGCTAAGCGATAGATTTTTTTTTTTTTTTTTTTTTTTTTTTGGTGGTACGCGGGGCTCCGGACACGCAGGCTCAGCGGCCATGGCTCACGGGCCCAGCTGCTCCGCGGCATGTGGGATCCTCGTGGACCGGGGCACGAACCCGTGTCCCCTGCATGGGCAGGCGGACTCTCAACCACTGCGCCACCAGGGAAGCCCTAAGCGATAGATTTTTAAAATTTTACTAATGTTCAGAATAATGGGTTGATATTGTAGTAACATACATTGTTGACCAATGAAGTTTTTACGTTTTAAATATTGCTCTAAGCACACTTTAAAAAATACTGATATGTTTTAATCATTTTCAGACATTTTTCCATCTTTAGCCAGTCAGAGCCCCTTTAATTGGCCTTATGTATTCTTTAACATGACCCCGCTAGACCTTGATAATTTCCTGGTCTGGCACAATTAAACGTCTCCAGCTTACCTGTTTCAATTCCTTCTCAAGACTGGATAGATCTTGATAATGGCAGTAAACAACCACAGGTGACCAAGTAATAGTTCCAATTCTAGCTTCCATGTGGCATGTGGTATTTTTCTAGAGCAGATCAATAATACCTCGTTTACATGGTATGATTTTGGAGAATGCATTCTTTTCTCTCTCAATTACAAACTGTCTATGTTCCCCTCCAATGGAAACAATGTACCTTTAAATATTTAATCATAGTACATCAACATGCATAGTCATACATAGTTTTTGAAAAGTTCTGGATAATATGGATATCCCATAAGAACATTATATAGATCCATTACATTGATGCTATTACGCTGTTCACGCTGGGTGAACAACAGCATGTTAGAGGCCTTAATAGGACAGCTGAGAAGCTGTTTTCTGAGTTCTGAATTTTATTTTCCACAGGCTTATCTGAACTCGAGTGTTCAAAATGACACTAGAAAATCGGCCTCTACAGTTTGGGGATTATGTCTTATTGATGTTTGTATCTCCTTACCACGCAACACAATGCCTGGCTCTAAAAAAAAAAAAAAGTTAATAAAAGGTTTTTTTATTATTATAAGTTATAAAGTTCAAATTTTATACTACATGAATGAAATCCTAATTGGTAAAACGGGGATTTGTACAGTGTGAGCAAGTTTACGTAAACTATGATATACATCAATCAAAAATAGTTACTGTAGGGGCTTTCCTGGTGGCGCAGTGGTTGAGAGTCCGCCTGCTGATGCAGGGCACATGGGTTCGTGCCCCGGTCTGGGAAGATCCCACATGCCGCGGAGCGGCTGGGCCCGTGAGCCATGGCCGCTGAGCCTGCGCGTCCGGAGCCTGTGCTCCGCAAGGGGAGCGGCCACAACAGTGAGAGGCCCGGGAAGAGATATGGGATATACGTATATGTATAACTGATTCACTTTGTTATAAAGCAGAAACTAACACACCATTGTAAAGCTATGTTGCTATTTATTATACTCCAATAAAGACGTTAAAATAAATAAATAAATAAATAAAACATAAAGAAAGCCTGCACACAGCAACGAAAAAAAACAGTTACCATGTTTCTGCTGTGTGTAATAGGTACCAATGTTAAAAGGCTATGCCTGGTCTCAAATATTTTGAAAACTGGTTGCAGCATGATGGAAGACAATATACTTACCAAATATTTAGTAAATGTTAAGTATGCGTCCGTATTCACTGGGAGACTGAGCAGCCTGAGATAAACAGATTGTTATTTTGTTTTATAATCTTTTTTTTTTTTGGCCGTTTTGGGTCTTCGTTTCTGTGCGAAGACTTTCTCCCGCTGCGCAGAGTGTCAGCCGCTCTTCATCGCGGTGCGCGGTCCTCTCACTCTCACGGCTTTTCATTGAGGAGCATGCGCTCCAGACGTGCAGGCGCGCAGGCGCACTGTCTTGGCCTCTCATTGCGGAGCACGGTCTCCAGACGCGCAGGCGTGCAGGCTCAGTAGTAGTCGTGGCTCCCGGCCCCAGTAGCTCCGCGGTATGTGGGATCTTCCCAGGCAAGGGCTCGAAGCCGCGTGCCCTGCATTGGCAGGCAGGTTCTCAACCACTGCGCCACCAGGGAAGCCCTATAATCTTTGTATCCGTATCCACTTCTTAATGAACTCCACTGACTTCCTCAGGCTTTTACGCTAACCTAGCTCTGAAGTAGCTGACGCTACTGAGTATTGGTAACCCTCACAGCACAAGGGGGCGTTCTACTTCCCATAAAGACAGAAAGAGGGTTGCGTGGAAAGGTCACGTATCAGAGGTCACATCCTGTTCTCGCGTTCTGTCTGAGGTGAGACGCGTCAGAGAGTGCTTTGCTTAGAATGGCTATAAATTTTAATGACCCGGCCTGTGGCTTCTATCAGAGGGAGGTTGTAGATTTCTTAAATGAGCAAATACTTCAAAATGGAGTCAGTCCCTACTTCTATTTGTGCAAGAGCAAGTCTTGGAGGGATATGGAGAGGAAGTTAAGGGACATTGTGACTAACCCAGCTACATCGCGACGCTTCATGGAGGCTTGTGCCTGGAGCTCCCTGGTCCTAGCAGTGCAGTTTGCTGTGAGGCAGAAGTTGGAGGATACAGAAAAGGTAAAAAAGCTCCGGGATCAGCTCGAGGAGCAGAAGCTTCTCGCGAATGCCTTGAGGGGGACGGTGAGTAGACTCAGGGGGATAATAAAAGAGAGGGAAAAGGAGAAGGCCCAGTCCCAACTTCAGCAAAGTCTCACAGTCCTTCATGGAGTAGAGGAAGAGCGAAATTTACCCAGGAGTGAGCTTCGTAGGGTGTTAAGCACTCAGTCTCAGCAGAAGGCCAGAACTCAGGGAGAGGAGAAGGAAAAGGAGGCACAGACGTCAGGGATGCTGACGTGTTCTCATGGCACAGCAAGTTGCTGGCTGATGGCGGGGGCGGGGAAGGAATCAGACCAAGAGACCGCTGCTGCTCCTGGGATGGCTGCTGTAGAGGGAGAGGCAAAGAAGGACAAAGTGATTTCTCTATGTGGGAACAACGAGGTGGTAGCTAATTTTTCTTGCCCTCAGTTCTTGGGTCCCAAGGCCCAGGCTGGTCAACAGCTACCCCTTAATCTCTCTCAATTCTCTTATTCATCCCTATCTACAGTTTCTTTCGCAGGAGCGGCAGCTGAAGCTGCAGCAGCTCCTCCTGTGAATAATTCCAGAACTAGACGGAATGGAAAGCATAGCCGTACCAGGAGGTTCTTGCCACGAATGTTTAAGCGATACCCTGGCGTCCCTCACTCTGCAAGACATACCTTCAGGCGCAGAATGGGAGACTGGGACTGTGCTCAGTGTTGTTCGATGAATTTCTTATGGCGAACGATGTGTTTTAAATGTAAAACACCCCGGCACACAAGGGAAAGTAGAGGCTCTGCCCCCAATTGGGGACCTCAATGAATTCTGACAAATTCATTTCCTGACATCCTCTTCTGATTAGAAAGGGAACAAGAGCATGTTCTTGATTAGATATTATGTACAAACAGACAAGCAAAAAGGAATAAGATATGACGAAACAGCTAACATTTTACCTATTTACTTCCAGCCCTGACTATAACTACATACACGAGTTCTCATCGTTGTATTCAATAATTTTCTGATCAAAATAGAATCATTTTGAAAATTAAGTTTACAATTTGCTTTAAAATGTTCTTTACTTGATTTTCCAAAATGTGGAAGATACAGGGAAAAAGTACAAATAAGAGAATAAAACTCACACAAAAGGCCATCACCTAGAAACAATCCTGAACTCAGTTTTGCCAGTCTGCTGTTGTGAAGACAGACATACACACCCAAATGCACACGTACATGCATGCAGAAACATGCGACTTTTATTTCTAAAATGAGATCAGACTGACTATATATTTTGGGAATCTGCTTTAAAAAATTACATTCATTTAAATTTGGAAAATTCAGCGATACACACATGTTCACATAAAATGCTAATCCAACCACCTGGAGAAAGTATCTTCCAATATTTAGTTGCATATATTTTCAACCAGTTTTAGTTGTGTTGTGTGTATATATGTACATATATATATGTATATATATACACACACGTATGTTATTATTAAAATCAACTCGTTTTTCTTATTTCTAAAGTAAAAAACTGAAGGTTAGAAACAGCAGAGAAGCAAATAGAAGAAAATACGTTTTATGCATAATCTCATTATTCAGAAAACCATTTTATCTATATACAAATTATTTTTTAAAAATTTGTATATTTTAACATTAGTGAGATGTTAATAATAATGAGGCTAAGTATATACATATTATTTAAAGTTTTTGATTTGTGTGTAGTATATATAAAAATTTAAAATAGCATATATAGATTTACTTTCAATGCTCCAGTTAGTTTAATTACATAACATTTTTCCTGATTATAAAAATAATATGGTTTTGTTTTAAAAAATTTTTATAGTGTGTGAAAGGCATTAAGGAAGAACAAAATTCCCTTGTGAACTTTTCACTCAGATATAACTACTGTCATTATTTTGATGAAAATGCTTTTGTTTTTTGGGGTTTTTTTTAAATTGAATGAAAGTCTTTACATTCTATAGTGCTTTACAATTTTCAAAAGTTTCACACACATAATTTCATATAATCTCATAATAACCCTTTTCTCCCCCCTACCCCTATATTGCCCCTCCCTCCTTCCCTCTCCCCACTGGTAACCACTAGTTTGCTCTCTATATCTGTAAGTCTGCTTCTTTTTTGTTTTATTCACTATTTTGTTTTATTTTTTAGATTCTATATATAACTGATATCATACAGTATCTGTCTTAGTCTGACTTGTTTCACTTAGCATAATACCCTCCAAATCTAACCATATTGCTACAAATGACAAAATTTCATTCTTTTTATGGCTAATATTCCATTGTATATATATCCACATCTTCTTTATCCATTAATCTGTCGATGGACATTTAGGTTGCTTCCATTCCTTGGCAGTTGTAAATAATGCTGCTATGAACATTGGGGTGCTTAACATTATTCCCTATCTTTTTTGGGGGGGTACTATTTATTAGATTTGGCTATTCATTCCTTAAATGGGTTTGCTGGAGATTAGTTTTTGTTGTTGTTTTTCTCTTTTTGGTCCATTCAAAGAATCTGCTCCTGATTTTATTTATCAGTTCTATTACTTATGTACTATCAACTTCTTTCATTCTTCTCCCATTCCTTCTACTTTCTTGAGGATTTGTTGTTATTTTTGTTTGCATTCCAAGTTCTTGATTTTATGCTCAGTTCATTTATTTTCATTGTTTTTTGTAATGTTTAAAAATGAGAAATTTCTGGGCTTACCCGGTGGCCCAGTGGTTGAGAGTCCGCCTGCTGATGCAGGGGACACGGGTTCGTGCCCCGGTCCAGGAAGATCCCACATTCTGTGGAGTGGCTGGGCCCGTGAGCCATGGCCACTGAGCCTGCGCGTCCAGAGCCTGTGCTCTGCGACGGGAGAGGACACAACAGTGAGAGGCCTGCGTACCGCAAAAAAAAAGAGAAATTTCTGCAACTTGATCTTTTGGTCTTTGTACCATAAAATGTGTATCTATACATATACATATATATGTATATACATATACATATATTTGTATATATTTTATTTTTTTTATTTTTATTTTTATTTTTTTTATTTGTATATATTTTAAAGTGCACATGTATTTGTGTGTGTATATATATATATATATAATACACATATGTATATATGTATATATATATATTGTTTTTTTTCTTGTTTTTTATATTTTTTTCTTTCCCCCCTACTCTGGGCTTCTAATCTGATGCTCCTAATTAAAATGGTAAAAATTGGGCAGGGGAAATTTTACTTGGTAAATTTTTAAACCATGTTTTGTGACTACATTTCAACCTGTGGTGGTTGTGCAGTTACTACAGGTGGCAAAATTGGGAGAACAAGCATGGTATATTTAAATCCATGCAAAGATTAGGACATTTGCACAAAATTTTTCTATGGCAATAATTTTCGGAGTCTTCTGTGTTTATTTTAATAAGGAACAAAACCTTTTGCAATACATAAAAATGCTCCAATTGTTGTTTAAATGGTTTTTAGGGAGTACTTAATGTAAGGTGAATATGTAAAATAACTAGAATATACTGTAATCCAATTTGTGCATTTTCAGACATCAATGTTACGAAAATATATAAGAACCTATAGAAATGAATCCACATGCACTTACTGCTTGGGGAGTTTAAAAGATGTAATAGTAAAAACTTTCTTCTGTTGATTCTTGATATGAATGTTATTGTGTTTTCTGACATTTTAGGTTGCTTTGAGGAATGTTAAGATAACGAAACACTCTGGTAATGGATCAAATCTCTATATATCTAAAAACCACTGAAACGTTAACATTCCCTACTCAAAATTTTATTGGGGGACAATAATTAGAATAGAATAGCATTAATAAAACAGTTGTGATGTGGAAAAGACCTATTTTCAAAATTAAGTACTTAAATAAAGTGATAACAAGTCTGCATTTTGGCCCATGAAAATGAAAATGAAGAACATTTTTAGGGCTTCCCTGGTGGCGCAGTGGTTGAGAGTCCGCCTGCCGATGCAGGGGACACGGGTTCGTGCCCCTGTCTGGGATGATCCCACATGCCGTGGAGTGGCTGCGCCTGTGAGCCATGGCCGCTGAGCCTGCGCGTCTGGAGCCTGTTGCTCCGCGACGGGAGAGGCCCGCGTACCGGGGGAAAGAAAAAAAAAAAAAAAAGAACATTTTTAAAAGAGCCTTGAAAGCCAGTAGTTTTCATATTTTCCTTTCAATTCATATGTATTAAAGAGTGTTATGGGACTCTGTGATGTTAGATGATCTATGCTTTTAGATTCCCTACTCTTCCCTTGGAGGTAGGATTTCCAGGTAAAATACAGGATGTTCAGTTAAATTTGAATTTCAGATAAACAACAGGCTTTGTTTTGGTACAAGTTATGTGCTAAATATTGCATGTATTTTTATTTGCTAAGTCTGACAACATTACTTGGAGAAAGATTGGCATTTATTTTCCTTTTCAAGTAAAAATAGTATAGATTATTCTTGTAGTGAGGAGGATTTGGACCTTTACAATTTGGAGGAAATTCCAGGATCCACGGAGGAAATTCCAGGATCCACGGATGAAGAGCCAAAAAGAAGAAAAAGGAAACGGAAGCTTCTAAAGATTCATCAACAGTGAAATCTGAATGCATTGAGCTGGGTATGACAATATATAGCATTGTATGCCAATCATGATTGGTGAAAAGAGATTTGGAAAAGCTAGAGATAAATTGGAAATACGTGCTTTTGCCCTGGAAGTCTCTTGCTCTGTCACTGCAATAGCCTAAATGGTCTCTAAAATCGCCTTACCCATTACCAGTAGTAGCATTGTGGAAAAATCTGTGCTGTACCCTAGCGCCCAGATTTTGGCTCCTTAAACTATTCTCCACTAAAAGGAGCCAGGGCTCCTTGGAGGGTAGCTGGCACCAAATCTTGGGGCAGGAGAAAGCAAGATGAGCCTCGAACATCTTGCCATTTACAGAAAGTGAGAATGCTGACTGGGGGTACAAAGGACAAAGAGACCTGAGGAAGGCTCTTATCAGGCAGAGTGACGTACTGAGTATTAAAAAACAGGCTTGCCTGAAGAAGCCTCTCACTGGGCAAAGAGTGAAAATTGAGCATCGAAAAAAGAAAACTAGCAAGAGTTGCGGTCAATTGGAACAGTTGAGTCCATTAAAAAAATGACAAATCCATAATGATACTAAAAAGTACAAGTAATGTGACGCATGCTAAAAGATGCTTGTAAGGCATACAAGAATGTCTAATATTGTCTATTAAAATGCTATATATTGATGAATCCAACTTATGCAACACCTACACTCAACTTTTTTGTCAGCGAAGAAGTTAATACAAGCGGTGGAGACATGGACTCTGGTTAATTGATATATAAAAAGTGTTCGTTTTAACTTGGAGAGAGAAAGATGTGGTGGACTGCAAAGGCGAGCTTCACTTTGTAAGGAGATATAGAAGGACATATACAACAAGTAGGAGTAATACTCTTCAGAATAACAATTTAGAATTTAGCTTTAGAATTTGAGATTCTGTTGAATTAGAGAGTTTGTAAAGGTTTTAAAGTATTTTGTATGTTACATTGTTAGAAAGGAAATGTTATAAATTACTGGATTTAAGATTTCTTGGTCTGTGAAATACATGAAGATACAAATAAGAAGGAGGATTCAAAATTGTTTCTGTTTTTGTGCCCACATATTGAGCTTGCATACTTGAGTGTCTTTGAGTATCATATTTATCTAGCTGGTGTGATCATAGGTGGCATAAATAAACCAGTTATTGTGAATCCACATTACCTCATGTGTTCTGTGCGTTGCTATTGCCACATGGAAAGAAATGTTAGAGGGAACAGGGTAGGATCAGCATATTTGCACAACATCATTTCTCGGAAAAGCTGAACACCCATGAAATAATTTTCTCTGCCTGCTCCCTTCCTTCAAATATCATTAATTTATACTTTCGTTTGTGGCTAGTAACAGCAAGAAGGGTCCATACTGTGATGTTTGTTGGGTTCTGAGATTACCAATTTATCTTGGGAAATTGTGGGATTTGACCCTTAGGTTGTAAATTTATTGAAAGATCTTCTTTTATTGGGAAATCAGCTGATTTATCTATAATTCTGCAGGTATGGGGCCAATGTTGGGATATTTTAATGTCCTAGTAAGTAAAGCATTTAGACACATTGACTAATTTTTGCATTCTAGAAACAAACCTTTGGTCATGATATATTCTTTGATGCACTGATAGCTTTGATTTTTAACATTTTGTTTGTAATTTTTGCAACTGTTTTAAAAAGTCAGATAGTTCTGCATTTTAAAAAAATGATTCTCGGGCCTCCCTGGTGGCGCAGTGGTTGAGAGTCCGCCTGCTGATGCAGGGGACATGGGTTCGTGCCCCGGTCCAGGAAGATCCCACATGCCGCAGAGCGGCTGGGCCTGTGAGCCATGGCCGCTGAGCCTGCACGTCCGGAGCCTGTGCTATAGGCATTGAATCATTTTGCATTCCCAAAAGTAATGTATTATACATATGTAGGAAACAATCTTATGCTTACCAGGGGGGAAAGGGGGGAGGAATAAATTGGGAGATTGGGATTGACATATACACACTGCTATTATATAAAATAGACAGCTAACAAGGACCTACTGTACAGCACAGGGAACTCTACTCAATACTCTTTAATGACCTATATGGGGAAAGAATCTAAAAAAGCGTGGATATATGTGTATGTATAACTGATTCACTTTGTTGTACACCTGAAACTAACACGACATTGTAAATCAACTATACTCCAATAAATGTTTTTTTAAAAAGCAATGTATTATAAGAGTGCCGGTTTTCCCACAGCCCAGAAAGTGATGAGGGAATTCCATCAGTTTTCATGAAAGGTATTCTAGGTGCTGCTCTGCAGCTGTTGCTGCAGTTGCTAAGGAGATAAATGGCACAGTTTCTAACCAGGTATTCTTCCTCCTGGGCCTGAGCAGAATAAGAAAATTTAAAAAGATGAGGGAGATGCTTTGTACTTAAATAGGACAGTTTTCTCACACGGTGGGAGCAAAAGAGTAGAGATGTGTTTTGTCAGAAGTTTAATTTACCTGTGGAAAGAAAAGATTGGAAATCAGTTGGACCCTATAGTGATCAATTTTATAGGGAAATGATATATAGAGGGTGTTAAGCATTTTCTGTTATTTACAGTGTTTGCAACTTCTCTCTGATAAACATTTTATAACCGCTTTCTTTGGTGGGCTACATTAGATAATTGAGCATAGATGAAGATGGGAAATAGACTAGGTTACTTTTTTGGCCTAATTAGTATTAAGAATGTACATTTCACTGATGTTTCCACTTTGATGTGTATATGTGCTTAGTGAATATACTGTGGCAGGGTTCAGGCATGTAGGATCTGACCAAACATCTATTTCATTACAAGATATGACCAAGAAGGGTCATCCCTCTTTCTTCTTGGAACTCTCTCTTCTTGGCTGTGGATCTACTTTTCTTTCCAGGTTTTCCTGTACTCTGACAGCTCAGTTTCTGTCTCTTCCTCTGATTCCTCTTCCTCTAACCCCTTTCTAGATATTTACAAACTCTGGGTTTTTCAAACTTCTTCTCTTCTCACTCTGTACTTTCTCTGGGAATGGTTTCATCCCCTGTCCTGCATTTGAATCCTAAATGCTGTGTCTGTAGGTGTCTCTCCAAACCTGTATATCAAGCTAGATGTACCACAACCTGTCCCAAACTGCCTTCACTAACCCTTTCAACTTGGTTTTTTTTTTAAAAAAATTGAAGTATAGTCGATTTACAATGTTTCAGGTGTACAGCAAAGTAATTCAGCTGTGTGTGTGTGTGTGTGTGTGTGTGTGTGTGCATACTTTTTTTTTTTGCTCGCACCCATGCAGCATGAGGGATCTTCCCCGACTAGGGATTGAACCAGTGCCCCCCTGCAGTGGAAGTATGGAGTCCTAACCACTGGACTGCCAGGGAATTCCCTCTGCATTTTAATTTAATTATATCTGCAAATTCCCCTTTGCCATGCAACAGATATCAGGCATTAGGATGTGAACATCTTTGGTGAGACATTATTCTGCCTACCATACAATGAAAGGTGAGACATTTCACCTTTGTGATTTGTGAGAGAAAGTATAATGTATAGGACTTGGTAACTAACTAACTTACTAGTGAATAGAGTGAGGCATGACTCAGAATTATAAAAATGGGACAAGGAGAGTGGTGGTATCATTCCATAAGCCAAATCTGTCCAAATGGAGGATACTGTGGTTTGAGGCCATTAAACTTTTCAGACAGTTGTGTTTGAAATTATAGCACGTGGTGATGTCCTGCTGACTGTTAGAGGAGGTATTTGTCCCTATAACCTGTGATACTGATTGCATCAAATTGAATGCGGATTTTCTCTAGTATTAGTCTGTATGTCAAAGCTACATTTAACTAAGAAGTAGAAGACATGATTTTTTTCTTGGGACTGGCTAAATATTAGATAAACGTTTCTCTGTTTGCAAGACCGGGCCCTCAGCCTTGTAGATTCAAAAATCAGACACTCCTTTTCATGTGTTTGTTGGCAATCTTTATATCTTCTTTGGAGAAATGTCTACTTAGGACTTCTGCCCATTTTTGGATTGGGTTGTTTGTTTCTTTTTGATATTGAGCTGCATGAGCTGCCTGTATAGTTTGGAGATTAATCCTTTGTCAGTTGCTTATTTGTAGTGAGGTGGATGGACCTAGACTCTGTCATACAGAGTGAAGTAAGTCAGAAAGAGAAAAACAAATACCGTATGCTAACACATATATATGGAATCTAAAAAAAAATGGTTCTGATGAACCTAGGGGCAGGACAGGAATAAAGCCCCATGTTTTGCTTTCTCCAGTATTCCCTATTTAAATTAATGGCATCAACATTCATAGAGTTTTTCTTTTCTCCATTTATCCCACTCCTAGGTTTAATCAATCACCTAGTCTAGCTGATTTTACCTTCAAAATATATGGTAACTATGTGAGGTTATGGATATGCTAATTAGCATAATTGTGATTATTTCACGATGCATATGTATATCAAGTCATCAAGTTGTACATCTTAAATATATACAGTTTTTATTTGTCAATTATACCTCGATAAACTAGAAAAAATTATAAGCAAATAAATATGTACATACACAAATACATAAATAAATACACTTCTTACCATGTAATTCTCTTGCTTGATATCACTCAGTAACACCCCTTCACCTGCAGGAAGTATACAATTTGAGAGTCCCTAGCGTAATTTGCAGTGTCATTCATGTCCTGAGTACCTCTGCAGGACGTGTCACACCACAATTGTATGAGCCTGCGTACTTTATATGGTTTTTGATCTTTAGTCTTTTTATTCTCTCTGTCTGTAGTGTCTTTACCTATTTCAACTGAACAATTCCTAACAGTATTTGAAGATTCAGTGAAGGCACCACCAAGAAGCCTTGCCTGACTGCCTCTTCCAGCTAAATCTAGTAGATTTCCCTCTACTGAATTGCTGTAGTACCTGGCGCTTACATTTATCCCAGCGCTTAACACGTTAACATAGGATAACTGTTTAGATGACTGTTTTTATCCTTGAAGGAAGGATAAATATTCTCTTCATCTCCACTTCTGCAATGCATAAAGGACTCCCTGGCACATGTATACATTCAGTTAAATGTTTGACAAATGAATGAGTAATATAATGAATGTATTTAATGGAACTTCATGTACAGTTCTAAAGTACAAGTGTATGATAAAGGATAGCTGTTGAACCGGGGAAAAGAGGAATACCAAAGGCCCAGATGATAACAGTAATGATGCAACTAGACCACCTAATGAAATACCTTATTATGCCAATATAATTACTCAGAGCTGTAGCAATTTCAGGCAGATTCAAGTATATATTGACTGATTCAGGGGGCTCAAGGGACAGTTTGATTGTGAATTCATCCTCTTCTTTAAATATACTTCATACTGGCTTAAATAACTTCAACTAAGAGCCCCACAGTGTGGCATGATGTCAGGCCAGGAGTCTGCTTCCATTTGTTCTGGATTCTGCTGAGCACTAATCAAAGGTGATCCTAATTGATGATGAAGACTCTTGATGTCAAGAACACAGTGTAACACTGAGTACTTGAACTATTAAACATCCATCATACCTCAATCAATTGGGCTGCAGTTGGCTATTAAAGTATGTCTTCTGATAATTTCACTTATAGCAGCAGGAAGCCTTCTGTTCTGCATTTGAAACAGTATTGTTTGAAAAGATGGCATTTAATAAGCTAGAATACCAAAAGAACTTGGCTTGGCGTTCAATAACGCTTAGTATGAATAAAATAGATCCAAATGTCTAATAGGGTTCAGCGTCAATTCATTAACGTTGTACAGCATAATAATTACTGATAGCGTTTCAGATCCATTTTTAAGGTCGATGCAGCACAACAAAAAGTTTGGGTTTTACCCATGGAATGATTTTGAGCGATTCAACAATATTCTGTACTTGTGACTATACAATGGCATGGAATAGATCATAAAGTTATATCACACATTTTCCATCAGCACCCTGACCACCTGCCTCTCAGATGTGGGCAGCTCAACAGGCTGACTGAAATAATATGGTCGTCTCTATCTCATTTTGTTTCCTATCAGGCAAGTATTTATCTATTTTTGCTTTTGGTTCTAAAGCTAAGCCGTCACCCTATAGTGCTAAAAAGAGCACCATTCACTGTCCATGCACCTCAAACATTGACTGGAATAACTGAACACATTGTGGAGGATTGGTGGGTGTTGTCCTTATGCAAATTTTAGGCTCTTTCCCCAAGTTCTTAATTTCTCTTGCCTGATTATTAAAAGCGAAATAATCATATGAAAGCCAGTGCTCTAAGCTAGGAGCAAGTGCTTAACTATTTCAATAGGCTTGTTAGATGTTAGGAGATCAAATTGTTAAGAGGCACATTTTTAAACACAGATGAAAGCACATTATTATTTTTTCACATGACTTTTATTATCAAATTCTTAAATGTTATTTGTCATGTTTATGACTAAAGGACTAGAATCCAGAAAACAAAAATGCTTCTAAAACTAAATACCTTGGTTAACTCTGCTGATAGATGCCTCCTAGTATGTAACATAAGACTATTACATTTTCTTATTTTACCTCTTGTGGGAACCTTAGAAACTTAACACTGGAATTTATAAGACCTTAGCTTTTAGGTCAAGAAAGTGCTTTTAGGTCTTCTCTAATGTGGAGGTGTATTTTTCTTTTCCCTGAATATTCTGGGGGAAATTATCACCTTAGAGTGAAAAGTATGGTGAACTTGGATTACAGCAACCTGCAAGAAATATTTGTTGACATAAATGAATAAATTTATGAACAGATCTAATAATGATATGTAAAGTCCATTCTTTCCAGGATAATCTGTGGTTCTCTAGTTAGTCCTTTCATTGAACTTAACCAAGCAGAAGCTAAAACTTGTTATGAATGCTATCAGAGGAATTCTTGCATTGGACATAGGTTGAACTGGAGATCTCTTAGGTTTCTTCCACCTCTGCTGATCTATGGTGCTGTTTACATACAAGACAGTGTTCTTGGAGCTATTGTTAAACCATCCTGGTCAAAACTGTAGAAGGAAAGAGAGCACTCAAATGACATATGATATGACAAAAAAAATTAGCCTCACAAATAATTACAGAAAAATAAGTTGAAAAAATAACACAATATGACTTTTTGCCTAGCAAATTGGCATAGAGTTAACAATAAAATCATAGTATTGGCAAAGGTGTTAGGTACTCTCATACACTCCTTGTGGGAGTATAATTTTTTTTTTTTGGGGGGGAGTATAATTTGATCCAGATTTTCCAAAGGCTCTTCATCTGGTTGGCTGCTTCTTATGCTTCAGGTCTCAGCCTAGAAGGTAATTCATCAGACTTTCCTTGACCACAGAAGTAGATTCTCCTTCATCCCCCACTCAATACCATCCCTGCCAATTTTTCCCTTCATAGCATGTATTGCAATTTACAATTATACATTTATTTGTGTTTTTACTGACGTATCAGTCAAGACTCCAGATTCAAGAGAAAGAATCAATAAGAGTTTGTGTGTATATCTCCTATTATGTATATATATATATATATATACATATATACATATATGTATAGATGTATGTACACATACACACATATATGCGTATGCATATATCTATTTAGAGAAATTTGTTTTAAGGAATTGGCTCATATGACTGTGGATGGCTGGCAAGCTTGAAATCTTTAGGGCAGGCCAATAGGCTGGAATCCAGGCAGGAGCTGATGCTATAGTTCTGAGGTGGAATTTCTTCTTCTCCAGGAAGCTCAGTTTTGCTCTTAAGGTCCTAATTGATTAGATGAGACCCACCCACATTGTCAGGGGTTAGTTACTTTAAAGTCAGCTGATTGTAGATGGTAAGCACATCTACAAAATACCTTCAAAGCAACACCTGGATTAATTACTAACTAACTAATATAGCATTTCCAAGTTGACACATAAAAATAACCATCACAACAAGTTTGTTGATTGATTCTCCCACTAGATGATAAGCTATATAAAAGGACAGAGACCTTGGTTTTCTTGGTTACCTCTAGCACAGTGCCAGTCACACACTATGTGTTCAGTACATATAGTAGTTGCTTAAATATTTGCTGAATGAATACATGACTGTATGATATTTGTTGACTATTGACACTCTCACATCTTATGGCTTGGTAGTCCAATGGTACTTTTTTGATCATTTTCAGTACCTGGTCAGTTTGGGTATACCATAAAGAAGTATTGGAAAGTACAGTGTTTTAAAAAATTAGTATTTAAACACACAAACAGGCAACAAACAAATACATGAACAGTCAAATCATAAAATATAGAACTATTCAGAATGAATGCTCAGTTTGCCCTTCTCCTTATATGTTTGTATCTTAATTATGCTTTTAATTTCAGATAAACTTGGAGGACATCAGAGATCAATGAAAATCAATATCAATATTGCCCTTATGCAGTACTGATAACCAACTAGAAAATGTAATAAGGCAAAAAGATCTCACTCAAAATAGCAATGAACCTTTAAAGTACCTATGAATAAATCTAAAAATTAAATAAATTCAAGATCTTTGTCCAGAAATTATTGAGGACGTAACTGGAAAGACCTGCTATACTCATTATAAAAATGTCAGTTCTCCACCAAATTAATCTATAAGTTAAATGCAATTCTAATAGAAATCCAATATATTTTTCTTGGAACTAAAAAAATGGATCCCAAAATTCATCTAGAAGAGTAAAATCCAAGAAATAAGGCAAACTGAAAAAGAAGACTACGATGGGGGAACAGGTGCTATAAGATTTCAGATGTATTTTAAAGCTGCAATAATTTAAAAATTGATGTATTGGCACAGAGATAGACAAATGACAAAAGGAATACACTAGTGCCCTGAAATATGTCTATGTATATAAGAAATTTTGGCAGGATGACAGATGTGGCATTGTAAATCTGTAGAAATGAATGCAGTTTGGTCATGATGTATTATTATCTTTCTCATACATTGCTGAATTTGGTAACACTTTCTCATAAAATTGTACCAGATTTTTTTTTTCTTATATGGGAAATTTTTAAATTACTAATTTTGATTCTTTAAGTGGGATTATAGGAATATCCAGGAATACTTCTTCTTGAGTCAGTTAAGTAAGTTATAGTTTTTCTAGGTATTTTTCTATTTTACCTAGATTTTCAAATTTATTGACATAAAGATATTCTTAATTATCCTCTTGCTATTCCATTCCAGCTTTACTGAGATATAATTGACATCTAACATTATGTAAGTAATAAGATGTACAATGTGTTGATGCGATAGACATATATTGCAAAATGATTACCACCGTAGGGCTTCCCTGGTGGTGCAGTGGTTGAGAGTCCGCCTGTCGATTCAGGGGACACGGGTTCGTGCCCCGGTCTGGGAGGATCCCACATGCCACGGAGCGGCTGGGCCTGTGAGCCATGGCCGCTGAGCCTGCGCATCCGGAGCCTGTGCTCCGCAACGGGAGAGGCCACAGCAGTGAGAGGCCTGCGTACCGCAAAAAAAAAAAAAGATTACCACCATAGCTTTAGCTAACACCTCCATCACATAACTATCATTTTTCTTGTGGTGAGAACATTTAAGATTTACCCTCTTAGCAAATTTCAAGAATATAATGCAGTATTGTTAACTATAGTCACTATGTTATACATTAAATCCCCAGATTTATTCATCTTATAACTGGAAGTTTGTACCCTTTGACCAACATCTCCCGTTTTCCCCACTCCACAGTACCTGGTAACCTCTATTCTACTCTGTGTTTCTATGAGTTCAGCTTTTTTAGATTCCATATACAAGTGAGATCATACAGTATTTGTCTTTCTCTGTCTGACATATCACTTAGCATAAAGCCCTCAGTAATTTCCAAGAATGCTGATTGAAACCTTGTATTTAATTGTGAAAAAAATCAGATGCCCATAATCCAGAGAATGAATTAATTCATTTTGATACATTAATACAATGGAAAACAATACAGCAGTGAAAATGAATGAACCGAATCTACACATGTCAACATGGATAAACATCATAAACATAACAGTAAGTGAGAAAATTAAGTTCCAGAACTTTACATACAGTATGAAATCATTCTGTATATGATTTAGAATGAACATATATGCATATATGTTGAAAAAAATAAGAAAATATGGACTGCAGAGAAGGCAAATTCATGATGGGGATTACCTCTGGGGAAAGGATTTGGGACTGCAGAGTAGAGCACAGGGAAATTCAACCTCGTAATGTTTTATTTCTTTAAAAAAGTCTCAGGTAAATATGAGCATCTATTCAAGAGAGATATTTTACTTTTATTAAAATTGTGATGATAATAATAATAAACAAAGGTTCTGACATGGAAAAGAGCTTTTCAAATCTCATAAAGGTAACAGTGTGACTAGAATGCAATTAAGAGGGATAGAGTGCTATGAGATGTGATTTTAGAGGTAGACAATTGCCAATCGATGCAGCATTTTGAGGCCATGGTAAGAAGTTTGTGTTTTATTTGGTTTTACATAGAAGAACCATCTTTGCCAAAGGAATTATGAATAAAATCTCATGCTTAGTTGTATAAACAGTAGTAGAAATCTTGTCCATCATGGGGTAAGAGCATCTCAGTTTGATTCCTTGCCCATTCCTCTGCATGCTTTATTTTTGGGAGGCAGTGAAAGCTCTGCATGCAGTAACATTTTTTTTCTATCTAATATACTTAGTGCCTAACATATAAAGACAAATGAATAAGTAGAATGAATGAATAAATAAATGGTTAAGGATATGGTCTCAGGAATCAAACACCCGGAGGCTGAATCTCAAATCTACTATTCACTGCTGTGTGACTTTGCACAAGTTAACTTAATTTTCTAAAATTGTTTTCCTCATCTGTTAATGGCAATAATAATAGTACCTACCTCACAGGATATTTTAAGTACGCTATTAGAAAGCCTATGTGAAAATGTCCGATATATTATTGGATACATAAGTACTCAAAAGATGCCTTATTATTAAGCTTATAGCTTATTATTTCTAAAAAAGGGGGGACACAGTTCATTAGGTGGGATGGTATGGAATGGAGGAGGGAGACTGGGATAGCCAATAAAGGCTTTAATCAGGAGTTTACTTTTTTAAAAAATTGGGTTATAGTTGCTTTACAATGTTTTGTTAGATTCTGCTGTATGACAAAGTGAATCAGCTATATGTATACATATATCCCCTCCCTCTTTGACCTCCCTCGCATCCCCCCATCCCGCCCATCTAGGTCACCACAGAGCACGGAGCTGAGCTCCGTGTACTATACAGCAGGTTCCCACCAGCTATCTGTTTTACACACGGTAGTGTATATATGTCAATCCCAATCTCCCAATTCATCTCACCCCCCTTTCCCCCCACCATGTCCACACATCCGTTCTCTATGTCTGCATCTCTATTCCTGCCCTAAAAATAGGTTCATCTGTACCATTTTTCTAGATTCCACATATATGCGTTAATATACAATATTTGTTTTGCTCTTTCTGACTTACTTCACTCTGTATGACAGACTCTAGGTCCATCCACCTCACTACAAATAACTCAGTTTTGTTCCTTTATATGGCTGAGTAATATTCCATTGTACATAGGTACCACATCTTCTTTATCCATTCATCTGTCGATGGACATTTAGTTTGCTTCCATGTCCTGGCTATTGTAAAGGAGTTTACATTTGAACTGAGTTATAATGGATTAAAAAGAGTTTGCTAGGCAGGAGGAAGTTGGGGGAGAGTAGTATTCTAGCAAACAGCATGTTTAAAAGCATGGAGGAATGGAAATGGTACAATGCTTCATTGGGCAGAGTGTACAGCTATATATGACAGAATATAAAAATAGAGAAAAAGATTTGCTCTAAATTGTGAAGAGCTTTTTATTATGTTGGAGTAAGGAGTTAAAATCTAACCCTGATTGCGACAGGGAGTCAATAGAAGTTTGTGAGCAGGAGAGTAACATAAGATTTTGAGAAGGGTGACTATTCCAAGGGGTATCCTTTAGTCAAGGGTAGGCCTAGGCAACATTGTGAAATAGGTAAAGTTTAAATTCTCCTCCAAACTTGCCCCTCTTCCCCTCTTTTATCATCCTCTTTCCAGACATGAATAGTGTTGCCATGCATCCTTAGATCCATCAAGTCTGTTTTCCCTGGGTCAGGATAGATGTTCTTATCATACGAACATTGGTACACAATATCTCTATTTAATTAATAGCCATGTTCACCAGCAGAGTAAGCTCCAGGAGACAAAGTATGACTTAGATGACTGTTATGTCCCCAGAATCTCACACAATACCTAGCATATCACATATTAGAGTCAGTGAATGTTCATGGCCTGTTAGATTAATGGATGAGTCAACAGCAGGAAGGACTCAATTCTTTTTTTTGGCAATAAAATGTATGGTTAAGAGGTGAGTTGGTCTCCTCTCTGGTGATGACAAAATCAAAAATTAAAAGCTAGCCTGTGATCACTTGTGCAATCATGAATTCATTGTCTTACAAGCAGGTCTTGGGTTTCAGGAAAAAAAAAAAAAGAGAGAGATGATTTTCTAAGTACCTTTTAAGGCTGTGTTGATAAACCAAGCCAGTATTCTCTATAAAGTCCTAACTGCCTCATAATCTCCCTCAGGCTCAAGTCATTCTAGGCTTTGTGTCCCAGCAAAGATATTTTCTGATAAAGCTGGATCCCATTCCACATCTGTGCATAGGGTTGTTTTAAAGCAAATTTGGTGCTAGGCTTTTGACAGCTTAGGAATTGGTACTTTATTACAATAGTCTATAAAGTGGCTGTCATAAAAAGGAGTATCCAATGTCGGTAGGAAAAAGGTACTGAAATTCTGTGCTTGTGCAGAGACCAAAATGGTCAGATAGGGGAGGATCATGGTTGGCTACAGGACTTCTACAGAACTAGCTTAGGAGCTCTGGCCTGGTGCTGGAAGGGACTGACTTTGTTCATAGCCCATTTCTCCTGAGCAAGTGTATATAGCTTCGCAGAAGTGTGAAGGTAATGCTACTCTAGCTTGCTGAAATGGGTCAAAGACAGGAAAGAGTGGGAGATAAGGATAGTTGGGGAGAGATTAGAGAAGATAGAATTGAAAGAAATAAGTGGACATTTGTTGAGTTATAGGGGGAAGATGAACATCTTAAAAGTAATGAATACAATAGCCATGGGAAGTAATCTTCTGTGATGGCAGGAGCTTAGTATTTCTTGGCTCAGAGTAAGTGTGACATATTGGCCTCGGTCTCTTCAATTGTAAAATAAGGGGATTGTACTAGTGGCTATTTGCAGTCCCTTCCAGATCCAATATTCTGTAATTCTATGGTGGAAATGATGCAGCAGCAAATTACAGTTTGCCTGGTTCAAATGACAGAGAGGATGGAAGCTTGGAACTTGGTGATCAATACAACTTATTCACGTAAGTGAAGCCCCATTACATTGTCTCAGATGAATAGCTATATAACTGACCCAAAAGACATAGAGATTGCTGCTTTTTAGGGGCAACATATTTACCAAAGATAAATTAGTATATAAATAAGCAGAATGAAGGTTCATTACAAGTATCTTTCCCAGGACACAATAGTTTAAAACAACCATAAAAATGTTTTTGGATGAATGTGCCCAAGGTTTAAATGAAATGGATGGGACTCATAAGATCTCAGTTCTGCTGTTCCTTCTCTGGTAGGTGGAAAGAAAGGAATGATTTCAAGGTACTCCCTGTAGAGGGGTGTCCAGACAAACTATATATCTACCACCAATACTACCACCCACCCCTAACAAAACATATATTGGAAACCAATGAAATCAGATTAAAATGAGCATCAATAACAGATCCGAGGATAAAGTCAGAAAAAGACAGATACATTGTGGAAGGAGTGGGGAGAACCATGGATAGAAAGAGCCAGTCCTACCGTTTTACCTTAGTAATGATGTTGAGAGCAAAGTTATTGGATGAGTGTTTATGTAACAGCCCGTTGGCATTTTTAGCAATAGCTTGTGAGAATCACCTTTTCTTCTCTTACCATCTCCTTTTTCTGGGTCTCTGTTCAGTTCTGCCAGTATTAGGGCCCCAAGTTATGGCACTCAGGATATTCAGGAGACAGAAAGGCTGTCCCCATCTCCTCGGGTGGTGGGAGAATGCCAACAAAATTGGCTGAAACCTACATTCATCCACTTATTTGCTCATTTATTGAACCAAAGTTTGTGCTGGGCCTTGTGCTGGCCATTGCTGTAAAATTACAAACAAGACAGACATGGTCCCATGCCCTGTAAAGCTTATCTTCTAGATAATAGTAAAATAATAATAAAAAGGATCACACAAGTACCTGTATGCAAATTGTGATGTGTTTATAAAGGAAAAGAGCCTTTTAGACACCTTAACAGTAGTCTAATTTAGAAATGGGATGAGAAGAGAGTCAGGGGAAACTTTTCTGTTGAAGTGACATTTGAACTAAGATCTGACTGATGAATAGGTGTTCATCTGGGCAAAGACTGGGTTAAAACATGAGGCGGTGGAAGCAACATACACAAGTGCCTCAAAGCAGGAAACGCTTGGAATATTCAAATAATCAAAAGAGGGTTGCTGGGGTGAAGAACAGTGCAAGAGTGTTATGGGGTTCAAGGGCCCAGCTTGACTCAGAAAATGAAGGTTTTGCAGTAAGTTCTGCTAGAGAGTGGGAAAGCCAAACTGGAGAAACTAAATGGGCCAAAAGGAGAAATACATTGGGAAAGGGTGAGAAATACAGCTCCGTGTCCCAGTGGAACTCAAGAATGGAAACAGGATCAAAATGGAGATGAGGTGAAAGTTTGTAGAATTTTAGCCAAGAATTGGGTGGTAGGGTGGGTGAGCTGTGTAATGGTTTTAGAAAAGGGAATGTCAGCATTGGGCCCTACTTCTGCTGCTCTGATAACTAGAGAAATGTCATTAAGGGCTGTTTTAGCTTTATCTACCCATGGAGGAATCAAGGGGGTTTGAAATGCCTAGTAACCCTTCCAGTGGGGGCAGTTTAGGATACTTAGCCAATGGAAAAACATGGGAAAAGCGCTTCTTTTCCCTGTTTATCAAGGGAACAGTAATGACTCTGGGAAGCCAGAAAGACTTCCATCATCTGTGAGCAAGGAGCAAAAAGAATAGATGGCTGGCTTTCAATAAAAGCTAATTGCTGAGCCACTCCCACTTTGACTTCAATTATAGAATGGACTCTTTTTTAAGGTTTCCAAATTGGGGTGACATTATTATTTATTAATTTTAGTTATTGTGGTAAAAAATATATAACATAAAATTTATGGTTTTAATCATATCATTAAGTATATTCCCATTGCTGTTCAACCATCACCAGAACATTATCATCATCCCATACTGAAAATCTTCACCCATTAAACCATAACTCCTTATTCACCTCTATTCCCAGCACTGGTAACCACTGGTCTACTTTATTTCTCTATGAATTTGGCTATTATGTGTGCCTAATATAAGTGGAATAATACAGTATTTGTCCTTTTGTGTTTAGCTTATTTCACTTAGTATCATGTCTTCAAGGTGCATCCATGTTGTAGCATGTATCAGAATGTCATTTCTTTTTACAGCTGAATAATATTCCACTGTATGCACTTAGCACAATTTGTTTGATCTATTCATCAGTCAAGGCATATTTGGATTGTTTCCACCTTTTGGCTTTGTGAGTAGTGTTGGTAGGAACATGAGCACACAAATATCTGTTCAAGTGTCTGCTTTAAGTTCTTTTGTATATATACCCACAAGTGGAATTGCTAAATCATATAGTAATTCTATGTTTAAATTTTTGAGTAACTGTTATACTATTTTCCATAGTAGCCGCACCATTTTACATTCCCATCAGCAAAGCACAGGAGTCCAATTTCTCCACATCCTATCTAACACTTGTCTTTTGTGCTTGTTTTTGCTAATAGCCATCCTAATGGGTGCACAGTAGTTATCTGATTGTGGTTTTGATTTTTATTCCCCTAATGATTAGTGATGTTGAGCACCTTTTTAGATGATTATTGGCCATTTGTATACTTTTGGAGAAAAGTCAATTCAAGTCCTTGGCCCATTTTTTACATTTTTTTTTTTTTTCTTTTGTTGACTTGTAGGAGTTCATTATATATTCTGGATATTAATCTTTTATCAGGTATATGATTTGCAAGTATTTTCCCTCATTCTGTTGTTGCCTTTTCACTCTGTTGATAATGTCCTTTGATGCACAAAAGTTTTTAATTCGATGAACACAAATTTATCTATTTTTTGTTCTGTTACCTGTACTGTTGCTGTTATATCCAAGAAATCATTACCCAATCTAATATCATAAGTCTTTTCCCCCATTTTTTTTCCAAGAGTTTTAGAGTTTTAGCTCTTATGTTTAGGTTTTTGATTCATTTTGAGTTAATTTTTATATATGGTGTAAGGTAATGGCCCAATTTCATTCTTTTGCACATGGATGTTTAGTTTCCTCAGCACCATTTGTTTTAAATGCTGTGCTTTCCTCCATCTGATGGTCTTGACACCCTTGTTAAAAATTATTTGACCATATACACAAGAGTTTATTTCTCAGCTCTGTATTCTATTCCATTTGTCAATATGTCTGTCCTTATGCCAGTGCCACATTGTTTTGATTTCTATAGACTTGCTGCAAGTTTTGAAATCAGAGAGTGTGAGTCCCCCAACTTTGTTTTTCTTTTTCGAGGTTGTTTTGGTTATTTAAGGTCCCATGAGCTTCCATATGAATTTCAGGGTGGATTTTTGTATTTCTGCAAAAAACATCATTGAGGTTTTGATAGGGATTGCATTGAATCTGTAGATCACTTTAGATAGTATTGACATCTTAACAATATTAAAATTTCCAATCCATGGATATAAGCTGCCTTTGCATTTACTCATGTCTTTCATTTCTTTCAACAATATTTTGTAATTTTCAGTATACAAGTGTTTCACCTCCTTGGTTAATTCCTAAGTATTTTATTTTTTTGATGATATTGTAAATGGAATTATCTTACTTTCCTTTGCAGGTTGCTCATTGTAAGTATAAAGAAACACAACTGATTTTTGTGTATTCATTTTGTATCCTGCAACTTCGCTGAATTCATTTATTAGTCCTAACAGATTCTTTGTGTGTGGAATCTTTAGGGTTTTCTCTATACAAGATCACGTCATAAATGAACAGAGATAATTTTACTTCTTTCTTTCCAATTTAGATGCTTTTGATTTCTTTTTCTTGCCTAATTACTTAGACTATAACTCCCAAAAATAGAAGTGGTGAAAGTGGGAATCTTTGTCTTGTTCCTGATCTTAGAGGAAAAGTTTCAGGCTTTCATCGTTGAATATGATAGCTATAGGTAAGATGAACTATTGATATAGCAGCTTTTCAGGGGAGAATTCTGAATTAAATGATGACATTAAGTGATCACATTTATTATAAAACATATGCCAAATTCAGAACTGTTAAAGTGTGAAAAAGTGCATCCTATAAGAATTATAAGGGACTACAGTTCTTTCTACTGTCACTGAATTGCTTCTCTAGATGTCCTATCAACAGTGTCTGAAACTAGACACATCCTCTTGCCTGCACACCAGTTTTTTTGTTACTCATGCTCTCAATTCATAGTGTATGCAGTCCTCCAATCCAGAAAAAAACTGGTAATCTTAGACTCCTCCTTCTCCTCCAACTTCTCCCTTCTTTCATCTGATTGGTTATGCAATTCTTTTGCTTTTACCACAGAAGTAGATAGCTCCCTTACTTGTCCACTGCTTTTAATCTCCACTGTCCACTTACTTCAGTACCTACTATTCTCAACTCTTTCCTTAGCTGTGGTAGCAACCTCTTAACTGGTCTCTTTGACACCAATCTCTCCCTCTTCAATATATCGTTACATTACCAGTAGTTATCTTTCTATAACATAAATCTGACCATGTCTGGTAGAGCCAGAGATATCAGATGTAAAAGCAAGCATCAAGTGTTCATGCTTAAACGTCTTCCCATTTTCCTGCTATCGTTGCTTGTGTGTCCATATCCCCACATACTTCAAACATTCCCCTACTGATAAGATATAGGAAGTGGGGTGATGCAAAATGGTTTTTGAGGATATTAAAAATAGGAAGAGAAAGCAATAAAACATTCACCTCATGATCTCTTTTGGTGCTTAGTTCAGGCCAGATTCTGCCACGACGTCTGTGACTTGGAGAGAGAGAATTACGGGCTTCAGTCACATACTCAAGATCAAGTTGGATATTTAACATGCTTTTCTGAATTAGATTTTGTAGCTCCTATTGGCCTCATGCCACATGTGGCTACCATGTGTAGGAATAAATATAGAAATATAATTGCCACAAATGAGAAGTTTTCTGTGTCTCCAAGTTTAGACTTAGAAATCTACCAGGCACATTCATGGTACCTAAGTTGCCAGTCATCTTCAGGTGCAGCTCTAGGTGAGGTTGCTGAGGCAGTAAAACCAAGATCAGACAATATAGGGAAACCCTTCTACCATTAAAGGCATGCTTCTAAACCTCTTTTGGTTCCCAACTATCTACTGGATAAAGTCTAACTTCTTAGCTACACATCCAAAGCTCTTTATAATGTTTTCCCTACCAAACTCTCACACCTGACCGACTTGCACCTCTTCCCATATATTGTATGCTCCCATATATTGTATGTAACAAATGTCTCACCATTCTCTGAAGACTTCATACCCTTTTGCAACTCCATGCCTTTGCCCATCCTATTTATTCTACTTATAATACACTGCTACCTCTTTCATGATTAGCAAACTCTTCTGTCAATACCCACGAAATACAGGTCATGTCACCACCTCTGTGAAACTTTCCCCACATCTTCATGGTATTTATAGTTCATACATATAGTATTTATCAAATTTGTTTCCCCTCCCCTTAAGTATGAGTTTCTTAAAGGCAGAGGATTTATAATAGTACAATCCTAACGTTTACTGTAGTAGGTATTCCATAAATGGTTGTGGAATATAAAATGAATTGAAATGTACAATATCAGGAGTGAACCCTAACATAAACTATGGACTTTGGATGATTATGATATATCAATGTAGGTTCCTCTATTGTTAACAAATATACCAGTCTGGTGAGAGATGTTGATAATAGGGAAACTACGCATGTGTGAGAGAAGAGGATATATGGGAAATACCTGTTCTTTCCTCTTAAATTTTTCTATGAACCTAAAACCACTCTAAAAAATAAAATCTTTAATAAAAAAGTTCATTGCGAGTGTGCATATTCGACTTCCATCACAGTGGAGAGAGTTTTATTTATGTAGTATGACTTTGAGTGTGAGAGTTTTGTGCATGAGTTTGCTTATATACCCATACATAGGCACTCTACCTACCCAGGTAAAGCTACTAAGATTCTACTTGATACTGATCAATTTAAAGCACATGGCTGATCTTCAAATGAAGACAGAGGGAAGCTATGCAATTTCAGGTCAGAACACTAATAGACCTTCAGCAAGTTTTCTATGGAAAGCATCTGGTTAGAGGCATTTGATTATTCTGGACACTCAGTCATTTCCATGTACTCCTTCAAGCTGCTTATGGATTGAGTTGATTTAGGGGAAATGTACTCTGAGAGGCTGAAGTGGTCACTGGAACCCAGATGGCTCTAAGATGATGCACCAGGTTATCTTTCCTCTCTCCTCAAATAATCTACTCTGAGGCATTCCCATTTATCACCCTAGAAGTGATATTTTCTAAGGTCAAGGTTTAATTCTAAGAAAAATTAGCTCTTGGACCACTGGAATGCAATGCAATGCTGTGGCTGGGAAGTATGCAGGTCTTTTTTTTTTTTTTTTTTTTTAAAGGAATCTCTAGTGTATCACTGGCTAAATCAGAAACAGGAAAGCAGGTGCTGAGACATCAGGAAGCCACTTAGCTTGTCATATCTCCATCCTGAGTCTTTTGCAATGACTTTATACTTACCTTCTCAGAGGAGATAAGCCAAATAGATGGCACACTATGTTTACAAATCCAGGAATTGCTTTAGAGCACTTTGTCTTCTCATTTATAAAGGGAAGGGGAACAGGGAGGGAGCCCTCTGAATAATGCATATTTATAAAAACAAAAACCTTAATCATCTGTCTACATCAGGCAAAATTTGGGTTGAATTATCTGAATAATTTCCTTATTACTTCATGTCATTATGTAGGTGAGACAATCAAATAAACCCATTTCCTTTCATTTAGCTTCCTTTCAGCTTGAGAAATGGTGTACTCAATTTAATGCACTGTTGGAAAGCAGAACAATCTCTTCTAATTTCCTGATTTCAACTCATTCAACAAACATTTATGGAGCACCTACTGTGTGCCAGGAACTGCATTTTAAAATTTAAATGAGTCAGATTTAATATGTCAGTAATGTATTTTCATGACTTTATAACTTTGTCAAACAATTATGAATGCACATATTTAGTTGAAAGGCTAATGGCATCGTAACAAGCAAGCAATTCTAGCCCAGCTGCATGACAATTTAAACAACTGAAGCTGATTTTGTCAAACTTGGCCCTTAGATGAGGATTGATTTTCACACTAGCTTGCGAGCCAGAACCGAAGCTACTAGTTTCAGCCTTCCCTTCCTCAGAAATCGCTGGATCCTAGGCCTTCTGTCTAAAGCTCTTGAGTCAACTTTACTATTGAATAAATAAAGCCAGATTTTTGTCTGCGTGCGCATGTGGGCATGTCGCAGCTAGCAAAAATAGATGCAGGAAGGCATATTGCTTGCTTGCCCTCCCTTAGCTGTTTGTGGTAGGCTTCAAACTTCTGAATAGTAAAAACCCTACACATTCCTAATGTTTGTTGTTGCTTTCATTCCCTAGGGTCCCCACCTGCTGCTTGTTTTCTGCAATTTGGGGTTTATACCCTTCAGCAACCCTATGATTTTTGCCCCTAACCTTGACCCCAACTCATTGGGCATTCTGTCTAACTGGTTTCCTTTAGACACTGATCCTGGAACATTTTCCCAGATTAGGCCAGCACCTCACTGCTCTTCAATGAACAGTGTATATATCACAGAGGGGCCCTTCTAAAACCTACTTCCTCCATTAAGATCTGAAGGCTAATAAATACCCCGTTCAATGAATAAGCATTGAAATATCCTTCCAATTCTTATTATACCACTTACAGGCAAGATGGTAAAGTCCACAAAGGTTCTTGGTGAGGTTCTCCCACTTCTCATTCTGGACCTCATTCCTTCCTGTCTTGGTTCATACTCAGACATATTTCTCCTTTCCCAAGTAGGTAAATGATAGTTTCATTCATACTCAAGTAACAGAGCCTTATATGACATATCTTTTAAGTAGATTTGCATTTTGAAAAAAAAATTTGGGGATAAGAAAATCCTCAAGAAACAGAACACATATTTAGTAGGAGAATTTCATCCATCAGGAGATGAGGTAATTACGGATGGGGGTGCCGTCCAGATACTCCACAAATCGCAGTACAATGGCTCAGCAGCTTTCAGCTCTCTGACAAGACACTTAAGCCGGTGTTCGAAGACCACAGATAGAAGGAGTTGCCAGACCATGACTTTAGCAAGGCCATGACTCAGCCCAGTGGTCTCTGGTCTCCACGGACAAGAGACTTGCCTGGTGCATTATTTCTAGAACTGTCTTTTAACTTAGAATTCTCTTATTTTTATTATTAAATACAACAGATATATAAAATATATATGCATATATAGATATATAGATATAGATGATATAGATATAGTTATAGATATAGATTTTGGCCATGTCACATGGCTTGCAGGATCTTAGTTCCCTGACCAGGGATTGAACCTGGGCTCCGGCAGTGAAAGTGCTGAGTCCTAACTACTGGACTGCCAGGGAATTCCCTGCATATATTTAAAATAATAAAAATAAAAGAAACGTATGTATAACCACCACCAATCCTAAAAAATGAAACATTGCCAGTTTCTTTAATGTCCTATCTAAGCCCTTGCCTGTTTTCCCTCCCTCCCAAGTAAGAAACCAAATATCCTGAATTATATATTCATCATTCCAATGCTTTCCATCATAGTTTTTCCATGTATGTATGAACCTCTTAAAATTTGGATTTGTTCAATTGGTTAGGGCTCTAAAAAGATGCCCTCAGAGTTCTCTGCTTTTTCCTGTTTCAAGTCACCCTGATGTATAAAATAAAAATGTATTCTACAGTGTTCCTCAAAAAAGAAAAAATGTAGTTTAATGTTTTCATGTCTTTGATTTTATATAAACAGAATCATCCTGTGTGTATTCTTCCATGACCTGTTATAGTTGTCTCATTCATTTTCTCTGCTTTATTTATTTATTCTCCAATGTTTGGATGTGACATTTCTGTCTGCTTCTTTGACAGACTGTTTTTTAGCTATTTCAACAACTTCTTTGGATATGTTTCCTGCACATTTCTAACAGTGTTTTTAGAGTCTAAAATAAAAGTGTAATTGGTAGGTCATATGGTAAGCGTAGGTACTACTCTACTGGGTAATGCTAAATGGTTTTCCACAGTGCTTGTACCAACTTACACTCAATTACAATGTAAAGAACTAAGTTCAGAGGGGTCTTTGTGGAAAACAAATACAACCAGTGGTAATTATACTACCCAACAGAGCCATTCATCAACAAAATAGACCACAACCCTCACTCATTTAGATATTTAAGTCCACACCCTATCTAGCTTTATATTTCATGGCTACAGCTTCAGGAAATACTCCATTCAGAAAATCACACAGTATAAAAGAGTTACTTGTAGTGAGGTGGATGGACCTAGAGACTGTCATACAGAGTGAAGTAAGTCAGAAAGAGAACAACAAATACCATATGTGAACACATATATATGGGATCTAAAGAAAAAAAAAATGGTTCTGAAGAACCTAGGGGCAGGACAGAAATAAAGATGCAGACATAGGGAATGGACTAGAGGACATGGGGAGGGAGGGGTAAGCTGGGACGAAGTGAGAGAGTGGCATGGATATATACACACTACCAAATGTAAAATAGCTAGTGGGAAGCAGCCGCATAGCACAGGGAGATCAGCATAGCACAGGGAGATCAGCTCGGTGCTTTGTGACCACCTAGAGGGGTGGGATAGGGAGGGTGGGAGGGAGGGAGATGCAAGAGGGAAGAGATATGGAAACATATGTATATGTATAACTGATTCACTTTGTTATAAAGCAGAAACTAACATACCATTGTAAAGCAATTATACTCCAATAAAGATGTTAAAAATAATAATAATAAAAAAGTAAATAAATAAAATCAGGTTGTTTGTTTAAAAAAAAAAAGCCCATGAAAAGGCATGATTTATGTTATGCACGATAACCCTGAAAAGGAAGAAGAAAAATGGTAGATGACTGAGAAGAAAGTAAACATAACATCCCACCATCCTGTTCCATCCACTCCATGGCTTGAGTTTTTATTTGTGTGTTTCTCATTTATGACAAAAAAATTTGTATGTGTAAATAATGATTTTTACTGAAAAATTTCAAATAAACTACACAAAAGGAATAGATTGAACACCTGTGTATTCATCACCTAGATTTAACAAATGTTAACATTTTGCATATTTTCTTAAAGATTGATAGATAACAGTAAAATGATTCTATTACCAATTCTGACTTGGAGGGGAGTTTCTTATAATTCAACTCAATTCTGAAGCTACCTACTGGGAGACAGGATTAGATCCCACAGGTTAATTACTCAGTCCTACAAGACTGCCCCCTCACACCACATCAGATGCCAATTTCAAGTCCAGATTGTCACATGTGCTTCTGGCCTGCTGGCTATAGAGTGGCAGTTCCAAACCCTCCTTGGGTTTGATTAATTTGGTAGAGCAGCTCACAGATCTCAGAGAAACATTTTACTTACTAGTCTACCAGTTTAAAAACCAGATGGAAGAGATGCATCAGGTAAGGTGTGAAGGCATGAGCTCCCATGCCCTTTCCAAAGGCACCACTCTGCCCAAACCTCCACGTGTTCACCAACCCAGAAGCTCTTTAAACCCTTGACCTTTCGAGTTTTTATGGGGACTTTGCTACATAAGCAAGCTGGATTGAATCATTAGTCTGGTGACTAAACTCAATCTCCAGTCCTTCTCCCCACCATAGAAGTCAGTAGGGTGGGACTGAAAGTTTCAACCCCCTAGTCACACAGTTGGCTCTACTGCCAACCAGCCACCATCCTTAGGTGCTTTCCAAAAGTCACTTCATTAACAAAACTAAGATACCTTTATTGCTCTCATCACTTAGGAAATTCCAAGGGCTTTAGGACCTCTGTGACTGAAAAAAGACCAAATATATATTTGTTATTTTAAATCACAATATCACAGATAGATATGAAATAACATATTTCAATTAAAAGTGAGGCCCTTTGTAATCCTCTGCTATGCATTTCCCCCCCACCTGTCTCCCCAGAAGTAACCTCTCTCTTAGAAGTTGTTGCGTATCTCTTCTTTTTATTTATAGGCCCAAATGTATGTGCCCATAAACTATATATAATTTTTTATTCACTTAAAAATTTTACATAAGTTGCATCATATATTTGTCATTTGGGAATATATGTTTTAAAATTTTTATTTATTTATTTTTTTATACAGCAGCTTCTTATTAGTTATCTATTTTATACATATTAGTGTACATATGTCAATCCCAATCTCCCAATTCATCCCACAGGAATATAGTTTTTAATTCAACATTAGGTTTTGGACATTTGTCCATGTAGTATACCACTACCTCTTTAATCGTTACTCCCTATATGATTCCTTTATGTAAGGAGACCGTAATAATGTGTTTATTCATTCTGTTATTTACGTGGGGTTCTTTGCTCTTCTCATATCACATTTCACAATTGTGAGAAAAACTGCAATGAAGATACCAGCGCACTTCCTGAAGTTTTCAATGGTGTACCCAGAAGTGGAATAATAAGACTGCAGAGAGCAAACACTTTCTGCTTTATTATAGGTTGCCACATCGCTCTCAACCCTGACTGTGCCAATGTACCCTTTCTCCAGAAGAATATAAACATTCCTGCCTCCCTCTCCTCATAACACTTCCTTTCTCAGAGTGTAAATTAGGAGGGGATGGAGGAATAGTGGCCTGAGAAGACACTAGAGAGTTGGCAAGGGCTAGATCATGAGGTGACTTACTGAACACCCTAGGGAGCTGGATCCTATTCTGAGAAGCCATTGAAGGGTTTTCATCAGGAGAATGTCACGATCATTTTTCCCTTTAGAAAGATCACAGGAGGCAGTATGGAGAATGGATTGGAGTGGGAAGGCAGGCTTTAGGAAAGGCCTTTGGAGTAGGGAGGGATTGAGAGCTACTCAAATTTTTTCTCAGTTCGCTAGATCTCTTTGTTTTGTTTTTCAATGCAAATGATAAATTCTCCTGCCCACATTAATTGATTTTCTCTAGTGGCCCTTCAAGGTCATGAAGCTCTAGCCTAAAGGAGAAGAGAACAGGTTTTGCCTCCATTGTCTGGCAGTTTTATAAAGGACACATACTGTGCAGAAGAGACACACAGCCTCTGTCAATTGCACGAACCAATAAACACACCTTTATTGCTAATTACCATTTTCTTTTTGTGCTACTGTTTGCCAAATGGCAATGAAAGCTGAAGCACAGATGCTCATTAACATCCTTCTTGATTTACTGACAATTCAGCACTGACAGTTTAATAAGCTTAGGATTCAACCCAAAGATTATTTGTCACATTTTTGGGGCAGTGTCTTTTCTCACCTCTTGAATGGAGTAGCCTGTCCACGTTTGTAACAATTGCACCAAAAATACTAACGTTTTAAATTTATGTTGTGCATTTTTAATGAAAAGCTCAAAACATGTCTCTGCTGTAGGGGAGCAATATTTACCAGCGCAATGTGTCTCTTTGGCAAGAGGATTCATTTAGGCTGATTATTTTTAAGGCCCGAAAGACTCAGGAAGAACCTTTGACCTTCCCCCTAACTGCCTAAAAGAATGTAGATGGAGGACCTGTTCCAGGAAGGGGTATCACCATAGATAACTATACTACGGACTAGCTGTGCTGACAGGGAGAAATCCAGCAAAGTCTGCTAATTAAAATTCCTCTCGGTGTCCCATTGTCTCTGCCTGGCCCAGTAAATATTTACCAAACATTTGCTTTTTCATCTCCATGTCAATGTCTTCCTCTCCTTTGAAGTACCAAACCTCTACCCCCAACATCCTCTTTTGTCTTTAGCTGAAGATGGCATTTAAGGTGAGGGTTTTGGCCATTTTGATGAATTACTCAGTTTTCCTGGGTCTCTCCCATGTGTATATGTTATTAAACTTTTGTTTGATTTTCTCCCGTTAATCTTTCTCACGTCAATTTAATTCTTAGACCAGCCAGAAGAACCTAGTAGGGGAAAATTTCTTCCTCCCCGACACTCCCCTTCTTTAATTTACCTTCACAATAAAATCTACGAACAAGAAAGAGGTTTTATGGACATCATTTCCCATAAGGAGAAACTGTGGGGAGGAGGGTATGCTTAAATGATGTTTAAACTTATTCGACCTATCTATAGCTGAACTGCATACTTCTTTGTCTGAGAGACAAGATACTTCTTTTTTCCCCAGTTTTATTGAGATATGATTGACCTATAACATTGTATTCGTTTCAGATGTACAACATAATGATTAGATACATGTATACACTGAGAAATGATTAGCACAATAAGTTAATTAATATCCATCACTTCACATAGTTACAATAATTTTTCTTGTAATAAGAACTTTTAAGATCTACTCTCTTAGCGACTTTCAAATATACGTTACAGTACTGTTAGCTATAGTCACCATGCTGTACGTTACATCCCCAGAACTTATTCATGTTATAACTGGAAGTTTGTACCTTTTGACCACCTTCACCAATTTCCCTCACCCTCCACGCTCTACCTCTGGCAGCCATTAATCTGTAAGAGACTTCTGGAAGGTGGAGCTTTAACCTACTTGTGGATACCTGGGTGAGGAAACATTGAATGTAACAGAATAAACTCTTTTTGAACCCATCTTAAATGGCTGGTCTATGTAAGACCTTCCCATATATTCATCTGGGAGGAGGGATCCCAGAGCAAAATCAGGTCTCAGCAGATGTTGCTGAGATAATATGAAGCTCCAGCCAAAAACATTGCTTCCTTTACTCTGCGCTTTTCTTGATAGTTCATTCTTTATGTTGGAGACAGGAGATATTTTCATATTGGCCAATTTATAAATCCTCTGACATTCAATAGCCTCATATGAGGGAATATTTTTAAATGTTTATTTTTCTTTTTGTCCACTGGATTCCCTTTCACACATATTCCCTCAACGCATGATCTTTAATCTCTATTGGATTTGGTCAACATAGGATCACTGCACACATTTCCCTGGTGTAGGATATACCAAGGCATATCCTTGGTTGGTTGTTTAATAGTTGTTAACATTTCCTAGTTGATGTTTTCATCTAAGATATTTTTTAAAAACACTAAATATAAGGCTTAAATGATATAAGAACTTATATCAGGGTAGGATTGTGGTGATAGTAGTGGTGGCCCACTTTTTACAGATTCTTTTCTACAACTAAAGACTTTCATTGGGACTTTGATTTGGGACTTTCCTTTTAACAAAGTTACTAGTAGATGCTAAGCCTTTTATAGTCTTTTCCTTGAATAAAACCATCATGGAATGGCAAAGAAGAGAGAAAGGCACCCTGTCTCTGAGAACTCTCAGACACACAAAAACTTGTATGCAAATGTTCATAGGAGCTTTATTGGTAATAGCCCAAAACTGGAAACAAACAAAATAACCTATAATGGATGAGTGGTTAAACAAACTGTGATACATCCATACCATGAAATTTTACTCAGCAATAAAAAGAAGAAGCTATTTATAGTATACAATAACTGGGATGGGTTTCAAATACATTATGCCAAGTGTAAAAAAAGCCAGTCTCAGAATGTTATATCTGGTATGATTTCATTTATAATGTTCTTGAAATGACAAAATTATAGAGATGGAGAACACATGAGTAGTTGCTAGGGGTTAGCTATGGTAGTGGATGGTGTGGGGGAAGCATGTAACTATAAAGGAGTTACACAAAGGATCTTTGTGGAGATGGGATAGTTTTTCTGGTTTTGATGCTATAATATGATTAACTAAGATGTAAACCATCTTAGGGAACTGGGTGAAGCGTACCCTGGACCTTTTTTTACTATCTTTGTAACTTCCTTTGAGTCTATAATTATTTCAAAACAAAGAGTTAAGAAAATAAAACACAAATTTAAAAAATAAATGGATTCTAAAAAAATGTAAAACCGTTTCTCTAAAGCATTATGTTCAATCAAACTTTAGTTTTAATCAGACACAATAGAGTATTTTAAAGTCATAATAATTTCAAATGGAAAAATCTTATGTTCCAAAAATAATTATTCAATCATGGCTTAATCAATTGAATTTGCTTAAAGAATATTTTGGTTTTTTATTTTTATTATTTACTTATTTATTTATTTACTCTGCTACAGCAGTGTGAGTATTTTCTGATTTTTTTCACTTAGAACCATTCACACATAACCTGGTCTTCCTACTCTAATTGAGAATGAATAGAGCATGGATATTGATCAAGAACTCTTCCAAACTGGCAAAGGAATCCTACATATAGTAGGATGCAGGGGATTGGATCATAAATTTATGCTGAGTGGACAACATGATGTCACCAGGTGGCAGTAGAGTATTATGACCACTCTTGTAAGAACTGGATATTAGACTTAAAATATTTGCTAAGAAAAGTTACTAAAACTCTGTATATTCCCCATATTCTCTAACAATACTGTAACATATATTTCAATCCCATAAAATATATATACAAGTTTGAGCAGAGAATAACAGAGACATGTTAAGATACATAAGCTTGGGAGAGAGCTTGGCTCACTCAAGCTAAGAGATGCACTGCCACATACTAACCTTGACGGGTGTGCCGTTCATGCCTCAGGAAAACTCATGCCTCAGTAAAATTACAGATTGTTGCATACCATTAATATTTAGGTCTTCTGTGGATATCTGAAACTTTGAATTTTAAATCCTCAAATCCCAAAGATTTACTCTACTTAGCTTAGGGGAAAGCATTGGATTAAGAGATTAGTTTTTCTCTTGTTTCAAGTATTAAAAATAGAATTCTGTATTAACCAGCTAAACTAACAACTTTAATCAGCAAAGTATATGTCTTTTAGAGAAATCACTTTTAAATGAATCAATGTTCATATACACTTATATAACTATTTCAGTAAACACAGTTATTAAAATGCTTATAGAATCATAAATTGCATTAATAATGATAACCCAGGGACCAATGAAGCCTATTGGTCAGATCATAGGTCTGAATATTTTAAAAGGCTAACAGAAATTCATGCAGTTCAAGGAATTGAATTATTTTGTTCTGATTAAAAGTAAAGAAACATGTAATAGCAGACCTTAATTCTCCAGAAGGGATTTGCTTTGTGTTTTTCAAGAAGGTTGGAAGAGATGGAAGAAGCTACAGACGCAGATTTCAGGTCAGCCTAAGAGAAAACCTTTGAATGAATAGACCTTTGGTTTAATCAGTGGGATAGTCTGCAGCAGGAAATAGTAAAGTCCCCCCTTTTATGGGAGCTTTCAGCAGAGACTCAAACCCAGGTTTCCAATCAGAGAGACTGTGATACTCAAATACTCAAGTTTTTATTTTATCTTTTTATGATCTCCTCTGCCATATCCATACTTCGTAATAAAAATAGCTAACACTTCTGAGCACTTATCATCTGTCAGGCACTTTTCTACTTGCTTTTCATGGCTTCACTTATCAGATATTTATTGAACAACTACAATGTGCCAGGAATAATTTTAGGTACTGGGGATATAGCAATGAAAAGAACAAACAAAGGGCCTCTCAAGTTGCTTACATTCTACTGAAGGAAGAAAGATGATAAATAATATATCAGTTAGTGGTAAGTGCATTGAAGAAAAATGAAGCAAATCAACACACAGAGAATGACGTGGAAGGAAATTATCCTAGATTGAGAGGTTAAGGAAGTTCTCTCTGATTAGGCGATATTTGAGCATAGGCTACAATGAAGTGAGAGAGAGAGCCATGTGAAGTTTTGGAGGAGGCTGGAGCTTGCTTGGCATGTTCAAGGCATGGAAAGTTGGCTTTGATTTCTGGCTAATCTACCACCCCATCTTGCACACTCCCATTCTTGAAATACTTTGGCCATACTTGCTTCTGTGCAGTGTGGCAGTAAATAGTCTCTCTGGGCTTTTTCATGTGTGTATTCTTTGCCATAGGCACCATACTTAATAAAATGTAAATGCTATGTAAATAGTTGTCAGATAGGCAAATTCAAATTTTGATTTTGGAACTTTCTAGAATTTTTTCCCGAATTTTTTCAATCCACAGTTGGTTGAATCAGTGGATGTGGCATCTATGGATGTGGAGGGCCGACTGAATATCTTGCTCATGTTTTTATACTGTAGGGACTGCTAAGGGTCTGGCGAAACATGGCTGCTTAATATATGTTTTACTCAATAAAAGAATGGATATAGTGGGATCCCTGAGAACACAGAGTTGATTCTGGGAACAATTTGTTCCTGTACTCCAGAAGCAGTTCATATGTATAGTAGCATATATCAATATTTTGTGTTTTCCTTTGGGTATATGGAGGTTGAGCTTGGGGGATGTGCGGTGACGATTGTGACGTGTAGCCAGAAGAAAGAAGAAAGAGGACAACCTTGCTTGGGACATTTTTTTCTTTGCAAGTTTCTGCTGACAACTAACTCTATGTACTTGCAAGCCTCACTCTGAGAAACTTTCTTTGAAAAGAAAGACACCATGGAAATTTAAGGTATCAAAATTACTTTCACTTAAAGGAGCAATTTCACATCTGATACTAGAAATTACAGCCTATGATTTCCAGCCATTCTCTGAAATAAGATGTGAATTTTGGCCATTATTAACTTGATAAGATTTTCTCAAATATGTCTGACATTTTCAGAGGCTTTAGTAGTTGATCTGCCTTCCCTTTCTTTCTCTCGGAGTCTTTATATGCCCCCTTTCCACATATCAGATGTCTCCAAATCACTTTACTCAGATTGTTCTCCCCTCGACTTCGATTCAGCTGGATATTTTCTACCATCTGGTTTCAAGCTTTTAAATGGGTATCTGGAGGCTAATATTTCCACGTTCTAGTAAGAAATGGTAATTAAAAAATATGTTGCTTTTATTACCCTGTGGTGACTGAAGGAAACCATAGGCAGACAGCATTACATTTTCTCTTCTTTTAATGCAGCTGCATATCAATCAGATTGTCAGCTACTTGTGGATTTATTTTTTCTGCTAGGTTAATGCAAAATTAGATTTCCCAACAAACAGAATGTATAGCTTCCTACAAGTCACAAAAGCCGGGACAAATTTGTCAGCTCCGGTACTAAATCTTTCACTGGGTCTATGGCTCTCAAGGGAAGTTATTCTTCCTTGGGATAGCAGGGAGAATGGCATGTTATGATCATTTGTCCTAACCAATAACGTAGGTATGATAAAAGCAATTATGTATATCTCTATTTATCTGAATATCTATACAGCAACTGATATAATTTATGTACTGTTTTGACAATAACCACTTCAAAAATAGTTACTACTTAAGGCAGTTAGGAAATGAAAATTAATGATTACATTATGTGGCAATGAAGCTTAAGTCCTCCTCAGCTCTGAGATATTATAAACAGAATTAGATATTTGGCTAAACATGAGTAACATTAGTATCAATGATTTTCTAGAAGAAGCCAAAATAAACTTAAATTACACCACGAACAAGAAATGGATTTCACAACAATTGAGTAAGGAAAGGACAATCTCTTCAGTAGAACTTCTGGTATCTGTTCAGAGCCTTCTTCTGACAGAAGAAATCTCACAGTAGAACTTCTTTGTTTTAATTTTAAGGTTTAATCCATTTTCAAAAGGTAAATTCAGTTGGGAGGAGAAAACTATTGAGGCTTACCAGCCTGTCACTCCTAAGTCTCAATGAGCTTATCTCCTCACTTCTCGAAAACTAATGCTTCAGAACTAGGGAAGAATGTAAGAGAATGGTTTTGAGAATACTGATTGTACCACTGTGGAGAAAAGAAGACATGGAAAGGAGTGGCCAAAAGAACTAAACTCTTACTTGGTAAATTTCACTATTGTGCTGGTAAAGAGTCTATTCATTCATTCCTTCAACAATTATTCACTAGGCACTGGGAGTACAAGATGGACAAACACAGATATGCCCTCATAGAGTTTAGAGTCTGGACTCTGGAAAGAAAATGCAGGCAATAATAACGATACAAATAAACAACTACAAACTAAGAGTGATACTAGGAAAAAGGAAAGGGTATCACAAAGGGATATGACTTGAGTTCTGCAGGATGACTTGGAGGGACATGGGATAAAATGTTCTAGGAAACAAGAGGTAGCATATGCAAAGGACTTGTGCTGTGAGGGAACAGGGCAAGAAAGCCCTGAAATGTAGGCAAAGGCCAGACTACACAGAGCGTTGTTGAAAATGTTAAGGAGTTTTAACCATATCCTAAGAGCAATTGTAAAACACTGAAAGAGTTTAAATTGAGAGAGGGACCACCATAAGATCTGCATTACAAATTTTGGCAGCCGTTGGAAGCAGATAGGAAAGGGGTAAAATGAATACAATAAGACAAAATTGGGAAGCTGTCATAGTCCATTCAGGAGACACTGCCTTCCATTAGGGTGCTGACAGTGGAGATGGAAAAAACTGGATAAATGAAGCAGATTTGGAAGGTAAAATCTATGAGCCAGTTCTGGATTAGCAATGGAGTAGGCATGAGGTGCCGTCAAGGGTCCATTTTGATAAGGGGATCCTGGAAGAGGAGTGTATTTGGTGGGGTAGATGTGTGTGAATGTGTGTGTGTGTATGTGAGATGTGTTCATCGTTGGTCTGAGGTAACTTTAAAACAACTAAGGAAAGAACAAATACAATGAGTTGAATATTCTGTTATCCATTGAATATACTGCATGGATCACAGATGTCAGATGTCTGATATATATACACACACACAATACTTAACATAATGTATACACAATACTTAACGGTTACTACTTTTCTGTCTCTGTCTCTTTGTACTGTTTTTTTTTTTTTTACTCACTTGGGTATACGTGCTAGCTGAAACCAGGGGGAAGACTATAGAATGAGAAACCAGTGGGGTTTATGAACAAACTTTGATGAATTCTAACATGTAACATAGATTGGCTGGTAGATCAGGATGAGCCTGCAAAGGAGCAGAGAAGGAATGGGCAGAGACACAGTTAAGTATTGTGTTGTAGATGGTAACAAAAAAGAGTGTTTCAAGAAGGTTTGGGTAGTTTAACAGTGAATGCTGCTGATGAGAGGTCAAATAAAACATGAACTGTATTTTATTTAGTGACACTGATGGCATCAAGCAGATCTGTTTTTATAGAGGGAGGGGGCAAAAAGTTAGATTGAACAGGGTGAGTGGAAGGTAAAGAAATGGAAACAGTGAGTATAAATAATGTGGAGAAATTAGTCTTAGAATAAAGGGCAGCCTCATTATCCTAATTGGAGAGAAGGATGATAAGCTCTTTGAAGTTTTTAAGTAAATGTGTGGATTTTGTATAGAGAAAATGAGAAACTTTCCTTCTGGAAGTTTCTTTCTATCTTCTATTCTCAAATTTTGGACCCCTTCTCCCTCCTTCTGCATCAGCACAGAAAGGGAGAGGGAGTCAGAGACTCAAGGATGGTAGAGAAGTTTTGAAATAGTGACTTAGAGAAAGATGGTGAGGATACTGAGTACCCTTGAAGTCTTACATAAAGTTAGTGAGTGTAATCTTACACTGGGGATACTGGCTGGGCATTACTGAAATGATGGGCCATGAAATCTACATTGATTTCCTCTGTGATTTCTTCAGTGATCACTTGATTATTAAGTAGTGTACTGTTTAGCCTCTATGTGTTTGTATTTTTTACAGATCTTTTCCTGTAATTGATATCTAGTCTCATAACATTGTGGTCAGAAATTCTACTTGATACGATTTCAATTTTCTTAAATTTACCAAGGCTTGATTTGTGACCCAAGATATGATCTATCCTGGAGAAGGCTCCATGAGCACTTGAGAAAAATGTGTATTCTGTTGTTTTTGGATGGAATATCCTATAAATATCAATTAAGTCCATGTTGTTTAATGTATCATTTGAAGCTTGTGTTTCCTTATTTATTTTCATTTTGAATGATCTGTCCATTGGTGAAAGTGGGATGTTAACGTCCCCTACTATGATTGTGTTACTGTCAATTTCCCCTTTTATGGCTGTTAGCATTTGCCTTATGTATTGAGGTGCTCCTATGTTGGGTGCATAAATATTTACAATTGTTATATCTTCTTCTTGGATCGATCCCTTGATCATTATGTAGTGTCCTTCTTTGTCGCTTGTAATAGTCTTTATTTTAAAGTCTATTTTGTCTGGTATGAGAATTCTACTCCAGCTTTCTTTTGGTTTTCATTTGCATGGAATATCATTTTCCATCCCCTCACTTTCAGTCTGTATGCGTCTCTAGGTCTGAAGTGGGTCTGTTGTAGACAGCATATATATGGGTCTTGTTTCTGTATCCATTCAGCCAGTCTGTGTCTTTTGGTGGGAGCATTTAATCCATTTACATTTAATTATCGATATGTATGTTAATACATATGTATGTAATTACATATTATGTATGTTAAATACATATGTATGTAATTATCGATATGTATGTTCCTATTCACATTTTCTTAATTGTTTCGGGTTTGTTATTGTAGGTCTTTTCCTTCTCTTGTGTTTCTTGCCTAGAGAAGTTCCTTTAGCATTTGTTGTAAAGCTGGTTTGGTGGTGCTGAACTCTCTCAGCTTTTGCTTGTCTGTAAAGGTTTTAATTTCTCCATCAAATCTGAGTGAGATCCTTGCTGGGTAGAGTAATCTTGGTTGCAGGTTTTTCTCCTTCATCACTTTAAATATGTCCTGCCAGTCCCTTCTGGCTTGCAGAGTTTCTGCTGAAAGATCAGCTGTTAACCTAATGGGGATTCCCTTGTGTGTTATTTGTTGTTTTTCCCTTGCTGCTTTTAATGTGTTTTCTTTGTATTTAATTTTTGACAGTTTGATTAATATGTGTCTTGGCATGTTTCTCCTTGGATTTATCCTGTATGGGACTCCCTGTGCTTCCTGGACTTGATTAAGTATTTCCTTTCCCATATTAGGGAAGTTTTCAACTATAATCTCTTCAAATATTTTCTCAGTCCCTTTCTTTTTCTCTTCTTCTTCTGGAACCCTTATAATTCGAATGTTGGTGTGTTTAATGTTGTCCCAGAGGTCTCTGAGACTGTCCTCAGTTCTTTTCATTCTTTTTTCTTTATTCTGCTCTGCAGTAGTTATTTCCACTATTTTATCTTCCAGGTCACTTATCTGTTCTTCTGCCTCAGTTATTCTGCTATTGATCCCTTCTAGAGTATTTTAAATTTCATTTATTGTGTTATTCATCGTTGCTTGTTTTATCTTTAGTTCTTCTAGGTCCTTGTTAAATGTTTCTTGCATTTTCTCTATTCTATTTCCAAGATTTTGGATCATCTTAACTATCATTGTTCTGAATTCTTTTTCAAGGGTAGACTGCCTATTTCCTTTTCATTTGTTAGGTCTGGTGGGTTTTTATCTTGCTCCTTCATCTGCGGTGTGTTTTTCTGTCTTCTCATTTTGCTTACCTTACTGAGTTTGGGGTCTCCTTTTCACGGGCTGCAGGTTCGTAGTTCCCGTTGTTTTTGGTGTCTGTCCCCATTGCCTAAAGTTGGTTCAGTGGGTTGTGTAGGCTTCCTGGTGGAGGAGACTAGTGCCTGTGTTCTGGTGGATGAGGCTGTATCTTGTCTTTCTGGTGGGAGATCCGCGTCCATTGGTGTGTTTTGGGGTGTCTGTGGAATTATTATGATTTTAGTCAGCCTCTCTTCTAATGGGTGGGGTTGTGTTCCTGTCTTGCTAGCTGTTTGGCATAGGGTGTCCAGCACTGTAGCTTGCTGGTTGTTGAGTGAAGCTGGGTGTTGGTGTTGAGATGGAGATCTCTGGGAGATTTTCATCGTTTGATATTATGTGGAGCTGGGAGGTCTCTTGTGGACCAGTGTCCTGTAGTTGGCTCTCCCACCTCAGAGGCACAGCACTGACTCCTGGCTGCAGCACCAAGAGCCTTTCATCCACATGGCTCAGAATAAAAGGGAGAAAAAGTAGAAAGAAAGAAAGAAAGAAAGAAAGAAAGAAAGAAAGAAAGAAGAAAATAAAATAAAGTAAGAAAAAATAAAATAATTAAAATAAAAAATAATTATTAAGAAAAAAATTTTTTTAAAAAGTAAAAAAAAACCCCCAAAAAACGGATGGATAGAACCCTAGGACAAATGGTGGAAGCAAAGCTATACAGACAAAATCTCACACAGACACATACACAGTCATAAAAAGAGGAAAAGGGAAAAAAATCATAAATCTTGCTCTCAAAGTCCACCTCCTCAATTTGGGATGATTCGTTGTCTATTCATGTATTCCACAGATGCAGGGTACATCAAGTTGATTGTGGAGCTTTAATCCGCTGCTTCTGAGGCTGCTGGGAGAGATTTCCCTTTCTCTTCTTTGTTCTCACAGCTCCGAGGAGCTCAGCTTTGGATTTGGCCCCGCCTCTGCGTGTAGGCCGCCAGAGGGCGTCTGTTCTTCGCTCAGGACGGCGTTAAAGGAGCCGCTGATTCGGGGGCTCTGGCTCACTCAGGCCGGGGGGAGGGAGGGGCATGGAGTGCGGGGCGAGCCTGCGGCGACAGAGGCCAGCATGACGTTGCACCAGTCTGAGGCGTGCCATGCATTCTGCTGGGGAAGTTGTCCCTGGATCCCGGGACCCTGGCCATGGTGGGCTGCACAGGCTCCCCGGAAGGGAGGTATGGAGAGTGACACGTACTCGCACACAGGCTTCTTGGTGGCGGCAGCGGCAGCCTTAGCGTCTCATGCCCGTCTCTGGGGTCCATACTGATAGCCGCCGCTTGCGCCTGTCTTTGGAGCTCCTTTAAGCAGCACTCTTAATCCCTTCTCCTCGTGCACCAGGAAACAAAGAGGGAAGAAAAAGTCTCTTGCCTCTTCGGCAGCTCCAGACTTTTCCCTGGACTCCCTCCCGGCTAGCCGTGGTGCACTAACCCCCTGCAGGCTGTGTTCACGCCGCCAACCCCAGTCCTCTCCTGGCGCTCTGACCGAAGCCTGAGCCTCAGCTCCCAGCCCTGCCTGCCCCGGCGGGTGAGCAGACAAGCCTCTCGGCCTGGTGAGTGCTGGTCGGCACCGATCCTCTGTGTGGGAATCTCTCTGCTTTGCCCTCTGCACCCCTGTTGCTATGCTCTCCCCCGCGACTCCGATGCTTCCCCCCTCCACCACCCACAGTCTCCACCCGCGAAGGGGCTCCTAGTGTGTGGAAACCTTTCCTCCTTCACATCTCCCTCCCACTAGTGCAGGTCCCATCCCTATTCTTTTGTCTCTGTTTATTCTTTTTTCTTTTGCCCTACCCAGGTATGTGGGGACTTTCTTGCCTTTTGGGAGGTCTGAGGTCTTCTGCCAGCGTTCAGTAGGTGTTCTGTAGGAGTTGTTCCACGTGTAGATGTATTTCTGGTGTATCTGTGGGGAGGAAGGTGATCTCCGCGTCTTACTCTTCTGCCATCTTCCCCCTCCACCATCATTCTTAAGTAAAGCTCCTCATCCTTATAATTCCTCTTAATTCATCTTTCTTATTCCTATTTTCTTATTATCTTCTCTTATCTAAACTGAATCTCACTTCTTATCTTACCTTTGGTGCTTCTAGTTTTCCTTATCAATCTTATTCTTGCTTAGGCTTGTTGATTTTTGCATTTCTGGTGATTCTTTTTGCCCTGAAATCCTCTCTACTGCTTTGGGTGCAAACACCACAAGATATTCTTTTGTGTCCTCTATTCACTTGTCTCCATTTGTCCTTTTTCTCAGCATACAATGTGTTTAAAGAGTGTCTGCTTTTTATGTTATTTTAAGTTCTATATTATTTTAAGTTCTTTGCTGTCAATATAAATTGAACAATTGAGAAAATCATTAAGATATTTCAAAAGAATATTCACTTTTGCAACAAATTCTTGTGAAAGGAGATTTTATTTTTCTGAGTTATCTGTACAAATAATCTGCTAACCACTTCGTATGGCTCATCTGGACTGGTTCATTTACCTCCCATTAGAGATATTATACCCTAATATTTTTATTTTTTGTTTTGCTGATTTGTGGATTAAAAAAATTTATAAAATTATAGGATATAAGGCCTCAAATCACTAATGAATTCCTACTCAAGAAGTTAGAGAGAGTAAAGTAAAACCAAAACAAAGAGGAGGAAGGAGACAAACATAAGAACAGAAATCAATGAAATAAAAACAGGAAAACAATAGAAAAAATATGAGAAAGCTGGTTTTATGAAAACAATGAATAATATTGGTGAAACTTTAACAAGATTTGAAGAAAAAAGACACAAATCTCCAATATCAGAAATAAAATAGGAGATATCACTACAGATCTTACATCCATTAAAAAGATAATAAGACAATTCTGCAAACAGCTGTAGGATCATAATTTCAACAACTTAGAAGAAATTAACAAATTTCTTAAAAATCAAAAACTACCAAACTCAAAAAGATAAACAGACAATCTGAATAGCCCTCTAACCATTAAAGAAATTGAATGTGCAATTTAAAAGTTCTTGAAAAAGAAATCTCCAGGTTCAGATGGTTTCCCTGGAGAATTCTAACAAACAGTTCAGGAAGAATGCATACCACTTTTACACAATGTCTTGCTAATATTTTGTTGCAGTGTTTTGAGTCTAAGTTTATGACAGCTATTGGTCTGAAGTTTTCATACTTTTTACTGCCCTTGTCTGGTTTTGGTATCAAGGTAATACTGATCTCATAAAGTATGTTGGAAAGTGTTCTATCCACTTCTGTTTGCTTTCTGAAAGAGAATGTGTAAAATGTCACACTAATTCTTCTTTAAATGTACTCTCCCAGGCATGATGCCCCTAAGTGGAGACAGGAGGCACTGGGCCTGATGGGACATGAGAACCACTCTTTGCCAAGTCACCTAGTGCTGGTGGAGTTCCCTCTTGATTCTTCCTGGTGCTGCCTGAAGGGGTAGGATATACTTCACTGGCCTACTGGGTACCACTAGGTCCTGTTGGGAGTAGCTGGGCCTGTGTAACAGAGAGTGCTTTCCAGGTCTCTTTTGGCTGTGTAGTGCCAGCAGGGCTACCAGTCTATCAAGGCACTGAGGCTGGCATGTTTTTTGTCTCTTGGAGAGTCAAGAAACTTTGGGCCTGGTTTTGCTTCTTCCCCTGGGAGGGTGGTCAAAAACTGGGTTGCTGTGTTTTCCCTCAAGTTCTGGGATTCCCTAGGCAGTCTGTTTTCTCTTTTTAACTCTTTAGGGTTATCCATGACTGTCCACTTTATTATTTCCAGGATTTTTATTTGTACTTAGTAGACAGGAGCTGGGAGAGATGTGTCTATGCCATCTTGTCCCAAACCAGAGGCTGTTTTGTTCTCTTTTATAACCATATTTCTGGGTTGATTGTTTCCAGAGAGAAAGGGTTGGCAAGACTTCCTACTTCACTTTACCTCTGGAAATGGAAGTTATACATCCTTAAATCCTTAGCCTAACATGTAAAGTTCTCCATAAATTTATTCTATATTCATATTATCTCCATAAATATATTTTTCATTCTTCATAATATTGCCCATCTCTCCAGTCAAATCACTATCATTAATACATCTTGCTCCCTCCTGCCACCATGCCTTTATTAATGCTACTGCCACTGTTTGGAATGTTCTCTATTTTTCTCAATCAATTTACATAAATTTGGTTAAGAGCAAAATTATAATCATCAGCCATTATGAAATTCTACTTCGCTGACTTTATTCTGTGCCCAATTCTTAGCATCCCCAGGGGATCTTTTAATCAACATTCCTTCAGCACTAAGCATGTAGTATTTCTCCTGATATATTTTGTCCTTCCTCATGAGCTATTTTTTATATATTCAAACCACCTGGAACAGTACTACACATTGAGGAAAAAGGCTTTTAGTAGGAATTGAAGGGCAATTATTTTAACTATTTTGTTGAAAGCTTATCAAATACTTCTGCTTTGTATTTATGAATATTTCACACACCTTTTTCTGGATTTTATTTAAGTCTGGCGGTGCAGAGAGACTGAAGGCAGAATAATTTAGATAATAGGCTCTATTCTGCATTTTGATTTCCATTCGTAGACCTAAATTATGTGACCAGATGTCAAGAGAAAAACTGGAAACTCTCCCACCCTGTTAATGGATGATATTGTGTGAAAAGACAGATGGTAAAGAGCAGCAAACATTTTCCGGAATGTTTCTTGCTTTGAAAACTCCTGAAGTTTAAAATCTGGCCTTTAGTGAAGTTGCATAAAGGCATGTCTGTAAATATCATATCTATGGTAGATTAGCTATACCAACTCATAGAAACAAAAGATAGAATAGTGGTAGTGAGGGGTGGGGGTAACTAGAGAGATGTTGGTCAAAGGGTAGAAAGTCTCAGTTATGCAGGATACATAAGTTTTGGAGATCTAATGTACAACATGGTGACTATATTTAATAATACTGTTTTGTACACTTGAAATTTTCTAAGAGAGTAGATCTTAAATGTTCTCATCACATACACAAAAAAATGGTTAGTATGTAAGATGATGGAAGTGCTAAATAGCCTGATTGTGGTAATCATTTCACAATGTATACATACATTTATCAAAATGTTGCACACCGGGGCTTCCCTGGTGGCGCAGTGGTTGAGAGTCCGCCTGCCGGTGCAGGGGACACGGGTTTGTGCCCCGGCCCGGGAGGATCCCACATGCCGCGGAGTGGCTGGGCCCGTGAGCCACGGCCGCTGGACCTGCGTGTCCGGAGCCTGTGCTCCACAACGGGAGAGGCCACAGGAGTGAGAGGCCCGCGTACCGCAAAAAAAAAAAAAAAATGTTGCACACCTTAAATATATAAAACTGTTTATTTGTCAATTATACCTTAATGAAGCTGGAAAAAACCATATATGATCATTTAAACAAATGGAGAGACAGTCTATGTTCTTTGATGAAATGGCTTAATATTTATAAAGATGTTAATTCTTTCTTTTTTCTTTAACATCTTTATTGGAGTATAATTGCTTTACAATGGTATGTTAGTTTCTGCTTTATAACAAAGTGAATCAGTTATACATATACATATGTTTCCATATCTCTTCCCTCTTGCATCTCCCTCCCTCCCACCCTCCCTATCCCACCCCTCTAGGTGGTCACAAAGCACCGAGCTGATCTCCCTGTAATTCTTTCTTTAAAAGACCATTAAATTCAGTGCATTCAAAATACATTTCAATGTGATTTTTTGAGGAACTTTCTGAATTACTCCAAAATTCACGTGAAGGAATAATGGACTCTAAGGAGTTGAATCAGTCTTTAAAAAGAAAAATCAGGGCTTCCCTGGTGGGGCAGTGGTTGGGAGTTCGCCTGCCAATGCAGGGGACATGGGTTCGAGCCCTGTTCCAGGAAGATCCCACATGCCATGAAGCGGCTAAGCCTGTGCACCACAACTGCTGAAGCCCACGCACCACAGCTACTGAAGCATGCGCGCCTAGATCCCATGCTCCACTACAGGAGAAACCACTGCAGTGAGAAGCCCACGCGACGCAGTGAAGAGTAGCCCCCCTCACCGCAACTGGAGAAGACGTGCTCACAGCACCGAAGACCCAACACAGCCAAAAATAAATAAAATACAAAATAATAATAAATTTAAAAAAAAATCAGAGGATTGCCTTACCAGTCACTGACATAATAAAATCACAGTAATAACACCAATGTGGTGTTGATGAGTAAGTAGACCAGTGGAGCAGAAGAGAGCCCAAAAGTTCATATGTTTTTAAAAGTTTACCACAAATCAATGAGGCAATGAAAGACTGTTTAATTGATAATCTTGGGAAAACTGGTTCACTTTATGGAGAATGATGAAATTAGCTAACAAAACATAAAAATTTGGACTCTAGATGAATTATTGACATAAACGTGAAAGATAAAACTATAATGTTAGTAGATGGGAATGAAGGAGATATTTGTATGCCCTACGGGCAGGCAAAGAAAGGACTGTTAAAATGAAATTTTACCATTATAATTCATAAAGCAGAAAAATGACCCAATTAAATTAAAATTCAAGATTTATGTTCAACAAAAGACACAATAGACACAATAGACAAAGATAAGGGACAGTGACAGTAGAAATAAATATATTCAATGTTTAAAACTGCACAAATGATTAGTCTCGGTAAATCAGTAAGATAAAGACAGGAACCCCAATAGAAAAATGGTCAATGAATACAAACAAGCTATTAACAGAAGTGGAAACCTCAAAAGCTAGCAAGTATATGAAGAGATGCTCACACTCATTAGAAATGAGAGAAGTACAAATTAAAATAATGAAGAGCTATCACTTTAAATCTAACAGACTAGCAAAAATTAGGAGACTGGATAAGCCCATGTTGGTAAGGAAATAGGGCTGTGAGAACTATACCAGATGCTCTGGTGCCTTGACTCACACCTTTCTGTCTCATCTCTGATTTTAATCCTCCTAGTACAGTTCTATGAAGACTTGCATCTCATCTCATGCACATATCATGGGTGTCCACTTTCCATGCTGAGCTCTTCCAATGTTTGGACAGCTATAGAAGCTCACTATTCTCAAGGGCATGCACAGATCAGAAGTGCAGGGAGCATAGGGGCTTGCATAGCTCAGAAGTGCAGGAACCAGAGAAGGAGAGGCGGGGTTAACACCACCAGGAACAAACATTGACCAGTGAGTGTCATAAACTGACAAATGCTTCTACCTTACGTCTTTTTGTCAAACACATCCAGGAATTATTCTGTATACTTTCAGGTGTTTCTAAAATCTAGGACAAAATCGAGTCCTCTTTGTTCCCATCAGAGACTAACTCATTAATGCACACATTATTGGCTTTCCTTCCTTCTCTGTCTCTGTCTCCCCAGTGGCTTATTCTGCTTCCTGAGATCACCTCCCCAATAAACCATCTGTACATAAATCCTTGTCTCATTCTTTTGGGGAAATTTAGCTAAGACATTCACCATCATGTTCTTCTGGTAGGAATGTAATTGTGCAGCCCTCTATAGAGAAATCTGACAATATTCATATAGGTAAATTACATATATGTGTATCCTATGGCCCACCAATTCCTTTCCTAGGTATATATCTCCAAATAATTACAATGTAGCTCCATAAAGGGATATATTCAAAGATATTTATTGAAAAATATTGTTATGGAGGAGAATAAGAGACAACTTAATCCTGATCACTGGTTAAATGTGGTCAGTGTACACCGGAGTATTTATTATGCAACAGTTAAACGCATGCTTTAGATGTACATATAGCAACATGGACGGATCTTAAAAACACAATACTTGGTTCAAATAAATTAAAAACAGAATGATATAAGACAGTACCATTTACACAAATTAGAAAAACATGCACAAAGTAATACACGTTTTGCAAAACACTCATTCACATATGCAGATATACATTTAACATACTAAAATACTTGCCTATGATGTAGAAGGGAAAGGAAGTGGAGTATGAAGTTTAAAAAAGGGAAAATAAATAAGAAGGACTTCTCTGACCAATAACGATAATATGTTATGAATTAAGAAATAAGACTACAGTAACTGAAACCTCTTTACTTGAGGTTCAAACAAAGAAAAAAACATTTCTATATGCATATGTATTGCTTCATTTTCATCCTTAAATTATAGGCTTGTACTACTTAGGGTTAGATTAATTCATTCCTCAGTCTTTCATTCCTTTGTATATAAAATATTGAGTCTCTTACTATGTACCAGTCCTTTTCAAGGTACTTGTGATAAATCGATGAACAAAAAAATCAATCTTTGCCCTCATTAAGCTTACATTCTAGTTGAGAGAACAGGCAACAACAAACACAAGTAATTTTTTTTAAATATAAATTTATTTATTTATTTATGGCTGTGTTGGGTCTTCGTTGCTGCATGAGGGCTTTCTCTAGTTGTAGCGAGGGGGGGCTACTCTTTGTTGCCGTGCACAGGCTTTTCATTGCGGTGGCTTCTCTTGTTGTGGATCACGGGCTGTAGGCGTGTGGGCTTCTGTAGTTGCAGCAGGCAGCCTGAGTAGTTGTGGTGCACGGGCTCCAGAGCGCAGGCTCAGTAGTTGTGGTGCACGGGCTTAGTTGCTCCGCGGCATGTGGGATCTTCCTGGAGCAGGGCTCGAACCCGTGTCCCCTGCATTGGTAGATGGATTCTTATCCACCGTGCCACCAGGGAAGTCCAATACAAGTAACTTTTATGTTATGTTAGATTATTTTTATGGTACATTCGATGACTGTTAATGTTATGAGGAAAAATAGAGCAGAACAATGAGGGTAGGGATGTCAAATGGGGAATGGTTTACGATTTTAAACAACATGGAACGGGTAGGGCTCATGAAAAATTTAGTGTACTTTAATTCATTTTCCACCATCTCTTCTATTTTAGTGGCTATTATTTGGGTTGTATTTTTTTACATTATGTTTCATTTTGTTTAAGAATATTTTTATATTTTCTTACTGATTGAAATTTTTATAAGGTTGATTCTGTAATTCAATGTTTCTAGTAACATTGTACTTTGTGTCATGTTATTACTGACTTAATTATGTTCATTCTGGAGCATTCCTACCTCCATTTTCATATGAATCTGTTGCATTCAACAGACTCAACATTCAAAATTTCTTTTATGGATTCATGATTTATTTAAATTTTATTGGAAGCAGGAAGCAGATGTTTTCTAAAAATTAATTCTGCTTACTCTAGTAAATAGTTTTAAAAGTGTTCTATTTTTTCTTTATTTTTTCAGATTAGAAAATAAGAATTTATTAATGGCATCAGATCATTTTCAAATAATAAAAATACCCCTAAAAGCTGCCTTTTATGTTTTTACATATTTCACATGTTTGCCATTGGCAAATATGAATACCGGTGTCTGGGATTTGACAATATTTTGAAGAATATACTCTTGCAAAATATGGATTTCAGTAGCAGACGTTTTTTGAAAAAAAGGCAGTTATAGCTGTACTAAGCAAAAAGCTTCTAACCCTTAACATGAGATTTACCCTCTTAACAATTATTAAGTGTACAATACAGTATTGTTAACAGTAAGCACAATGTACAATAGATCTGTACAACTCTTTCATCTTGTGTGACTGAAACTTTGTACCCACTGAACAGCAACTCTCCTTTTTCTCTTCCTCCCAGTCCCTAGAAACCACGATTCTACTTTCTGCTTCAATGAGTTTGAGTATTTAGGTAGCTCATTTGTATAAATGGAATCATGCAGTATTTGTTCTTCTATGACTAGCTTTTATCACTCAGGCTTATGCCATCAAGGTTCATCCATTTTGCTGCATATGACAAGATTTCCTTCTTTTTTATGGCTGAATAATATTTCATTGTATCATATACAGCTTTTTCTTTACCCATTCATCCTTTGATGGACATTTGGGTTGTTTCCATCTCCTGGTTATTGTGAATAATACTGCAGTGAACATAGGAGTGCAGATATCTTCGAGATACTGATTTTATTTCCTTTGAATAAATACCCAGAAATGGATCATATGGTAGTTCTATTTTTAATTTTTTGAGGAGCCTCCATACCTTTTTTTAATAATAGTTGCATTACTTCCCATTAACAGTGCACAAACATTCCAATTTTTCCACATCCTCACAAACCTTGCTATTTTTTTTTATAATGGCCATCTTAACAGATATGAAGTGATATCTCATTTTGATTCTGATTTGCATTTCTCTGATGATTAGTGATGTTGAGCATCTTTTCATACATCTGTTGGCCATTTGTAGCAGTTATTTTTTTGCAGGGAGGGGAATGTCTATTCAAACATGGGCTATTTGTTTTTGCCTTTTCACTTTGTTGTTTACTTTGTTTTCTACTATTTAAATCTCATGTTCATCTTTTTCTTTAGCAGAATATTTTCATAAGTCACATGCTGGTTTCACAAAGTAAGTGTTTATCTTTTAATTGGGGCAGGTCTATACTCAACTGGTCATTGACCCAAATTAGTGTATAAGGAGTTCCCTTGGATTCCCTCACTGTGTCTGAATACTATTGGACTTAATGACTCAGAAGTTTTGCAGGACACCTGGGTTGATGTATATTTATGTCACCAAATTAGTGATACTGAAGCCTGAGTGGGGAAGAATTTGGAGTTTTGGGCCTGTCTTTTCAGGGAAAATTTGTCTCTGCACACTTCCTCTTCACCATGTGATGAATTGCTATTCCTTGATTTAAAATTTTGTGTCTAGGGATTTCCCTGGCGGTCCAGCGTTTAAGACTTGTGCTTCCAATGCAGGGGATGCGTGTTCAATCCTTGGTTGGGGAACTAAGATCCCACATGCAGCACAGCCAAAAAAAAAAAATGTATTTTTCTCTGCTCTGCCTAAATTCTACTCCAGTTACATAATGTGGCTGAGTCAGGGTTTTTTCTTAGTGTTACTGTCAATTACTGCTAAGGTGGAAGCCAGGAGAAGGAAAGTCACAGCACCGTTAGGTTTTCTGTTAGACTTGACCTTGTGGTGCACCTGCAGCTGATTCCAAGTGGTGTGGATCTACAGTAATGAATTTGGTCAAAGTGCCTGTTCCACATTTGTCTCCATTTTTACTCAACTTCCAGCCCATATCTTCCAAATCAGGAGGCTCTGTTCGGCTTCTACTAGGCAGGGACTCCTCTAATTATTCACACACTATGAAATGATATTTTGAGGCTTTTCAGAGCCTTTGATTAATCTTGTTCCATTTTTAAAGTGAATTTTAAAAAATTTATTTATTTTTAATTAATTTATTTATTTTTGACTGCATTAGGTCTTCATTGCTGTGCACAGGCTTTCTCTAGTTGTGGTGAGTGGACTTCTCATTGTGGTGGCTTCTCTTGTTGTGGAGCAGGGCTCTAGGCACACGGGCTTCAGTAGTTGTGGCACGTGGGCTCAGTAGTTGTGGCTCGAGGGCTCTAGAGCACAGGCTCAGTAGTTATGGTGCACGGGCTTAGTTGCTCCGCGGCATGTGGGATCTTCCTGGACCATGGCTTGAACCCCTACTCCCTGAGTTGGCAGAAGGATTCTTAACCACTGAGCCACCAGGGAAGCCCAATCTTGTTCGATTTTTAAAATGAAACTACTCTGTTTCATGAAGGACACCACAGTGTGTGTGTGTGTGTGTGTGTGTGTGTGTGTGTTTATTTAATCAAACTCCATTACATTAGAGTTAGTGGAAATTCCTAATTTTGGCAAAGTTTCTCTGTAAACTTTAGTTTTCTAAAGAGTTGTGTATTTTATTTTTTAAAAAAATGTATTTGGGTACTTTAGAGCACATTAGGAGAGGCTGTGAGAGCAGCTGCTGGTCATATATCATTTTTTAAAGCCACCCTTTTTTTGTGTGTGTGCCAAGGGCATATGAGAGGAAGAGCATTCTCTTTCTTTGATCAAAAAAAAAGTTAAACTTGTAAACACTCATTGACGAGAAACAATCTTTTATTATTTCCTTGACAGAACCCCTTTTCTTTAGTTTATGTTAAAATATTTTCTTTATTTTTGTGAAAATATATTTCATGCAGAAGATTAAAATATAAGCAATAATTTCATTCATATATAGTGTCATGATTCTTCATGATTGCAAAGTCACTTATAGAAAAGAAAATGAATATAACAAAGTAAAATATTTTGTTAAACATAAAAGCCATGCCTTCTAATCAGTCTATCCCAAATATCTAGTTTGCTAGGTGTGACTCGTTTCTATAACACATTATTACCTTGAATTTTATCTTTAAATGTTTCCAAATGAGCAAGTAAAATTCGCTTAAGTTTTAATGCAGCAGGTAAACAGAAATCCTCCTGCTGATTGTTTTTATGATGAATTTTAAGATTGTAAAAATGAACATCTGAATATAATTTATTCTCTTTTTGGACATCTTAATAGCAAGAGTATATCTATCTATCGAATCATGTAACTGTATTTTCTTCAAGGGGAAGCAATTTATGAATACTGGTTTGCTGCCCTTTTCTTCAGGAAGGCTACAAGAACATGGCGTCTGACTATAATTCTCTTTTAAGTACCCTGTGAGCATTTTCACACCTATGACAGGTGCACATCCTGTTCTTCTTAATTTCCAGAAATGAGATCATCTATGTGAAATGTTAAAGGTGCTAGATATATTGAAGTGGCACTATGATGGCTTTATTAGAATACTGAACATTTTTTAAAAAACTATAGGTTCATTCTCAAGTCTCATTAGTTCTGGGGGTAAAAGTTATTCTCAAGGTTTGAGGGGTTACCTGAGTGTCTTTTCTAATCAGACACAGATACTTCTCTTATGTTTTCAGCTTACAAGAATTTTTTTCAAATCCTGTTTGAAAACTTTGTTTACTTCGTGAATCTTTTTCAAATGTCAGTCTTGGTTTTATTGATATTCTTAAAAAGGTTTTGGTGGTGTCTCTAGTAGTTCAAATTTCTCTTATCTTTATTACTTCCTTCACTCTCTTGCCCATGCCTCTGGTTCTTTTCCTAGCTTATTTATTTCAATACTCTACTCAATTACTTTCAATATTTATAGTTTTTAGCTATGCATACTTAATGTTATATATTTACCTGTAAGTACCACTTCAGTTTTGATATGTAGAACTTTCATTGTCATATATTCTAAATATTTTGTTTCTTTAACCCTCGAATTGTTTAGAAGTGACTTTTTTTTTTTTTTTTTTTTTGCAATACGCGGGCCTCTCACTGTTGTGGCCTTTCCCGTTGCGGAGCACAGGCTCTGGACGCGAAGGCTCAGCGGCCATGGCTCACAGGCCCAGCCACTCCGCGGCATGTGGGATCTTCCCAGACCGGGGCACGAACCCGTGTACCCTGCATTGTCAGGCGGACTCTCAACCACTGTGCCACCAGGGAAGCCCTAGAAGTGACTTTTAAACCCACTAAACATGTTTTCCTTCATTTAGATAATTTATTTCTCATTTAATGTTACATGTTCAGACTACCATTTGTATGATATTGATTCTTTGATATTTCCCCAAAATTCACTTAAATGCAGTACATTGCTTTTCCTTTTTTTTAAACAATGTTTAATGTTTACTGGGAAAGATAGTATGTTTTCTGTCATACCTTAGATCAAGTTTGTTTATGCTGTTGCTCAAAATCTCTATATCTTTAATTAAATCTTGTTTGTTTGATTGTTTTTTATAGAAATGAGTTAAATATCTTCCACTTTTATTATGGATTTGTCAACTTGTACTTCTAATTCTGTCATTACACACACTAAATGGTATTAGATGCATATGGGTTCATACTATTATTTTCTTTTGTTGGATTTTATTTTTATTATCATGTGGTAAAACTATCACTATTAATACTTTTTAACTCAAATTTTATACATGTTAGTGTTAATATTTTTGTGCCGTCTTTTTGGTTAGTATTTGCATAACATAGCATTTTTTTTGCCATCCTTAATTTTAATCTTCCTGTGACAGTTTATTTTGGTATTTCTCTTTATAGCAACAGATTTCTGGCTTTTAAAAAAGTTGAATCAATCTTTGTTTCCAATAAACATTTATTTTCAATATGGTTATATTTTGAATTATACTCTAACATTTTTCTTTGATTTTCATCCCCTTATTCTTTTTTATTCTCCATTCTTGCCTTTGCTTAGATTGCAAATGTTCTATGTGAACTCCTTTCCCTTTATTTGCTGGTATAGAAGCAATACGTTGTTTTATTATTACCTGTCCACTTGTCAGTTATAATGTACACTACGTACTACTTCTCTATCCCATCCCCGTCCTACCAAAGGTAGTTACTATCCTGAATGTTATCATTTTTTTTGTTTCATTGTATGTGTATGTATGCTTAAACTTGTATCATTTTATACATTTGGGTTTTTATACATTTTAAAAGGTATAATAGTATATAAAATGTTGCATTATCACTCAACATTATATTACTAAAGATCATCCACTTTGTTGCATGTACCTCTAGAATATTATTACATGAATATACTATAATGTATCTATTCTTCAGTCACTAAGTATTTGAATATTTCATTTTTCATTTTACTTTTTTTACATGTAACAGTGCTGCTATTAACATTCTTATAAATGTGTGCCAGTTTTCATGTTATTGCTCTTTTGTAGAGTATGTGAATATTCATCTTTAGAAAAATGCCTAATTGTTTTTCTAAGTAGTTGTACCAATTTATACTCTCAACAGCGATATATAAGTGATCCTGTTGATTCAACACTGGATCCTCGTCAATACTTCTGACTTTTTGCTAATCAAAATGGGTACATACTGTTAATCACATTGTGGTCTTGATTTATAGACCCTTACTTGTGAAGTTAAACATATATTTATTCCTCACAAATGTCTCTCTTTTACAAAATATTGGTTTGTGATTTGGTATGTTTCCTATCCTTTTATTTTCTTTCGAATTTATAAGAATTCTTGATGCATTCTCAAATAATCCTTTGCCAGCTATTTGTGCTGTAATACCTTCTCTGTTTCTAGATTGTCTTTTAATGGACAGAAGTTCATCCTTTTAATATAGTCAAATTTATCAAACTATTTAATTCTGGTGTTAATCATGGCTTGTTTTAGAAAGCCTCCCTTATCCTCAAGGTTAGAAAGATATTCACCATCCAGTAGAAGTTTATTTTCCTATATAGTGAGGCATAGCCATATGATTTAGTGTTTGGGAAAATAGATAACAAATGTTTTCAGCTCCATTTAAAAAATATTCTCTTTCCTTACTGATCTGCTAACTCATTTTAACAAAGTACTTGCATGAATTTAAACATGTTTGATGAGGGTACCTGAAGATCTCTCCTACCTTTAGTGAATAGTGTGCCACATTCCCAAACACTGGCTTTATAATGAGAGACTGCCATTGATCCCATCTCATGTGGAACATGCTTAGTCTTCAACACACTTCAGTAGCCAAACTCCTGGCAGCTACTACATGCTCCAGAGACCAGCAGATTTCAGCTCCACTCACGGCCTTTTATTCTTGTTATATTTCTGGTTTCTATCCATTGCTAAATATTTAAAGCACAATTGGTGCACTAGGTAATAAAGTTACTAACTCGTTTTAACCAGACTTAACTAATAATTTTTTTATATTATAGAAACTAGGCTGTGAGATCTTAAAAAGCAGGCACTTTGTATTTAACCTCATATAATCCTCAACAAAAAATATATGTCTTGGCGTATATTAAATCCTCAACAAATGTTTGTTGAATAAATGAAACGAGTGACTGTATGATCATTTGTGACCATAGAAAACCTGGACGAAAAAAAATACGTATATGTGTAACAGCACATGTCACCTCTTTAGTTTCTGCTTTACTGAGATGTTTAAAATTTTTGTTTCTAGTGATTGAGTGGTTAAGCAAAAAACAGTACATGTAGTTATCTGTTTGCTACTGTCATCACGACATCATTATGTTGTTGCTAGGAATTTGGGGTTTTATCTTGTGCTTGAGCAAAATATGCATGCAAATAACCCCAGCATATTTGTAAAACAATATTAAATTAAACTGCTTCTATAATGATTTAAAACTAGTTAGCACTCCATTGCAAAACACCTATGTAAGCAAACCCTTTTTATAAGGACTTAGTAATCACAAGGTAAAACAAAAACCCAATTATCACTGAAATTTTAACAGTGTGAGAATAATCTGTTTGCCTTATTCCTTTGTATGATCCAACACTATACAGGACCAGAATATTCTTTGTCCAGTGTTTTATACATTATCCATTTAGCAAACCAGCTATTCCTATTTATCAAATTCCTAACTGCACTGGCAGAGTTAAGATAAATGTTCTTTCTAGAAATTTATGAAGTTCAGTGTCTAGAGCCTTTCTAATAAAGATACTAATTAGTGTATCTCTCTGACTGTTCTTCCCCACTCTCTTCTATTTTATTTCAAATCACCAACAAATGTCTTAATGGACTTCTGTAGTAAACAAATTGTCACCATTAATATCACACCTCTGGATAATTTTCAAAGCTTCAGGAGAAATTTAACATGAGCCAGAATGGGTGTATTGAAGGCAATATATAAAAAATTATTGGCATTAATTTATTTCAGACCTACATGTTTAAGTCATACTGATTTATTTTGTTCAAAGTAGCACAGAAATCAGGGTACTTATCCCATTTTATTGGAGTATACTTGATAACTATGTAAAATGTACTCTGTGAAGAACTAAGCTTAAAGAAATATTATCATATTTGTATGGGTAATGCCAATATCCTCCCTGAAACAGGGAGAGTTTTGTGCTGTCTTGGGCTATGTCTAATTAATGCCTCGATTCAAACATTTTAATCAAGAGTCATATTGCATACTCATTTACCAGGCAGCAACTGACATGCTTCCAAGATGCTCAAATTCTATTTTGATATGCAAGTAAGCAACTTTATGGTTGATTCCATCAATATTAAATTAGTTCAATGTCCCTATCTTCTTCTATTCTTTTTTTTTTTTTTTTTTTTTTTTTTTTTTGCGGTACGCGGGCCTCTCACTGTTGTGGCCTCTCCCGTTGCGGAGCACAGGCTCCGGACGCTCAGGCTCAGTGGCCATGGCTCACGGACCCAGCCGCTCCGCGGCATGCGGGATCTTCCTGAACCGGGGCACGAACCCGTGTCCCCTGCATCGGCAGGCGGACTCTCAACCACTGCGCCACCAGGGAAGCCCTTCTATTCTTAATTAATTCAATTAATTAAATTCAATGTCCCTGCCTTCTTTCCTAAATAAGTTGTCAAGCATTAAATTTTTTCAGGTCAAGCATATAATAATTGGCTTAACTTTATGCTTGGGAAGAGTGTTTGGTTAGATTGCTGGACCCTAACCTAAATCTTTGAGGTTATTTGAAGTTATGAGTGGATATTGAGCTAAACCCTAAAAGTGTGGATTGGACATAAGACTGCAAATTCCATGAGGAGAGAGGGATGTATATGAGTTTTCTGGAGTTTATCCTCCTTGCTGAAAATCCTCAAACAGCTTATAAAAGGAGGCAGAACCATTGTCACCAACTTCAAGAATTGCTCAGTATTGAAAATAATTTTTAAAACAAATTTAAACCACGTATAAGTACTATTGTAAATACATCTATAATGTCATTTTATCTTCTCAATAATTCTATGAAATGGGTTATTATCCCTATGTTGTAGATAATGAAATAAGGAAAAGAAAGTAAGTAGTAAGCATTTGATAGCTCTGATAGGAACTAATCATTTGGTTGGTGATCCTTGAACAAAAGCTTTGAGGTAATCAGGACCTAGTCAAAGATTTAATCATCTGTGGCACATCTTACCGTTGCCCCATCTTATTTCTGTGTTACAAGTCTCACTGCAAACAACCCCCTCACCAGAGAGACTAGTCAGGATAGTGTGGTTTGATCATTGAAGTCAATCTTATAGGAATACATACATTCAGTATCAACTGATGGTGAATTTTTTTTATTCACAAAAGCCTGAGTTCTCTTCATACAAATTTGATGAGTTCTGTTGGTATTTACCACACCTAGCAATCAGATATAGCAACCAACCAATCACATAACTTCTGAATCAAGGAAAAATGTGTTGTCTGCTTTTACATGGCTGGAAAATGGTCGTATCTCTTAAGCCTAGAAGTTTATAATTCAACAACTGACCACATGAGAAGCACTGGGGACACACAACAAGCAAAGAAATGATTCTTGCCATCGAAGAATTCACAATCCAGTGTGGAAGGCACACATGCCAACAATTCATTACAACACACAAGTGATTATGCGATAAGTATATGCATAAGATATTGACATCATGTTGACATAATATAATAGAGAAAATAACTCATTGAGGGGGATCGTGAAAAAAGAAAGGCTGCATAGGGAAAGTGATATCTGAGCATGGCTTTGAGAGATAAGGTGTTTACCATGAAGAAGAGAATAAAAAAAAAACAGTAAGAGACCATCATTGTTCAAATGTACACAACAGGATATTGCATGTCTTTGGCTTTTTGCAGAAAAATTATTTACCTGTAGTCTTAAGAATTGGGTCACACTACTTCATAAATAGTATAAGTAAAAACATTGTGCATTATTAGAGGGAAAGCAATCCAATTTGATGTGTTTTTTGAAGGGAGAATCTTTTGCCTGGCACTGTGCTACAGATTATGAGTGATATGTAATACTAAATTCTCAATAGGTCAGAAATGTCTCTTATTGACAACTTCCAGGACTTTTGTCAGTATAGTATTTCATTGTCACTGTCATTGCATTGCTCATAATAGTATATTTTATACATTGTGCTGAATTTGGATTGTAAGGATTGTTATTTGTGGTACCTGTAGATTGACAGATAATCACCTATAGTTGTATATTATGCATCATTTGTATCTGGCACACCTTTTCCATGACAGTCTTTAGCCACTGATAGAAGTGTCTCCTTCCACAGCATAATACCCCTCACCAGTGATCCTGGAAATAGTTGCTAAATGGAAATGCAGAGTCATGCCCTGATTCCAGCTAGCACTCTCAATACAAGGGTACTTTCATAAAGATGTAATTTGCGGGGTAGGTGCAGGGAATAAGAGCAATAAATGACACATCCTTTAATTTCCTAAATTCTAAATCAATTGAGACATAGGACAAGATAGCCAGACAGGCGACTATCAAAATATCAGCTATAATTTGATAAAGCGATACTAGAGAGCATGTGTTAGATTGCCTAGCAACAACTGACTTCCTATTAATGTGCCCTAGAAGGATCACAGGCACAGCTTAAATACCTCCAGACCACTCCCCACAGGTGTAGAGATTGGACCACTAACTTTACTACATGGGTTGAGAGCAGAGCAGGGTGTTCCTTCCCTGTAGTCAATCAGATCTCCCAAAGAGAAATATTAGAGCCAAAAAACATCCACTTCTTTCTCCTAAACTCACTAACCAGGTAAATCACTCCTCTTTCATTAGAGGGGCGGAAGTATTACAGTAATTAATGACCATCCACATGGAAACCTGAAGTCAAGTAAAAGTAGGTCCTCTCCACGTGAACAAACAGAAAAAAACCATATGTGACACAAATAAAACAATAGATATTATATCAATGCTAACAAGCCTCACAAAACTCCTGTATTCATTGAGGGTACATGATTTCTAGAAACTTAAAGGCATTAAAGAGAAAAGACTAAACAGTAGAGTTTTTTCTGACTTGGAAACTAGAGTAGCTGTGCTGCCTATACTGGATCAATTTCAATTCCTAGCGGGTGCCTTTTAATTAATCACTCCATTTTGGTTTTCTCCATGATAACAATAACTCTTCTCCCACTGTGTTGCAAATTTTCTTATTCAACTTCACCCTGTTTTTTATTTTTCTTAAAGAAATACCTTTCTGAGTTCTTATTATATTTTAGGCATTAGAACCTACAAGAAGCCAAGCTGCCTCACATTTGCATTCAAAGAAATATCAATCAGGAATCTAAATACAAATAAAAAGCAATTAAAATTTTTACTGCAGCCTTTTAATAACTGTCAGTGGGAGATTTTATTCATAATATGGCCATACAAATAGCAGCTGTCTTTTCTCCTTCCCAGCTCCACTGCATATCTGGTGAACCTCTCCGGCTTTACTCTGCCTTTCCTCATTTTTATAAATTATAACTAAATTATAACTGGCTAGTTAAAGGGAATTCATTCTCCTAAGAAATTAGACGAAGATAAGGGATGATTATTTTTTCCTTATCACACATATAAAACTTATTTAGTCTCAATGATAATTCTGCAAGTTAAGGATTATTATTATTTCCAATTTGTAGCAGAGGAAACAGGAGATTGGAGAGGTTAAATCAATTTCAATGTCTGCAGAACCAGTAAAAGTGGAAGAACTTAGGTTTGAAACTAGGTCTTTTTTAAAAAAATAAACCTTGGAAATGTGTTCAAAAAATGAAATAAATAAACAAAAAGAAGGATTTAAAATAAAGTTCCATTCACCTAAAATGTTTAAATATTAGAGGAGAATTGTATACACTCAAAATATGCCTTGCAGATAGAGCAAAAACTCAGCCTTATGAACTACCAAATGCTTGAGTGAATATTCTCTTGAGGAATTTCTACCATCAAAGGATTTTTTTTTTTCCTTTTGGTGGTATTACTTTAAAGAGGTGGACTTTGTGGAATTTGTTTTGTGGTGTTGGGAGAGGCTCTCAGTTCAGGACAAATTCTTGTGTTAATTTTCTGAAATTAATAGACTAGTTTTTAAACAGTTTTAGATTTACAGAGAAATCAAACAGATAGTACAGAGAGTTTCCATATACTACAGTTCCCTTTTATTAACTTCTTATGTTAGTATGGTACATTTGTTAATATTAATGAACCAATGTTGATATATTATTAAGTCCATACTTTATTCAGATTTCTTCACTATTTTATTACTGTTATTTTTCTATTTCACAATCCCATTAAGGATACCACATGACATTTAAATGTCGTATCTCCTTAGGCTCCTCTTAGCTGTGACAGTTAATCAGACTTTCCTTGTTTTTGACAATCTTGAGAGTCTGGCGGAGTACTGGTCAGGAATATTGTAGGAGGCTCCTCTATTGGAATTTGTCTGATGCTTTCCCTATGATTATGAGTTTTAGGGAGGAAGACCACATGGTTAAAGTGCCATTCTCATCACATCGTATCAAGAATATGGACTATCAAAATGACAGATAACATTTGATGTTAACCTTGACTACCTGGCTGAGGTAGTGTTTGTTAGGTTTCTCCACTGTGAAGTTACCCTCCCCCCTTTCCATAATGTTCTCTTTGGAAGGAAGTCACAATGTGTAGCTCACATTTAAGGAGTAGGGTGTTTTGCTCCATCTCCTTGAGGGCAGAGTATCTACATAAACTATTGGAATTATTCTGCATGGGGGATTTGTCTGTTCTGTCACTGATACATATTTTTGCCCATTATTCAGTAGAGTTGTTTGTTTTCTTATTATTGAGTTTTGAGTGTTCTTTGTTTATTTTAGATACAAGCCCTTTATCAGATATGTGTTTTGCAAATATTTTCTCCCAGGCTGTGGATTGAGTTTTCATTCTCTTAGCAGTGTTCTTTGCAGAGCACATTTTGAATCTTGATAAAGTCTAATTGGTCAGTTATTTCTTTAATGGCTCATGTTGTGAGTATTCTATCTAAAAACTCACCACTAAACCCAAGATCACATAGATATTTTTCTATGTTTTCTTCTAGAAATATCATAGGTTTTTCCTTTTTCATATAGGCCTAAGATCCATTTTAAGTTCATTTTTATGTAAGGTAAGAGATCTACATCTAGGTTTTGTGTTTGTTTGTTTGTTTGTGGTACGCGAGGCTCTGCTGTGGCCTCTCGCGTTACGGAGCACAGGCTCCGGACGCGCAGGCTCAGTGGCCATGGCTCATGGGCCTAGCCGCTCAGCGGCATGTGGGATCTTCCCTGACCGGGGCATGAACCCGTGTCCCCTGCATCGGCAGGCAGACTCTCAACCACTGCACCACTGTGTTTGTTTTTGCATATGAGTGTCTAATTGTTTTACCACCATTTATTGAAAAGACTATCCTTTCTCCATGGAATTGCTTTTCCATTTTGTCAAAGATCAGTTAACTATATTTGTATGAATCTATTTCTGGGCTCTTTCTTCTGTTCCATTGATCTATGTACCTATTCTTTCATCCAATATCATGCTGTCTTAATTACTGTAACCTTATAGTAAGTCTTGTAATCACATAGTGTGAGTCCTCTAACTCTGTTCTTCTTTAATATTGTGTTGGCTATTCTAGGTCCTTTGTCTTACCATTTAAGCTATAGAATCAGTTTGTCAATAATTTAAAAATATTTTGCTGGGATTTTAAATCATATTGTGTTGACTCTAAAGATCAAATTGAGGAGAATTTACATTTTAAGAATACTGAGTTTTCCAATCCACGAACATAGAATATTTCTCCATTAATTAGAGCTTCTTTGATTATTTAAATCAATGTTTTGTAGTTTTCTGCATATAGTTCCTGTACACATTTTGCTAGATAAATACCTAATTATTTCATTTTGAGGGGGATGCTATTATATATCATGCTGTTTTGTTAAATTTAAATTTCCAGTTTTTCATTGCTGGCATATAAGAAAGCAATTGACTTTAGTATATTAACCTTGTATCCTGCAACCTTGTTTTACGCAGTAGTTCCAGAAATTTTTGGTCCTTTTTGGGGGGGGATTTTCTACATAGTCAATTATGTTGTCTATGAATAGAGGTAGTTTTATTTCTTCCTTTCCAATCTGTATACATTTCATGTCCTTATTTGTCTTTTTGCACTAGCTAGGACTTTCATTATGATGCTGAATAGAGGTGGTGAGAAAAAACAATTTGCCTTGTTCTTGACCTTAGGGAAAAAGCGTACAGTTTCTCATGATTAATGATGGTAATATGTTTAAGCTTTCTGTAAATATCACTATAAAATTGAGAAATTTCCCCTCTATTCCTAGTTTGCTGAGAGTTATTACTATAAATAGGTGGTGAATTTTTCAAATGCTTTTTCTGCATTAATTACTGTGATCATATGATTCTCCTTCTTTAGTCTGTTAATGTGGTAGATTACATTCAGTGGTTAACTGATTTTTTTTTTAAGATTGCAATACATTTATTTAAGTTAAAAAGTATTTTAATATCAAAAGAATACTGGTACAAAATTAGAATTGGTTTTCTCTCTGTTAAAAGGACAAAGTTTTCTTGGACTTTTGGCCTGGTTTTGATAACAGATTGCAAAAGTTTCTTTACCTTTAAGGTAATCAGCCTGAACAGCAAAAGTTTTGGTGTCTCACCAAAATAATTTACTGTGCTTCATACTATTTTTTATCAGAAGTCTTTGATTACTTAAGAAAACCCAGTCTTCTCAATATATCTTTTTTTAAGTTCAAAGATCTTTATTTTGGTAGAAAAAATATATTTTACATCTTTATTGGAAGATAATTGCTTTACAATGGTGTGTTGGTTTCTGCTTTATAACAAAGTGAATCAGTTATACATATACATATGTTCCCATATCTCTTCCCTCTTGTGTCTCCCTCCATCCCACCCTCCCTATCCCACCACTCCAGGCAGTCACAAAGCACCGAGCTGATCTCCCTGTGCTATGCGGCTGCTTCCCACTAGCTATCTACCTTACGTTTGGTAGTGTATATATGTCCATGCCTCTCTCTCGCTTTGTCACAGCTCACCCTTCCCCCTCCCCATATCCTCAAGTCCATTCTCTAGTAGGTCTGTGTCTTTATACCTATCTCACCCCAAGGTTCTTCATGACATTTTTTTTCTTAAATTCTGTTTATATGTGTTAGCATACGGTATTTGTCTCTCTCTTTCTGACTTACTTCACACTGTATGACAGACTCTAGGCCTATCCACCTCATTACAAATAGCTCAATTTCGTTTCTTTTTATGGCTGAGTAATATTCCATTGTATATATGTGCCACATCTTCTTTATCCATTCATCTGATGATGGACACTTAGGTTGCTTCCATGTCCTGGCTATTGTAAATAGAGCTGTAATGAACATTTTGGTACATGACTCTTTTTGAATTATGGTTTTCTCAGGGTATATGCCCAGTAGTGGGATTGCTGGGTCATATGGTAGTTCTATTTGTAGTTTTTTAAGGAACTTCCATACTGTTCTCCATAGTGGCTGTACCAATTCACATTCCTACCAACAGTGCAAGAGAGTTCCCTTTTCTCCACACCCTCTCCAGCATTTATTGTTTCTAGATTTTTTGATGATGGCCATTCTGACTGGTGTGAGATGATATCTCATTGTAGTTTTGATTTGCATTTCTCTAATGATTAATGATGTTGAGCATTCTTTCATGTGTTTGTTGGCAGTCTATCTTCTTTGGAGAAATGTCTATTTAGGTCTTCTGCCCATTTTTGGATTGGGTTGTTTGTTTTTTTCTTATTGAGCTGTATGAGCTGCTTATAAATTTTGGAGATTAATCCTTTGTCAGTTGCTTCATTTGCAAATATTTTCTCCCATTCTGAGGGCTGTCTTTTGGTTTTGTGTACGGTCTCCTTTGCTGTGCAAAAGCTTTGAAGTTTCATTAGGTCTCATTTGTTTATTTTTGCTTTTATTTCCATTTCTCTAGGAGGTGGGTCAAATAGGATCTTGCTGTGATTTATGTCATAGAGTGTTCTTCCTATGTTTTCCTCTAAGAGTTTGATAGTTTCTGGCCTTACATTTAGGTCTTTAATCCACTTTGAGCTTATTTTTGTGTATGGTGTTAGGGAGTGTTCTAAACTCATACTGTTACATGTACCTGTCCAGTTTTCCCAACACCACTTATTGAAGAGGCTGTCCTTTCTCTACTGTACATTCCTGCCTCCTTTATTAAAGATAAGGTGACCATATGAGTGTGGGTTGATCTCTGGGCTTTCTATCCTGTTCCATTGATCTATCTTTCTGTTTTTGTGCCAGTACCATACTGTCTTGATTACTGTAGCTTTGTAGTATAGTCTGAAGTCAGGGAGCCTGAATCCTCCAGCTCCGTTTTTCGGTCTCAAGATTGCTTTTGCTATTTGGGGTCTTTTGTGTTTCCATACAAATTGTGAAACTTTTTGTTCTAGTTCTCTGAAGAATGCCAGTGGTAGTTTTATAGGGATTGCATTGAATCTGTAGGTTGCTTTAGGTACTAGAGTCATTTTCAAAATGTTGATTCTTCAAATACAAGAACATGTTATATCTCTCTATCTATTTGTATCATCTTTAATTTCTTTCATCAGTGTCTTATAATTTTCTGCATACAGGTCTTTTGTCTCCTTAGGTAGGTTTATTCTTAGATATTTCATTCTTTTTGTTGCAATGGTAAATGGGAGTGTTTTCTTAATTTCACTTTCAGATTTTTCAACATTAGTGTATAGGAATGCTAGAGATTTCTGTGCATTAATTTTGTTTCCTGCTACTTTACCAAATTCATTGATCAGCTCTAGTAGTTTTCTGGTAGCATCTTTAGGATTCTCTATGTATAGTATCATGTCATCTGCAAACAGTGACAGCTTTACTTCTTCTTTTCTGATTTGGATTCCTTTTATTTCCTTCTCTTCTCTGATAGCTGTGGCTAAAACTTCTAAAACTATGTTGAATAAGAGTGGTGAGAGTGGGCAACCTTGTCTTGTTCCTGACCTTAGTGGAAATGCTTTCAGTTTTTCACCATTGAGGACGATGTTGGCTGTGGGTTTGTCATATATGGCCTTTATTATGTTGAGGAAAGTTCCCTCTATGCCTACTTTCTGCAGGATTTTTATCATAAATGGGTGTTGAATTTTGTCGAAAGCTTTCTCTGCATCTATTGAGATGATCATATGGTTTTTCTCCTTCAATTTGTTAATATGGTTTATCACATTGATTGATTTACGTATATTGAAGAATCCTTGCATTCCTGGAATGAACCCCACTTGATCATGGTGTATGATCCTTTTAATGTGCTGTTGGATTCTGTTTGCTAGCATTTTGTTGAGGATTTTTGCATCTATGCTCATCAGTGATATTGGCCTGTAGTTTTCTTTCTTTGTGACATCCTTGTCTGGTTTTGGTATCAAGGTGATGATAGCCTCATAGAATGAGTTTGGGAGTGTTCCTCCCTCTGCTATATTTTGCAAGAGTTTGAGAAGGATAGGTGTTAGCTCTTCTCTGAATGTTTGATAGAATTCACCTGTGAAGCCATCTGGTCCTGGGATTTTGTTTGTTGGAAGATTTTTAATCACAGTTTCAATTTCAGTGCTTGTGATTGGTCTGTTCATATTTTCTATTTCTTCCTGATTCAGTCTTGGCAGGTTGTGCATTTCAAAGAATTTGTCCATTTCTTCCAGGTTTTCCATTTTATTGGCATAGAGTTTCTTGTAGTAATCTCTCATGATCTTGTTTATTTCTGCAGTGTCGGTTGTTACTTCTCCTTTTTCATTTCTAACTCTATTGATTTGAATCTTCTCCCTTTTTTTTCTTGATGAGTCTGGCTAGTGGTTTATCAATTTTATTTATCTTCTCAAAGAACCAGCTTTTAGTTTTATTGATCTTTGCTATCGTTTCCTTCAGTCTTTTTCATTTATTTCTGATCTGATTTTTATGATTTCTTTCCTTCTGCTAACTTTGGGGGTATTTTTTGTTTTTTTTTCTCTAATTGCTTTAGGTGCACGGTCAGGCTGTTTATTCAAGATGTTTCCTGTTTCTTAAGGTAGGATTGTATTGCTATAAACTTCCCTCGTAGAACTGCTTTTGCTGCATCCCATAGGTTTTGGGTCGTTATGTCTCCATTGTCATTTGTTTCTAGGTATTTTTTTATTTCCCCTTTGATTTCTTGAGTGATCACTTCGTTATTAAGTAGTGTATTGTTTAGCCTCCATGTGTTTGTAGTTTTTACAGGTCTTTTCCTGTAATTGATATCTAGTCTCATAACATTGTGGTCAGAAAAGATACTTGATACAATTTCAATTTTCTTAAATTTACCAAGGCTTGATTTGTGACCCAAGATATGATCTATCCTGGAGAATGTTACATGAGCACTTGAGAAAAATGTGTATTCTGTTGTTTTTGAGTGGAATGTCCTATAAATATCAATTAAGTCCATCTTGTTTAATGTATCATTTAAAGCTTGTGTTTCCTTATTTATTTTCATTTTGGATGATCTGTCCATTGTTGAAAGTGGGGTGTTAAAGTCCCCTACTATCAATGTGTTACTGTTGATTTCCCCTTTTATGGCTGCTAGTATTTGCCTTCTGTATTGAGGTGCTCCTACGTTGGGTGCATAAATATTTACAATTGTTATATCTTCTTCTTGAATTGATCCCTTGATCATTATGTAGTGTCCTTCTTTGTCTCTTGTAATTGTCTTTATTTTAAAGTCTATTTTGTCTGATATGAAAATTGCTACTCCAGCTTTCTTTTGGTTTTCATTTGCATGGAATATCTTTTTCCATCCCCTTACTTTCAGTCTGTATGTGTCTCTAGGTCTGAAGTGGGTCTGTTGTAGACAGCGTATATATGGGTCTTGGTTTTGTATCCATTCAGCCAATCTGTGTCTTTTGGTGGGAGCATTTAGTCCATTTACATTTAAGGTAATTATCAATATGTATGTTCCTATTCCCATTTTCTTAATTGTTTTGGGTTCGTTATTGTAGGTCTTTTCCTTCTCTTGTGTTTCTTGCCTAGAGAAGTTCCTTTAGCATTTGTTGTAAAGCTGGTTTGGTGGTGCTGAACTCTCTCAGCTTTTGCTTGTCTGTAAAGGTTTTAATATCTCCATCAAATCTGAATGAGATCCTTGCTGGGTAGAGTAATCTTGGTTGCAGGTTTTTCTCCTTCATCACTTTAAATATGTCCTGCCAGTCCCTTCTGGCTTGCAGAGTTTCTGCTGAAGGATCAGCAGTTAACCTTATGGGGACTCGCTTGTGTGTTATTTGTTGTTTTTCCCTTGCTGCTTTTAATATGTTTTGTTTGTATTTAATTTTTGACAGTTTGATTAATATGTGTCTTGGCCTGTTTCTCCTTGGATTTATCCTGTATGGGACTCTCTGTGCCTCCTGGGCTTGATTATTTCCTTTCCCATATAAGGGAAGTTTTCAACTATAATCTCTTCAAATATTTTCTCAGTCCCTTTCTTTTTCTCTTCTTCTTCTGGAACCCCTATAATTCAAATGTTGGTGCATTTAATGTTGTCCCAGAGGTCTCTGAGACTGTCCTCAGTTCTTTTCATTCTTTTTTCTTTATTCTGCTCTTCAGTGGTTATTTCCACTATTTTATCTTCCAGGTCACTTATCCATTCTTCTGCCTCAGTTATTCTGGTATTGATCCCTTCTAGAGTATTTTTAATTTCATTTATTGTGTTGTTCATCATTGTTTGTTTCATCTTTAGTTCTTCTAGGTCCTTGCTAAATGTTTCTTGCATTTTCTCTATTCTATTTCCAAGATTTTGGGTAATCTTTACTATCATTATTCTGAATTCTTTTTCAGGTAGACTGCCTATTTCCTCTTCATTTGTTAGGTCTGGTGGGTTTTGATCTTACTCCTTCATCTGCTGTGTGTTTTTCTGTCTTCTTATTTTGCTTATCTTACTGTGTTTGGGGTCTCCTCTTTGCAGGCTGCAGTTTAGTAGTTCCCTTTATTCTAGGTGTCTGTCCCCAGTGGCTAAGGTTGGTTCAGTGGGTTGTGTAGGCTTCCTGGTGGAGGGGACTCGTGCCTGTGTTCTGGTGGATCAGGCTTGATCTTGTCTTTCTGGTGGGCAGGTCCACATCTGGTGGTGTGTTTTGGGGTGTCTGTGAACTTATTATGATTTTAGTCAGCCTGTCTTCTAATGGGTGGGGTTGTGTTCCTGTCTTGCTAGTTGTTTGGCATAGGATGTCCAGCACTGTAGCTTGCTGGTCGTTGAGTGAAGCTGGGTGCTGATGTTGAGATGGAGATCTCTGGGAGATTTTCACCATTTGATATTATGTGGAGCTGGGAGGTCTCTTGTGGACCAGTGTCCTGAAGTTGGCCCTCTCACCTCAGAGGCACAGCACTGACTCCTGACTGTAGCACCAAGAGCCTTTCATCCACATGGCTCAGAATAAAAGGGAGAAAAAGTAGAAAGAAGTAATTAGTAGAAGTAGAAAGAAAGAAAGGAGGAATGAAAGAAAGAAAGGAGGGAGGGAGGAAAGAAGGAAGGAAGGAGGGAAGGAAGGAAGGAAAAAAGAAAGAAGTTAAATAAAATAATATAAGGTAAAATATAATAAAGTTATTAAAATAAAAAATAATTATTAAGAAACAAAAATAATAATTAAAAAAAGGGACAGATAGAACCCTAGGACAAATGGTGGAAACAAAACTATACAGACAAAATCTCACACAGAAGCATACACATACACACTCACAAAAATAGGAAATGGGGAAAAAATCATAAATCTTGCTCTCAAAGTCCACCTCCGCAATTTGGGAAGATTTGTTGTCTCTTCATGTATTCCACAGATGCAGGGTACATCAAGTTGATTGTGGAGCTTTAATCCGCTGCTTCTGAGGCTGCTGGGAGAGATTTGCTCTCTCTTCTTTGTTCTCACAGCTCCCAGGGGCTCAGCTTTGGATTTGGCCCTGCCTCTGCGTGTATGTCACCAGAGGGCATCTGTTCTTCGCTCATACAGTTTGGGGTTAAAGGAGCCGCTGATTCGGGGGCTCTGGCTCACTCAGGCAGGGGGGAGGGAGGGGTACAGATGCGGGGCGAGCCTGCGGTGGCAGAGGCCAGCGTGACGTTGCACCAGCCTGAGGCGCGCCGTGTGTTCTCTCGGGGAAGTTGTCCCTGGATCACAGGACCCTGGCAGTGGCGGGCTGCACAGGCTCCCTGGAAGGGTGGTGTGGATAGTGACCTGTGCTCGCACACAGGCTTTTTGGTGGCAGCAGCAGCAGCCTTAGCGTCTCATGCCCGTCTCTGGGGTCCGCGCTTTTAGCCGCGGGTCGCACCCGTCTCTGGAGCTCCTTTAAGCAACGCTCTTAATCCCCTCTCCCAGGTACGTGGGGAGTTTCTTGCCTTTTGAGAGGTCTGAGGTCTTCTGCCAGCTTTCAGTAGGTGTTCTGTAGGAGTTGTTCCACGTGTAGATGTATTTCTGGTGTATCTGTGGGGAGGAAGGTGATCTCCGCGACTTACTCTTCCACCATCTTCCCTCAGCCTCGGTTAACTGATTTTAATGTTGGACCAGCCTCACAGAACAGTCACGGTGTATTTTTTAAGGCATTGTTGGATTCATTTTGCTAAGGTTTTCTTAAGGATTTTTACATCTATGTTCATGTGAGATACTGATCTGTCATTTTCCTTCTTGTAATCTCTTTGCCTGACTTTGGTATTAGAGTAATGCTGGCCTAATAGAATGAGTTAGGAAATATTCATTCTGCTTCTATTTTTTGTAAGAGATTGTGGAGAATTGGTATTATTTCTTCCTTAAAAGTTTGGTAGAATTAAATGGTGAAATCATCTGGGATGGTGTGTTAAGGCCATTAATATATTTTTTTAAGGCCATTAATATTTAAAGTAGTTATTGATATATTTGGATGAATATCATCCATGTTTGTAACTGTTTTCTAACTATTGTCAGAGGCTTCTTTTTTTAATCTTCTTTGGTTTTTACTAAGCGTTTTATATTTTCCATTTTATATCCTCCCTTAGTGTATCAATTATTCTTCTTTTGAAAATATTTTAGTAATTACAATTTATACTAATCTAAGTCCACTTTAAATAAAATGTCTTGTGTAGTGCAGATATCTTATAACAAAGTATTCCCAATTCCTCTCTCCTGGCTTTTATGATATTGCTGCCATTCACTCATTTATTCATATGCTATAATCACTCAGTATACTGTGAATATTATTACTTTAAACAGTTATCTTTTAGATAAGTTAAGAATATGAAAAAAGTAGATTTTATTTCACCTTTATTTTCTCCTTCTCTGATGCTCTTCCTTTCTTATGTAGATCTGAGTTTTATGACCTAAAACATTTTTCTTCTTCCTGGAGATTTTCTTTAAACATTCCTTGGAGGGCAGGTCTCTTGGCAGTGAATTCCTTGTTGGGGGGGAATGAGAGGGTCTGAAAAAGGCTTTTTTTCTCCTTCATATTTGAAGGATAATTTTACTGGATTGTGTGTTGTTGTTTTTTTTTCTTTTAACACTTTACATATCTCATGCCACTCTTCTTGCTTTTTATGATTCTTGATGAGAAGTCCACTGTAATTGTTATTCTTTTCCTTCTACAGACAAGGTGTCCCCACTCTTGACTTTTTTCAAGATATTTCTTTGTCTTTGTTTTTCTGCAGTTTAAATAGTATATTCCTAGGTATAGTTTTGTAATGTTTATCCCATTTGGTATTCTCTGAGCTTCCTGGATCTATGGTTTGATGTCTATCATTAATTTTGGAAATTTCTCAGACATCATTACTTTAAACATTTCTTCTCTATTTTTCCTTTCTTCTCCTTCTGGTATTCCAATTATTTCCTTTGAAGTTGTTCCAAAGTCCTTGGATGTTCTGGTGGGGGAGGTTTCCCTTTTTTATTTTTTCATTTCAACTTGGGACGTTTCTATTGATCTATTGTCAAGCTCACTAAGTTTTTCCTTGGCTATGTCTGGTCTATTGATAAACCCAACAGAAGCTTTCTTCATAACTGTTACAGAGTGTTTTACGTCTATAATTTCCTTTTGATTTTTTCTTAGAAATTTTCCTCTGTGATTACATTACCCATTTCTTGAATGTTTAATTTTTTCATTAGAGCCCTTAGCATGTTAATCATAGTTATTTGAAATTTCATATCTGATCATTCAAAATCTGTGTCATACCTGAGTCTGATTCTGATGCTTGCTTTGTCTCTTCAGAGTATGTTTTTTCTTCTTTCTTTTTAGCATGTCTGTCATATATATATATATATATATATATATATATATATATATATATGTATTTGTTGTTCTTGTTAAAAACCAGACAGGATGCATGGGGTAACAGGAACTGAGATAAATAGGCCTATAGGGTGAGGACATATATTAAATTTTCTAAGAATTGCCCTGTGTTTAATGTTTTTTGTAACTATAGGTATAGATACTGAAGGCATCAAATTCTTGTAGCATCTTCCTTTTTTTTCCTTTTTTGGCCATGCCATGCAACTTGTGGGATCTTAATTCCCCAACTAGGGATTGAACCCCAGGCCCCTGGCTCTGAGAGCACAGAGTCCCAATCACTGGGCCTCCAAGAACTTCCCTATAGTGTCTTTCTTTTTGTATCCTTGAGTTTGGGTTCCATAACTACTCCTTCTCAGAGAGATTCTGTGTCTTGTAGCTCTTTCAGCTGTAATCCACTGTTAGCATACTACAGACCTGTTAGTGTCATTGTAATATATAGGGGAAGCAGAGCTCTTGAAACCGTGTACAAGCCCCTGTGTCCTTGCCTTTTGAAGTATAATGCTGACTCAAGAGTTAACGATTGAGAAATGTGAAGATACAGAAACAAAGAATAGCTGTTGGGCTGGGGAACCGCTAACAATTTAGACTATAATTCTGCCACATCACAGAATCACTGAATTTCCAGTTCCCTGAAAGCTATAGATAAAGGCCTGACACACATTCCTAAGTTGTTTGTACAGGAAGCAGACCCCCACCAGATGAAAACCACTGACCACAAGCACATACACCCTAGACTGGTTGAAACCAGAAGGATGATGATGCTTGAAACTTCACCTTGCTGCCAACCAATCCGAGAACTGTCCACAAGCTGATTACACCCTGCTCCTTGAACACTATAAAACTCCCCACTACCCTCTCCAGGGTGGGTCACACAGTCTTGAGGGCATTAGCCCACTGTGCCCCTTTTGCCTGGCAAAGCAATAAAAGTTACTCTTTTCTACTTCACCCGAAACTCTGTCTCCGCATTTCTATTCAGCACCGGTGAACAGAGGCATTTTTGGCAACACTTTCTACAATCTCCTGATTAAATATCAGTCCTCTAGTGGACTTATGTCTTTGGCCTATGACCTTCACAATTGTTTCTGAAGGTTAGAGGGGGCTGGAGTGGGAGAAATGTCATTCTCTCAGGCGGCATAAGGCTCTAGTAAAGTCTTTCCCCCTGGAGAATGGGACTTTCTTATGCAGAATGCTCTGGGCATACTTCAAAATGGTTACTTTCCCCCTACTTCTGCCACAGACATGAAGGGATTTTTCTTGGCTCTTTAATATGAGAAAGTAGTAGGATTTTTGCCTGTAAACCTCATGGAAGTGTGAGGGTCCTGCTAAGACCATGGACCCCGGTTGTTTCTCACTTTCATGCCCATCAACCTTCAGCTTCCAACAACTCATTAGAATTACCATTCAAGTGTTCTTACCAATTTATGTCTCTGGCAGTTTCTACTCCAGAGAAGCAGATGTCAGCGATGGTTCTCTGGATTGCCTGTCTATTCATTATTTATGGAGTGGTTGTCCTCCAAACTAAGTTTTTTTCTGGGTCTCTTTGATTTTCAGTTTGTCCATCTTTTCTCTTGTTGTAAAGATGGGAGTGATGAATGGCAAGCTCTTTGCCTGTCAGAGCTCACTCCATAATGGATTTTGTTACTCTAGGCCAGGTTGCTGATATGATTGTTAAGAGTATGTCTCATAAACCAAATAAGAGAATTTTATTTGTGTTTATAGCAATTATTTCTGGGTTTGTTTATAATTGAATAAGTATGATTCATTTTTTTCCAGCTTGTGGACATGTCTGAAAGGAACTTATCAGAGTTCTGTCAATATTTGATAAATTTATTACTTAGGAAAGAAGTATAGGAGTCTTCTGTTTATTAAGTTTCCAAAACAAGCAACTGTGGGATGATTATTATGGCCATTATGTTTGAGAAAATATAATTTTGATGGGACTTATTCTTGACAGGAGTTTTTTATCCCATGATAGTACTGATCTGTTTGTTTTGATGTCTGTCTTTTAAGGGAACTGAACTGTCTCTATCTCAGATGTTTAGCTCCAAGTCTTGTTTGCTAAACCTCGGAGACTGGACTTTTAGATCTAGCCTCAGACTATTAGAGTTAAAAGAAATTGTAGTGACTAGCTTAAAAGTAATGTGATTTACCCAAAGTCACAAACTAATTTAGAGACAGTATTGGAACTGGAACTCAGGTCTACTGTCATGCAGCTCACGAATGAATGAATGAATGAATGAATAAATAAATAAATAAACTCAGCAAACATTTACTGCTGCTACCAACCCCTGGTAATTCCCATTTCAGTCTCTGTTTCTATGAGTTTAACTTGTTTAGATTCCACATGTAAGTGATATCATACAGTATTTACCTTTGTCTGCTTTGTTTTATGCTGAGAGTGTTTTTTTCATTATGGATGGATGTTGGATTTTGTCAAATTCTTTTTCTATGTTTCTTGAGATGATCATATGTTTGTTTGTTTTTCTTTTTTAGTTTGTTAACACGGTGAATTACATTGATTGATTTTGTTATATCATCTCTGCATTCCTGGGATAAACTTCACTTGGTCATGGTCTATTATCATTTTATATATTGTTGGATCCAATTTGCTAAAATTTATTTACATCTTTTTTTTGCATCAATTTTCATGAGATATATTGGTCTGTAGTTACCTTATCTTGGAATGTTTTTGTCTACTTGTGCTATTAGGCTAATGCTGGCTTCATCAAATGAGTGGGAAGTATCCCTCTTCTGCAGTGTTTTGGAAGAGTATGTGTAGAAATCACATTATTTATTCCATAAGTGTTTGGCAAAATTCACTAGTGAAGTCATATGGGCCTGGAGATTTTTTTGTGGAAAGATTTCCAAGTAAAAATGTATTACCTTTAATAGATAGATTGTATATTTCTTTTTGATGTGATCTTGGTAGTTCATAGCTTTCAAGGAATTTGTCCATTTCATCTAAGTTGTTGAATTTGTAGGCATAAATTTGTTCATAATATTCATTTACTGTCACTTTATTTTTTAAGAATATATAGTGATGTAACATCTCTCATCCTAATATAGGTAAATTGTGTCCTTTTTTTTTTCGTGATCAGTCTGGTTAGAGGTTTATAAATTTTATTAATCCTCTCAAAGAACTAGTTTTTGGGTTTTATTGCTTTTCTGTTTTTTATTTTATTGAATTCTCCTTTATGCTTTATTATTTCCACTTTCTGCTTATTTGGGACATAATTTGCTCTTCCTTTTAGGTTTTTAATGTGAAACAACTTTTTCTTCTCTAACATAGGCATTTAATACTATAAAATTCTCATTAATACTGCTTTAGCAGTATGCCACAAGTTTTCTGAATGCTTTAAATTTTTCTTTTTATCACTGGTTTAGAGTAGCTTGATTACGAAGTGACTTGATATAGAATTCTGCATGTTCTTGCACATGAGATTTGTTGAGCTTCTCCAGATTGATCATTTTCATAAACCTGGGAAAGTTATTGACCATTATTTATTCAAATATATTTTGTGTCACCACCATCTCCAATAAGGAGTCTAATTACATGTATATTAGGTTACTTGAAGTAATCCCACAGATCATAGCTGCTCTTTTAATTTTATTGGATTATTTTTCCTCCGTGTGTTTAATTTTCAATAGTTTTTATTGTTACATCTTCATAACATAATCTTACCTTCTGTAATGTCTAATTTATTGTGAATCCCATTCAGTATATTTTTCATCTTATATATTTTAGTTTTCATCTCCAGATGTTTCATGTGAGTCAACTTTTTGAGCACATGCAACATAGTTACAATAACTTTTAATATTTTATCTGCTAATTCTAACATCTGTGTCAATTCTGAGTCAGTTTTGATTGATTATTCTCCTTGTTATGGTATGCTTTCCTATTTCTTTGTATATCTGATAATCTTTGATTAGATGCTAGACATTGGTATTTTTACTTTTTTAGGTGCTGGATATGTTTGTATTCCTGTAAATATTCTTGAGCTTTATTTTGGGATGTTAAAATAATTGGAATCAGTTTGATCATTTTGAGTCTTTCTTTTATAAATTATTAGGAAGGATCAGAGCAGTGTTCAGTTTGGTGCCTATTATTCCTGTCTACTGACAGGAATACTCCACCCACTGCCACATGAATTATGTGTTTTTCCCATCTAGCTGGTGAGAATAGGCATTATTACTGGCCCTATATGAGCATGGGCCACTCTTTTCAAATCCTTATGGACTATATTTTCCCCCTGGCCTCAAGTGACTTTTTTCATACATATGTGCTTATCAATTTTCAGCCAAACACTATAGGGGTATTCTCTAAATATCTCTATGGTTCTCACTCTGTGCAACTCTCTCCTCTGTGGTACTCTGTCCTGTGAACTCTAGTTGCCTTGTTCTCCCTGGACTTTCAGCTCCATTTCCTTACATCAGGGATACCGAGGGTGCTTCACCTGGTTTATCCTGCTCTGCACAGATCTGGAAACTCAGGCAGATAATCTGGGGCAAATCACAGTGCTCAGTTAATTCGTTTTCCCTTCTGTCTTGGATCACTTTCCTTCATTGTTTGATAGTCAGTGTTTTGAAACCTATTGTTTCATACATTTTGTCTATTTTGTTTATTTTTGTTTCAGGAGGGAGGATAAATCTGGTCCTTGTCATTCTATATTGGTCAGAAGTAGACCTCACCATTATTTGAATTTAACATAATCTGGACTAATATAGTATAGCGCTTTTTAAAAAAACATCTTCAGAGTCAGAAAGGCTTATGTTAGAATTCCAATTTCAACCCTAAACTTCTTTGTGACTTTGGGCAACTACTTAACCTAAGATAGTGTCAGAGTCGATGAACAGTACAAATAAATGGTTAAGAAGCTCTGAAGTCACCAGCATATCTGGTGAACCTCAGGCCTCACTATGCAGGGGGATACCCTTTACCTCATGATATGGAGATAATGTGAAAACACATGTTCTCAGCTGGACAGTTAATCCAGTGCTGAGAGAAAAAGAGAAAAAAAAGGTTTAATCATGCTCTCATGGTTTATTCTCCCAGGCTCTCCAATCAGTTAAGCCACTCTTCCTCTGGTGAGGAGAAAGGCCAGGAGCATTACTTTAGGGAAAGGGCTTCCTATAGAACAAGTGGAGTAAAGAATAAGTAACCACTCACTTCCAAAAAAAATCATTCAGTTCTTGGAAAGAATAGACAGGTAAGAATTGCCTAGTGTTCATGTTGAATTTGAGACCTCATTTCCTAAGGGTTCCAAGTTCAATAAGAAGAGGAGATTATGAAAAAAAATCTTTAAACCATATTTATACCAACTAGAATCTTTTAAGTAATTGAAAGTAAGTTTTTCTGTGGAAGATCTACTCTCAGATAATGTCACAGCCCTCATGTGGTCTTCTTTATGGATGAAAATCTGTGCCATATACTTGAACTCCCAAAAATGAAACTATGAGAAAAGAAATTAGGGTATTGAGACAAATGCTCTTTCTGTGATTTACAAGAAATACCATTTCTTAAAAAGACATTGATTAGCAATCACTCTGCAGAAAACATCCTGTGTATTGAAGCATGTAATAAACTGTCAGGAAATAAATTGAACCAGTAACTAACCTTTTTAAAATTCCTCCTAAATTTATTTGATTTTTTCCATTGAAAAAGAAGGTGAAAGACAGTTATTTCTTAGCATGTTATTCTTGGTTTGGATGTAGGTCAAATATAAGCAGGAATTGTAATAAGAATGTGATATCTAGCATACATAAATATGTTTCACCTACAGTTTAGTAACTAGGATTGTCTTTCTATTCTCTTTCCAGTTTCTTTTATTAGAAGGGTAAAACCTTTCATTTTATTGGTCTTAAAAATAGGAATTAACACACCAATAAAAAGAAAGAATTTTATTCCCTGAAAATAAGACTAATAGGGTTTTTTTTCATCGTTAGACCAAACTAAGCCACAATGCCAGGTCTTTCAACGTGTTTTGTCTTCAGTCTTGAGTTCCATTTAACTTAGAAAATCAACATCAATAAAAATCTTAAGCAGCATAAGTGGATTAAATTCCTACCATATGCTATACCTTGTAATGTTATAAGATTCAGCTTCTCACTCAAAGATTTTCCAGTCTAGTTAAAAACCCCAAACTATCAAATGCCTTTAGACCCAGCGTTCTCTGAAAGTCTGAGAAAAGAGTGATGAGTACAAGTTCTGGTGAATATGAAGGCTTTGTGTAGGAAATGTCCTTAAGGAATAGGTAGGAATTAGATAAGTAAAGGATAGGAGGGAGGATATTCCTAGATTTGCGAACAACATGGAAGTAGAAATGAGATTTATGTAAGAGAAGAAGAATTCATGCAGAAATTTCATGATGAGGAATTGGTGGAAATAGGAGTGAGGACATAGGGTAGATCCCAAACATGGAAATCATGCAGAAGTACTCAAGATTGATGGATTGACAAATGCACCATTAATGAGTACTGTGCAGAAGAACAAAGTGCTCGTTTGCATTTTAGGGAATTAGAGGTTGCATGAGGAAAGGCAAGATACAGGAAGAGGCAACAGGCTGCTGTAGCCGTTTAGGCTTAAAATATAGAAGAAAATAGAATTACAAAGGAAAATAAACACATCCCTAATTATACCAGGAGATTTTAGCACAGATATTCCCCCCAGAAATTGATAAGATTACACAGACAAAACACAAATAAGGATACAAAATGTGTGAAAAACACAATTAACAAGCTTTATCTGGAGAAGATATATCTTCTCCCATTATTTAGATATTACACATTCACATAACACAGATATTGACCATGTATAGGCCACAAAGCAAGTCTAAAAATAGGATATAAAGCCCACTTTTGCTGAAGAATATGTGATAAAGTTAGAAATCAATAAAACAAGAGTAGCCTCCATGCATTAAGAAAATGAAAAACAAAAAATTCTACATAATTTGTGGTTCAAAGGAGAAGTAACTAGCTATCTCTTTTATACATGGTAGTGTATACATGTCAGTGGGAGCTCAGCTCAGTGCTCTATGATGACCTAGATGGGTGGGATGAGGGGGTGGGAGGGAGGTCCAAGAGGGAGGGGATATATGTATACATTTAGTTGATTCACTTCGTTGTACAGCAGAAATTAACACAACATTGTAAAGCAATTATACTCTAATAAGAAAAAAAAAAAGAAGTCACAAAAGAAGTAAGAAAACATTTGTAACTGAACAATAATGAAAACACTATATTTCAGATTGGAGATGAAGCTAAAATGGCACATGAAAGAAAATGTATATTCTTAAAATCTTCTTTTCCAATTTGGAATTTTAAGGATAATCATTACATTATAGCCAAATTAAGAAGGTGGAAAAAGTACAAAAGAGTCAACTCAAATAACTGGAAAAAGGAAATAATAAATACAAAATAGATAGAAGAAAAGAATTTAATCCAAAAATGGTAACAAAATGAGAGAATAAGCAAAATCAAAAGATGGTTCTCTGAAAGGTTTAATAAAACCAACACACCTCTGTCAAGATTCAAACTCTCTAGGATAAGTTCCATGATGAGAGTGATTGCATGTGTTGTTTTTGGTGTTGTTGATCATGTTTTTACCACTGTATCCCTAGAACCTAATAAAGATCTTGGAACATCTTTTTTCTTGAATACTACATGTTAAGAGATGACATATTTGAATGATGAGCTGCCATCTAAATGGAAGGGTAACAGAATGATGTAAAAACAAAATAGCACTAATCTGAGAGCCAAGGCCTCCACACAAGTATAGGTTCAGCTGTGTAATGTTGGGAAACTAACTTATCTTTGCTGGACCTTAAAAACAGAAATAGAAAATAGAACGGTTTGAAATTCATTCACATCCCTTCTAGCTCTCAGACTCTAAATCTGAACCTGTAATTTACTTTTCTCAATTAGAAATTACAAATTTATTGACTTGTTTATCTGTTTGCTGTGCATTTTTAACAACTAAGCTTCACTGGGTAACCTTATCTGTTTTACTTCAATGTATATGCAAGACCTAAAGCTGTCCCTGGCACTTACCAGTGCCTAATAAATGTTTGTTGGCTGACTGAATAAACACTACAATGGGATAGATTTAAGACAGACTTTGAAGAGAGACCTATAGGTCATGAGCAGTAAGATATACATGTATACAGCTTGGGTGAAAAGTCCGGGGAGAGTTTATAGCTTTGGGGAGGCATCAGAAAAAAGGTGGGAGCTGAAGCTGTGAGGAAAGGAATCATTAAAGAAAACAAAATGTGGGCCTTTCAATTTTTTTAATGGTATACAATTTTCTGTTTAAAAGGTAATGCAGAGTCACTGTACAGAATTTTTAAAATAGAGAAATGTACAAAGAGGAAAACAACACATTTTAAAAATGTGTTTGAAAATGCCTGTGATTCACTAAAAACTCTAGTTATAACAACAACATATATCAATTGTCTCTACTGTGGAAGGTTGTGCGTGGGTGGTTGGCAAAGGATTGGGGGTTGTTATTAAGCAAGTAGAAAACATGGCCCCTGTCCTTAAAGAGCTCGCAATTAAATTGAAGGGACAAAAGAACCCCCATGAAATAATCAAGAATAATTCCAAAGTACTACATGATTAAGGACATAAACACAGAAAAATTAAAACTTGAATGTTGTGCTTAGAGCTAGAGGTGAAATCTGTAATCAGTGTGGGCTGGAGAATGGAGTTAGTCGGGTTTCACAATAGAGGTACGTTTCTGCTTAGGACATGGCAGATCTAGGGGCAGGTGGTGAGGGTGCTGTATTAGTGAAGGGAGACAGGTAAATAGGAGGGAGAGAACGCCTGCTGTTTCAATGAGGGCAGTTAAAGGTCTCCTTTCCTTTGCAGTTTTACAGAGGCAGCTCTTGTATAAAGGAATGGTCTGGGAGCAGTAAGACCTGGGATCTAGTTTCATCTCTGTCACTAATTTTATGCGAGCTCCTAGAGAAGTGGTTTTAAGCTCTGTACCTTAGTAGGACTCAGATTTCTTCTAGCTCTGATATTAAAGGAAATATCCAAAAAAGCTGTCATTTAAATGACTGCTCACCCATTTTGTCTCTTTTGACTTTCAAAAATGCATGTCATTAATAAAGAATGTAGGTTGATTTGAGAGGAAGAGCATTTATTTAGGCAAAACATCACTTCCCCAACTTTGATCATTTTTCCAGACTTGAGAATATTTTAAACTCGAGGCAGACCCAAAGGCAGATTTGCATAATGATTGATATAGAAGCTATGTCACTTCCCACTAGGCTATTCAGCCTGTACCCAGAATGCGAGAAGGCTCTGAAACACAAATTTACGTAATGCAAAACTTTCCCTAAGAAGTACCAAATTGAATACTTAAGTAGTTGTAGCCAGGGATATGTTCACTGTTTTATAAGTACTGTGTAATTTTCAGAATCCGCAAGCAATTTGCCTCCTGTGGAGAAATCCTCCTCACTGACTACTAGATTCTCCTGCCAAAGGCAGACAAAACCCTGAAGTTCTACAGTCAGTGCCTTCTCCTTTTTCCCCTGACAGTTCTAACAGTTCTTTTCTTTCTTTTTTCTTTTTCTTTCTCCCTTTCTCTCTCTCTCTCAATCTCCCTTCTTACCTCCCTCCCTCCCTCCCTCCCTTCCTTCCTTTCCTTTCTGTCTTTCCCCCCTCCCTCTCCCTTCCTCTATGTCTCTGTCTCTCTTTCTGAGTTCCTCTCATTTTTCATCTCTAAGGCAGCTTCACCCCCTCTCCCTTCCAATTATACATTAACATTAAATTTACCTTCATAACCTCTATTGGTAAAGGTTTTTCTGGGAATCTACATTCAGTCAGTTGAAGTCTTTCTTGTCGGCTTGAACTCCAGGAAAAGAATCAAAGGTGTGTTGCATATTAAAAAGAATAATGAAAATTCATGTCAACATGTCAGTAAAAAGCCCATGAAAGTAAGACCACACAGCACGTTGTTTATTAATATACCAGTTGAGTAAAAATGTGAAATCTGTCAGCTAGAGCAGCAGAAAATGAGAAGTCTCAGTTAGTATTCAGAAGAGTGAATTCTTCATTGAGTTAATTAATTCTTGTATTTCTTTCTGGAAATGCAGGAGTTAGAATTTTCACAATGGTTTTCGTTCTATTCTGCAGATCTGTAACACACCCCCTTATCCTGTTGTTTCAGAAATAACTTTGCTATTGTTTAAATGTCATCGGTGGATACCTCTTGATCTCATTTTCCCCTCCTCTTTATATAATTCTTTCTTCCACACAGCTCCAAACACAAACCTTCAGCATATATACCAATCAAAGTCTGTTTTCCTTTTTTTATTTTGAGCTGCCTGGAGATGGTATTACAAAGGACATAATTTTTATGCTTTAAAGAACAATAAGATTATTCAGGACCAAAGTAGAGGCATTTATTTTCTTATCTTCAGTTGATTTCAATCAAAAGAATTGTCAAATGTAAGGCTGAAGGAAAATGAACATATAGTACTTATGATGTCCTATTTCTTTCTCTAGTAACAATCATTTTTGGGGTTTTCAGGTCATAAAAAACAACTAAAGCAACCAACAAAACCACCATGATCACCCAATAAATCTCTAGGTAGTTGCATGTTTTTATTTCTTGAGATTTATTGACTCTAAATTCACTTTATCATCATTGAGTTCTATTGGGCTTAAGTGGGTAATTCTGGTGATTTAGGGCACTTGTTTGTTCACCTAGTAGCGATCAAATACTTGTAACATTAATTAATTAATACATTTTGATCAGTTTTAGATGCACCTGTGGGTCCTCCGTTCACAATGGGGGGGGGGAATATTTCTGCTCTGATTCTGTGCTCAGAAATGTAATTGACAAAGAATAAAAATCAGAAGAAAGGTTCAGACATGAAGGAGTCCTGAGTAAAATTGCAAAAGTTGTTTTGAACTTTGGCTGCCTCACTTGTAACTGCTCCAGAAAATCCATGACATACAGTTACTATAATTATAAACTATCGACAGCCATTAGAGAAGTTTATAATTTTTAATCATTCATTAAGAAAAACATAATTACTATACCCCTATTGTTAGACAAGCTTTGTATTAAACTGTTGGTATAAAATACTGGCTCTATCTGCAAGGTATTCATAGGGCTTTTATTTTTAATCTTTTAGTCATGTTCAAAAGCATCATAGTTGAGGTCCTGAAACTGAAAATAACAGGATATGAATGGATCTCCATTCTATCTTATTGTTTCTTATAAGCTAAATTCTGAATAGACAGGAATAAAACTTCCTCCAGATACTTGTAGTACAGAAGCCCAAATTCATTGGGTATAATCACTGTAGATGACATAGATAGTTTTATCCTCAGAGAAAGCAATTTGTCAAGCATCATTTTATGAGGTAAAACTATAAAAAATAAAGAAAAAGATAATTTTTATTCTTACTGCCATTATCTTATGTCAGGTACTCATCATTCCTCACTGATGCTAATTGAATATCTCTTAATAGGTCTTAAACCCTTAAATCCATCCTCTACACTACATACAGAGGGAGTTGTCTACAAATACAAATCATATCACTTCATTCCCTGAACAAAAAAATGTGGTTTGTTAACTATATCATTCAGATTAGATTCTGAAGACTGTATTTACATCCCTTAACCCACTAGTCTTGATGTACTTTTAAAAAAATCTCATCTCCAACTGCAGCCCTCTACACACTCAAGCCCCAGCCACACTGCCCTCAAAGTTTAACAAGCATGCAATATATGCTCCTATCTCCATGGCTTTACTCATGGCTACTCGCAGTACCTGAAATACATTTCCCACCTAACAAAATTCATTTTATTCACTGCAGCTCCCCTCAGCTCCACATTATTAAACTCACGCCAATTCTCTCAGCTGAAATTAACTACGCTTTTGTAAATACCACCCCCCAAGCACTTTGTTTAAACCCTTGTTATAGCATGTATCAATAGATCAGATAGATGCAGATTGAAGCAGCATCCTGTATCTTCTTGAGTAAGTTGCAGGAGCTTGTGTCTTTCTAAGAATTGGTCCATTTCTAGTTTAGTTTTGTTTTTGTTACTTAAAATAGGAATTGTTGATGATCAGTCAGAGGTAGACACACAGCATAACACCACGGAGAGGTGCATGAAACTGAGAGAGATTTATTATACACACAACTCCTAAAGGTGAGAGGCACAGTATGCCAAACAGGTGGCCATATGAGAAGAGCTCCAAGGGAGCAGGCTCAACCAAGCAGGTGGAGAACCTAGAGAGAGTGCCCATGAGCAAGTGCCCTTATTGAGGGTCAGGGTGGAATACACAACTAAAGGATGTAGGAGAATGCCTTTGAATGCCAATATGTCATAGTCAGGGGAAGGCAAGACTGGTGACCGGAGACGGGGACCAGCCTTATCACACTGGTGCACCTTGCCGAGGCAAGGTGTTCACAGACTGTGAAGATGCTGAGGCATCAGGAAAATATGAATTTAAAAAATTGTACACTACCAGTGATTCCATGATGCCTCGTCATTAACAATACTAATTAAGCACTGATCCCTTTGGTTGTAGAGATGTTAAAGGTGAGTGGAACAGCTTGGCTAGGTGGCTGAAATTGGAACAGCCAGGGCAGGGGCCAGTCTCTGGGGGGCGCTGCTGCCCAGGCCACCTTGAAAGGACTGTTGGGGCTGGAGGGGGTCTGGGTGAGGGACAGTCCCTGGACAGTGCTACATCCAAGGCTGTCTTGGCCGGGCTGAAGCTGGAGTGGGCCTGGGCTGAGGGGAGTCCCACAGGGATTCAGTGACACTCGCTGTGCCTCTGACCCCAGAGAGGGCTTCAGCAGTTGCCTGCTCTTTGGCAGAAGCTCTAGGGTTAGTAAACGGATTTTCTTCCCTTAGAGCCTAGGTGTCCTTTAAGCTGCTGTTTCTTCACTGTGTCCCAGGGTGGTGAGTCTGCACTCAGGCCCCTCAGCACTATCCTTTCTTACTGCAGGTCGCTGAGTCAGGAGTGGGGTTCCCATGGATACCGTGTCTCCATCTTTCCTACCCATTTCTATGTGGTCCTTCTGTGTGCAGTAGTTGGTCAATCAGCCCTCAGGTCTTCTTCAGGAGGAATTGCTCTATATGTAGGTGTAGATTCAGTGTGTCTGTAGAGGAAGTGAGCTCACAGTCTTCCTAGGCAGCCATCTTGCCCTTCCCCCCAAATCTGGTAGGTTTTTAGCCATTGTTTCTCCAAATATTCTTTCTGCCCCTTTCTCTCTCTCCTGTCCCTTTGGGACTCCCATCATGTGGATGGAAGTGGATGTTCATGTACCTGATGGTATTTCACAGGTCTCTTAGGATTTATTCACTTTTCTTCATTTTTTTCCTTTCTGCTCCTCAGCAGGTAATTGCAATGAACTTACCTTCAGGTTTGCTGATTCTTGCTTCAGCCTGCTGAGATCTGCTGTTGAGCCCCTGGAGTGAATGGTTAATTTCAGTTATTTTACCTTTCAGCTCCAGAATTTCTACTTCGTTACTTTTAATCACATCTATCTCCATATTTTATTCTCTATTTGGTAAGACTTTACCCTCCTGTTTTTGTTTGTTTGTTCTTTGTCCACAGTTTCTTTTATCTATTTGGGTATATTTAATTCAGTTGATTGAATTTATCCTAATATATCCAGTGCCAGGGCTTTTTCATTGACAGTTTTTATTGCATTATTTTTTTTTCATGTGAATGGGCCATACTTCCTCATTTCTTTGCATGTCCCATTATTTTTGTTGAAAATTGATCATTTTGAATATTATAATAGGGCAACTATAGAAATCACATTCTCCCCCTACATGGGGTTTGCTTTGCTGTTTCTTCTGGTTTGTTCTTGTTTGCTTGTTTAGTAACTTTTTAAAACTGCTTTGTAAAGTCTGTGTTCTTTGTCATATGTGTCCACTGAAGTCTGTCTTCTGTTAGTTAAATGGTCAGCCATTGTTTTGACAGTTAAAAAAAAGAAATACCTGGAGAAAAAAAAAAAGAAAGGAACAGAGGAAGAAAGAAAGAGTCTCCCAGTCTTTTCAGACTGGATTTGTATTAGAACTCTTTTTCAGTATTTAGCTAGGCCATTTATTACTCTGCCTTAACCTTTACTCCCTGCTTGCACTGAGTCTTTAGATCAGCTGCAGATGAAGTTTAGGTTTTCTCTGGACTTTTCTGAGTGTGCTGGCAGTCCTGATCATGAACATGGCCTTCTTGAATCCCTGATACATATGGGAACTTTTAGAATCCCTTAGCTCCCTTTACATCTTCTTTCCTAATCTCTTCCTTCCCAGGTTTTCTGATAACGCCTATTCCTTGTTCCAACTCTTGTTCCTTGCCACAGTCTGCTATGGCTAAAACCTGTGCTTTTAAATGCTTTTGGAAAATGCCACCAGGAAGCCAACCCGGCTCTGGGAACATTCCTCATCAGGCAAAACAAGGGCAAGTTCATGTACTTGTTTCTCATGAGCCAATAAGCAGTTCAAAACGGACAGACAATTCTTTACGAATAAGGTCCATAGTGCTCACTCTGACAGCAGCAACCTTCATCATTACCTCATAGCCACACCCAGTGTAAGGACTGGTGGATTGTAGGTAGTCAGTCTAAAATGCTGCATTACTCTCGCTTCGTCATGCCTTCTCTGGATTGTTGTAAGGTTTTAACTAGAGTCCAGAGTTCTGTAAAAGTTAATCCTGACAGTTTTTGCCAGCACATTCGCTGCTTTTGTGGTGAGATGGAATCCTGGAGTTTCCTACTCCATCAATTTCCAGAAGACATCTTTTAAAACCACTATATACTTCCTATATTGGGGTGTTCCATTTCTTTCCCCAAAAGATGATGTCAGTTTCTGCTTCTGGCCATAAGGAAGTAAAGGTGTATAGAATGAAGTTCCAGCCACATTAAAAAAAGTAGAAAACTGGGCCAAATATATGAAATGTCTGTTTTCAGTTACTGGACAATGGGCAACAAAGGATTATGATCTTTGAGAAAAGAAAAAGGACTTAGTTGAGCCTTATAATTACCTGAATTTCATCTGGAGTAAATTTCTGGGCTACTGAGCAGGGAGGGTAAATTCAAACAGAGCTTGGTGTTCCTGCTGAGTTAAGTAAAGTGATATATGAGTTTTAAGAGAGCGAGACAACTAGAATTTGAGGGGCAGAATACTGAAAAAAAAGGGAGCTACACAGAAAAATACATCCACTAATCTGCATAAGTGGTTGAAAGTCCATTTGTATGCATATAAGGTAAAAGCCCCTTATGTCTGTCAAGGTACAATTTCCTGAGAAAAAATGATTACAGGATCTGTAAGCCAAGCCATTCCAGAGCTCATGCAGGGCAAGGGATCATTTGAATCCCTATTAGCCAGAATGAAGAGACCTCACTGACTATGCAGAGCATTCAGTATAGACCCTAGAAGGCTTATGACTTAGTAGTGGGGCTAAATTAGCCCTAGTATAAAGGCTACTCTAGACTCACCACAACAAGCTATAGAACAAGCATACAAAGGAAGAAGGTTACTGTAAGCAACTGAAATGCTTACCATATGCTTAATATGTCCAAAGATTTAAAGAAAAATATGAGAAAACAGCAAATTATAAAAAAGAAAAAAAATCTACAGATGAAAATGCAATATTGGAAATTAATAGTTTACTAAATAAGATTAACAGGAAATTAGACACTGTAGAAAAACAGATCTGTGAACCTGGAGATCTAGCAATAGAAATTATCCAATACCAAGCACAGTAAGAAAAAAGACTTTTTTTTTTTAACATCTTATTGGAGTATAATTGCTTTACAATGGTGTGTTAGTTTCTGCTTTATAACAAAGTGAATCAGTTATACATATGTTCCCATATCTCTTCCCTCTTGCGTCTCCCTCCCTCCCACCCTCCCTATCCCACCCCTCTAGGTGGTCACAAAGCAATGAGCCGATCTCCCTGTGCTATGCGGCTGCTTCCCACGAGCTATCTATTTTACGTTTGGTACTGTATATATGTCCATGCCACTCTCTCACTTTGTCACAGCTTATCCTTCCCCCTCCCCATATCCTCAAGTCCATGCTCTAGTAGGTCTGTGTCTTTATTCCTGTCTTACCCCTAGGTTCTTCATGACATTTTTTTCCCCTTACATTCCATATATATGTGTTAGCATACGGTATTTGTTTTTCTCTTTCTGACTTACTTCACTCTGTATGACAGACACTAGGTCCATCCACCTCACTACAAATAATTCAATTTCATTTCTTTTTATGGCTGAGTAATATTCCATTATATATATGTGCCACATCTTCTTTATCCATTCATCTGTCGATGAACACTTAGGTTGCTTCCATGTCCTGGCTATTGTAAATAGAGCTGCAGTGAACATTTTGGTACATGACTCTTTTTGAATTGTGGTTTTCTCAGGATATATGCCCAGTAGAGTGATTGCTGGGTCGTATGGTAGTTCTCTTTGTAGTTTTTTAAGGAACCTCCATACTGTTCTCCATACTGGCTGTATCAATTTACATTCCCACCAACAGTGCAAGAGTGTTCCCTTTTCTCCACACCCTCTCCAGCATTTATTGTTTGTAGATTTTTTTTTTTTTTTTTTTTTTTTGCGGTACGCGGGCCTCTCACTGTTGTGGCCTCTCCCGTTGCGGAGCACAGGCTCCGGACGCACAGGCTCAGCGGCCATGGCTCACGGGCCCAGCCGCTCCGCGGCATGTGGGATCTTCCCGGACCGGGGCACGAACCCATGTTCCCTGCATCGACAGGCGGACTCTCAACCACTGCGCCACCAGGGAAGCCCTGTTTGTAGATTTTTTGATGATGGCCATTCTGACCGGTGTGAGATGATGTCTCATTATAGTTTTGATTTGCATTTCTCTAATGATTAATGATGTTGAGCATTCTTTCATGTGTTTGCTGCAATCTGTATATCTTCTTTGGAGAAATGTCTATTTAGGTCTTCTGCCCATTTTTGGATTGGGTTGTTTGTTTTTTTGAAATTGAGCTGCATGAGCTGCTTGTAAATTTTGGAGATTAATCCTTTGTCAGTTGCTTCATTTGCAAATATTTTCTCCCATTCTGAGGGTTGTCTTTTCATCTTGTTTATGGTTTCCTATGCTGTGCAAAAGCTTTGAAGTTTCATTAGGTCCCATTTATTTATTTTTGTTTTTATTTCCATTACTCTAGGAGGTGGGTCAAAAAGGATCTTGCTGTGATTTATGTCATAGAGTGTTCTGCCCATGTTTTCCTCTAAGAGTTTGATAGTTTCTGGCCTTACATTTAGGTCTTTTATCCGTTTCGAGTTTATTTTTGTGTGTGGTGTTAGGGAGTGTTCTAATTTCATACTTTTACATGTACATGTCCATTACCTGTCCCTAGCACCACTTATTGAAGAGGCTGTCTTTTTTCCACTGTATATTCTTGCCTCCTTTCTCAAAGGAAAGGTGACCATACGTGTGTGCGTTTATCTCTAGGCTTTCTATCCTGTTCCATTGATCTATCTTTCTGGTTTTGTGCCAGGACCATACTGTCTTGCTTACTGTAGCTTTGTAGTATAGTCTGAAGACTGGGAGCCTGATTCCTCCAGCTCCATTTTTCCTTCTCAAGATTGCTTTGGCTATTCGGGGTCTTTTCTGTTTCCATACAAATTGTGAAATTTTTTGTTCTAGTTCTCTGAAAAATGCCAGTGGTAGTTTGATAGGGATTGCATTGAATCTGTAGATTGCTTTGAGTACTAGAGTCATTTTCACAATGTTGATTCTTCCAATAGAAGAACATGGTATATCTCTCCACCTATTTGTATCATCTTTAATTTCTTTCATCATCAGTGTCTTATAATTTTCTGCATACAGGTCTTTTGTCTCCTTAGGTAGGTTTATTCCTAGATATTTTATTCTTTTTGTTGCAGTGGTAAATGGGAGTGTTTTCTTAGTTTCGCTTTCAGATTTTTCATTACTAGTGTATAAGAATGCCAGAGATATCTGTACATTATTTTTGTATCCTGCTACTTTACCAAATTCATTGATTAGCTCTAGTAGTTTTCTGGTAGCATCCTTAGGATTCTATATGTATAGTATCATGTTATCTACAAACAGTGACAGCTTTACTTCTTCTTTGCCGATTTGGATTCCTTTTATTTCTTTTTCTTCTCTGATTGCTGTGGCTAAAACTTCCAATACTATGTTGAACAAGAGTGGTGAGAGTGGGCAACCTTGTCTTGTTCCTGATCTTAGTGGAAATGCTTTCAGTTTTTCACCATTCAGTATGATGTTGGCTGTAGGTTTCTCATATATGGCCTTTATTATGTTGAGGTAAGTTCCCTTTATGCCTACTTTCTGCAGGGTTTTTATCATAAATGAGTGCTGAATTTTGTCGAAGGCTTTCTCTGCCTCTATTGAGATGATCATATGGTTTTTCTCCTTCAATTTTTTAATATGGTGTATCACGTTGATTGACTTGCATATATTGAAGAATCCTTGCATTCCTGGAATAAACCCCACTTGATCATGGTGTATGATCCTTTTAATGTGCTGCTGGATTCTGTTCGCTAGTATTTTGTGGAGGATTTTTGCATCTATGCTCATCAGTGATATTGGCCTGTAGTTTTCTTTCTTTGTGACATCTTTGTCTGGTTTTGGTATCAGGGTGATGGTGGCATCGTACAATGAGGTTGGGAGTGTTCCTCCATCTGCTATATTTTGGAAGAGTTTGAGAAGGGTAGGTGTTAGCTCTTCTCTAAATGTTTGATAGAATTTGCCTGTGAAGCCATCTGGTCCTGGGCTTTTGTTTGTTGGAAGATTTTTAATCATGGTTTCAATTTCAGTGCTTGTGATTGATCTGTTCATATTTTCTATTTCTTCCTGGTTCAGTCTCAGCAGATTGTGCATTTCTAAGACTTTGTCTATTTCTTCCAGGTTGTCCATTTTATTGGCATAGAGTTGCTTGTAGTAATCTCTCATGATCCTTTGTATTTCTGCAGTGTCAGTTGTTACTTCTCCTTTTTCATTTCTAATTCTATTGATTTGAGTCTTCTCCCTTTTTTTCATGATGAGTCTGGTTAATGGTTTATCAATTTTTTCTCTTCTCAAAGAACCAACTTTTACTTTTATTGATCTTTGCTATCATTTCCTTCATTCCTTTTTCATTTATTTCTGATCTAATCTTTATGATTTCTTTCCTTCTGATAACTTTGGGGTTTTTTTGTTCTTCTTTCTCTAATTGCTTTAGGTGCAAGGTTTGGTTTTTTTTATTTAAGATGGTTCCTTTTTTTTTTTTTTTTGCAGTACGTGGGCCTGTCACTGTTGTGGCCTCTCCCGTTGCGGAGAACAGGCTCCAGACGTGAAGGCTCAGCGGCCATGGCTCATGGGCCCAGCCTCTCCACGGCACGTGGGATCTTACCGGACCGGGGCACGAACCCGCATCCCCTGCATTGGCAGGCGGACCCCTAACCATGGCACCACCATGGAAGCCCTGTTTCCTGTTTCTTAAGGTAGGATTGTATTGCTATAAACTTCCCTCTTAAAACTGCTTTTGCTGCACCCCATAGATTTTGGGTCGTCGTGTCTCCATTGTCATTTGTTCCTAGGTATTTTTTGATTTCCTCTTTGATTTCTTCAGTGATCACTTCGTTATTAAGTAGTGTATTGTTTACCCTCCATGTGTTTGTATTTTTTACAGATCTTTTCCCGTAATTGATATCTAGTCTTATAGCGTTGTGGTCGGAAAAGATACTCAATACAATCTCATTTTTCTTAAATATACCAAGGCTATATTTGTGACCCAAGATATGATCTATCCGGAAGAATGTTCCATGAGCACTTGAGAAAAATGTGTATTCTCTTGTTTTTGGATGGAATGTCCTATAAATATCAATTAAGTCCATCTTGTTTAATGTATCATTTAAAGCTTGTGTTTCCTTATTTATTTTCATTTTGGATGATCTGTCCATTGTTGAAAGTGGGGTGTTAATGTCCCCTGCTATGAATGTGTTACTGTTGATTTCCCCTTTTATGGCTGTTAGCATTTGCCTTATGTATTGAGGTGCTCCTATGTTGAGTGCATAACTATTTACAATTTTTATATCTTCTTCTTGGATTGATCCCTTGATCATTATATAGTGTCCTTTGTTGTCTCTTGTAATGGTCTTTATTTTCAAGTCTATTTTGTCTGATATGAAAATTGCTACTCCAGCTTTCTTTTGATTTCCATTTGCATGGAATACCTTTTTCCATTCCCTCACTTTCAGTCTGTATGTGTCTCTAGGTCTGAAGTGGGTCTCTTGTAGACAGCATATATATGGGTCTTGTTTATGTATCCATTCAGCCAATCTGTGTCTTTTGGTGGGAGCATTTAATCCATTTACATTTAAGGTAATTATCAATATGTATGTTCCTATTCCCATTTTCTTAATTGTTTCGGGTTTGTTATTGTAGGTCTTTCCCTTCTCTTGTGTTTCTTGCCTAGAGAAGTTCCTTTAGCATTTGTTGTAAAGCTGGTTTGGTGGTGCTGAACTCTCTCAGCTTTTACTTGTCTGTAAAGATTTTAATTTCTCCATTAAATCTGAATAAGATCCTTGCTGGGTAGAGTAATCTTGGTTGTAGGTTTTTCTCCTTCATCACTTTAAATATGTCCTGCCAGTCCCCTCTGGCTTGCAGAGTTTCTGCTGAAAGATCAGCTGTTAACCTTATGGGAATTCCCTTGTGTGTTATTTGTTGTTTTTCCCTTGCTGCTTTTAATATGTTTTCTTTGTATTTAATTTTTGACAGTTTGATTAATATGTGTCTTGGTGTGTTTCTCCTTGGATTTATCCTGTATGGGACTCTCTGTGCTTCCTGGACTTGATTAACTATTTCCTTTCCCATATTAGGGAAGTTTTCAACTATAATCTCTTCAAATATTTTCTCAGTCCCTTTCTTTTTCTCTTCTTCTTCTGGAACCCCTATAATTCGAATGTTGGTGTGTTTAATGTTGTCCCAGAGGTCTCTGAGACTGTCCTCAGTTCTTTTCATTCTTTTTTCTTTATTCTGCTCTGCAGTAGTTATTTCCACTATTTTATCTTCCAGGTCACTTATCCGTTCTTCTACCTCAGTTATTCTGGTATTGATCCCTTCTAGAGTATTTTTAATTTCATTTACTGTGTTGTTCATCGTTGCTTGTTTCATCTTTAGTTCTTCTAGGTCCTTGTTAAATGTTTCTTGCATTTTGTCTATTCTATTTCCAAGATTTTGGATTATCTTTACTATCATTATTGTGAATTCTTTTTCAGGCAGACTGCCTACTTCCTCTTCATTTGTTAGGTCTGGTGGGTTTTGATCTTGCTCCTTCATCTGCTGTGTGTTTTTCTGTCTTCTCATTTTGCTTATCTTACTGAGTTTGGGGTCTCCTTTTCACAGGATGCAGGTTTGTAGTTCCCGTTGTTTTCGGTGTCTGTCCCCAGTGCCTAAAGTTGGTTCAGTGGGTTGTGTAGGCTTCCTGGTGGAGGGGACTAGTGCCTGTGTTCTGGTGGATGAGGCTGTATCTTGTCTTTCTGGTGGGCAGGTCCACGTCTGGTGGTGTGTTTTGGGGTGTCTGTGGAATTATTATGATATTAGGCAGCCTCTCTTCTAATGGGTGGGGTTGTGTTCCTGTCTTGCTAGTTGTTTGGCATAGGGTGTCCAGCACTGTAGCTTGCTGGTCGTTGAGTGAAGCTGGGTGTTGGTGTTGAGATGGAGATCTCTGGGAGATTTTTGCCGTTTGATATTACGTGGAGCTGGGAGGTCTCTTGTGGACCAGTGTCCTGAACTTGGCTCTCCCACCTCTGAGGCACAGCCCTGATGCCTGGCTGGAGCACCCAGAGACTGTCCTCCACACAGCTCAGAATAAAAGGGAGAAAAAATAGAAAGAAGGAGGGTAAAATAAAATAACATAAGATAAAATAAAGTTATTAAAATAAAAAATAAGTATTAAGAAAAAAATTTTAAAAGTAAAAAAAGAAAAGAACGCACGGACAGAACCCTAGGACAAATGGTGAAAGCAAAGCTATACAGACAAAATCTCACACAGAAGCATACACATACACACTCACAAAAAGAAGAAAAGGGGAAACAATAATCTAACTTGCTCCCAAAGTCTGCCTCCTCAATTTGGGATGATTCATTGTCTATTCAGGTGTTCCACAGATGCAGGGTTCAAGTTGCTTGTGGAGCTTTAATCCGCTGCTTCTGAGGCTGCTGGGAGAAATTTCCCTTTCTCTTGTTTGTTCACACAGCTTCCGGGGTTCAGCTTTGGATTTGGCCTTGCCTCTGCGTGTAGGTCGCCTGAGGGCGTCTGTTCTTCGCTCAGACAGGACGGGGTTAAAGGAGCCGCTGATTCGGGGGCTCTGGCTCACTCAGGCCGGGGGGAGGGAAGGGTACGGATACGGGGCGAGCGAGCCTGCGGCGGCAGAGGCCAGCATGACGTTGCGCCAGCCTGAGGCATGCCGTGCGTTCTCCCGGGGAAGTTGTCCCTGGATCACAGGACCCTGGCAGTGGTAGGCTCCACAGGCTCCTGGGAGGGGAGGTGGGGATAGTGACCTGTGCTTATAAAGCAAGGCAACATCAGTGAAAAATGACACAATATCAAATATTCTAACAGACACATAATCGGATTACCAGAAGGAGTGGGGTAGAAATATACTTGAAGGAATAATGGCTGAAAATTTTCCAAATTTTTGAGAAATAAGAACCCACAAATCTACTAAGACTAATAAACGGCTGCCAAGAAGATTAAACATAAAGAAAACCAGTCAAAGGTACATCATATTCAAGTTGCTGAAAACCAATGTTAAAGAGAAAATCTTATAATCAACCAGAGGTAAGAAGCATGTTTCATACAGAAAACAATGATCAAACTTTGAACATACTTTTTTTTTTCAGAAACTCTGTAAGACAATAGAATCATTCCTTTACAATGCTATGAGGGAAAAAAAGGACATCTAAAATTCTATATACAAAGAAAATATATTTCTAATGTGAAATAAAAACAAAAATGAAAAAATTTGGTCTCAGTGGACTGGCAGTATAAGATATGCTAAAGGAACTTTTTCACACAGAAGGAAAATGATACCAGATGGAAGCACAGATATACAGAAGAAAATGCAAAGCATAAAAAAGAAGTATGTGAGTAAATATGAGAGGCGTTTTTTTTTCATTTTTGACTTCTTTAAGAGATAATTCCTTAAAAATAATAACAATAATACATTGAGAGGTTTATCACAAATAACGAAATGAGATGTATGACAGCAATAACACATTAGTACAGAGGAAGGAAGAGGGCAAATGGAAGCCTACTTTTGAAAGGCTCTTATATTTGACATGAAGTAGCATAGTATTATTTGAAGTTAGACAATGGTAAGGGAAAGATATATGTTGTAAAACTTAGAGCAATGACTAAAAGAGTAAAACACAGATGGTTAGTTAATAAGCCAAATGTGGAGATGAATAGAATCCTAAGTAAGTTAGTTATTCCAAATGAAGGCTGAAAATAGAAAAGGGAATAAAGAAGAGATGAATCAAAAGCAATGTTGGAAAACTTACACTGCTTAATTTCAGCATTTACTGAAAGTTACAGTAATGATACTGGCATAAAAATAGAAATACGGATAAATGTAATAGACTACAGAGTTCAGCACATTTATGGTCAATTTATTTTTGACAAAGGTGCCAAGGTAAATCAATAGGGGAAGGAAAGTCTTTATAATAACTGGTGCTGAAACAATTGGCTATCCATATGAAAATAAAATAACTTTAATGATTACCTAACACCATATGCTACAGTTATCTCAAATGTATCCTAAACCTTAATGTAAAAGCTCAAATTATAAAACTTCTGGATGAAAGCATAGGAGAAAATCTTATTAGGGTAGGAAAAGTTTTCTTAAACAGGATTCAAAATGTAGGAACTTTGAAAGATAACTTGATAAATTGGACTTCATCAAAATGGAAAACTTTCGGTTTTCAAAAAACACATATTGAAAAGATAAACCCTAAAACACAATACTTACATCTGACAAAAGACCTGTATCTAACACATATAATCTTACACCTCAATAATAGGAAGATAAACTCATGATAACAGCTAAAGCAAAAAAAGGAATGGCAATGACAAGTGCTGAAGAATATGGAGCAAATGGAACTCCCATGCTGATGGTGGGGAGCATAAAGTAATACAACAACTTTTTAAAACAGTTTGACAGCTCCTTACAAGTACATCCCAGCAATTCTACTCTTAAGGAATCTACCCCAAAGCAATGAACTATGTATTCACACAAAGACCCGAACATGAATGTTCATGGAATCTTTGCTCATCCTAGCCAAAATCTGTGAACCAGCCAAATATCCACCAACTGGTGAATGGATTGGCAAGTAATGATCTAGATGACATGGAATACTACTGGGAAAAAAAAAGGAGTGACTGACACACAAAATAATATGAATGGATCTTGAAAGCATTATGCTAAGGGAAAGGAACCAGATAAAAACTAATATATATTCTATGATTCTATATTATATAAAACACTGGGAAAGTCCAAGTTTAATCTACAGTCACAGAAAGAACAGTGATTACCTGGGCTGGGAGTCAGAGAAGGGTAATGACTGGGAAGGGGCACAAGGCAATCTGTGATTATGGAAACACTGTATATCTTGATTGTGGAAATATATATATATATATATATATATATATATATATATATATATACCTCAAACTGTAATCTTAAAATGGGTACATAATTTGTAAATAAATAATCTCTTAATAATGCTGATTAAGAAAAAGATGGTTTCTTAAAAATGAAAAATAAAACAGTATTTTTTATATATTGTCCTCTGTAATATTGTGACCTTTCCCATTAATAAGAATGATCTATATATTTTCTGCTCTTTGAGGGACACTGATTATTCCTGCTCCTCCATTTACGTTGGATCACATGACTTTACCCAGACCTAGACAATCTAAAACAATGACAATATTTAGAAAAGGAATTTTAACATATACAGCACAGCCATTTAGGCATGCTGCAGGTTTACACAAATTCAAAAAGCACATGAAATCAGGAAGGAAAGAATAAAGGAGGAAAGGAAGAAGGAAGAAATCACGATAGAAAACAGAGAACTTCAGGAGTCATAAGTCTCTGATCTAATCCTGGCTCCACAATTGTCTTAGTCTGTTTTGGCTGGTATAACAAAATACCACAGACTAGGTAGCTTATAAGCAACAAAAATTTATTTCTCACAATTCTGGAGGCTATAAGTCTGAGATCAGGATACCAGCATGATTGGATGAGGGCCCTCTTCCAGGTTGCAAACTCCTCATTGTATTGTCACATGGTAGAAAGGGCTAGGGTGTTCTGTGGGGTCTCTTTTATATGAGCACTAATTCTATTCATAAAGACTCCACCTTCATGACTTAGGCACCTCCCAGAGGCCCCATTTTCCCATACCATCATATGGGGCATTAGGATTTCAACATATGAATTCTGGGGAACACAAACATTCAGACCATAGCAAACATCAAATATTTCCTCGCTTGAATTTAACCGTTTTTCCTCTCCATGTCTCGGTTTCCCTACTTGTAAAAGATCAGAGTGTAGAAGTGGACTCAATCATTTCTAAGTTCTATGCTCCTACATTTTATATATCTAAAAAAATGATGTATACATTCAAATCCAATCAAACAAATTGACTTATTTGGTTATATATTCTACTAGAGTTAGATTAGAACCCAGGGGAATACGCTCTGGAATCAGACTTGCTGGGTATGAATCCCTGCCCTACCACTGTTTTGTTGTGTGACCTGGAACAAATTACTTCACCTTAGTTTCTTTATCAGTAATACAGAGACAAATATAAAGTATTACACAGCTGTATCCCATGGCTGTAGGGCTGATGAAATGAGATGATACGTGTAAAATGCTTAGCATTGTGCTTGGCACACTGGACAGTCCTCAACAAACTCTTGGTATCATGCAGTCAGTCAGATGGTAGGCTTTGTGACTCTACTGCCACACCTTATTATAAATACTCAAAGAAGGGCTAATCACAAAGGATGGTCCCTGAGATCACCATCAGTTTGGTCCAACTATAGAACAATATACACAAACTTATATCTCTTTTAAACATTTATAAGAAGGCAGTCTAGGTGGTTAGTTTCCTTTTTGTCAAAGATTCTTTTTTTTTCAAATTTTTATTGGAGTATAGTTGATTTACAATGTTGTGTTAGTTTCTGCTGTACAGCAAAGTGAATCAGTTATACATATACATATATCCACTCTTTTTTAGATTCCTTTCCCATATAGGACATTACAGAGTATTGAGTAGAGTTCCCTGTGCTATAGAGTAAGCCCTTATTAGTTATCTAATTTATATAAAAGATTCTTTTCCATGCTCTGCTCTGCCTCCTTTTCAGTGATGTCCTTATTAGGGGGGGTCAGGCATCTTCCATAAAACGGCTTTCATTTTAATGGAGCTAGTTGATGCTCACATGGAAAATTGAAAACACTCCATTGTGTGGTCATCAGTAGATTCATTTAATGATCTGGAACGCAGGTAGGTCAATAGAACATATAACTTTGCTGTTGGCTTGTAATTTTCTGCTGATGCTTTTTAGCATGGCATCTTCTCAGCTTTCTTCACGAAAAATAGCGATAGGTTGTTCAAGGCATCGAGGGAGAAATGGCTGTCAGTTATGTCTATAATATATAAACTGTGGTATTTTTAATGTTTCTTGGAAATATTGGGCATTTTTTCTCAAAATGTTGACTAAGAAAAAAATTTTTTGTTTAAGAAAAAATTTGATTTAAAATTATTTGTCCTGGATTCATTAATCAAGTCCTAGATACAATAGCCTTAAAACAAAGCCAAGAGGGTGGAGTCAAGATGGTGGTGTGGGAAGACGCAGAGTTCGCATCTCCCCAAATTAGGGCACCTGCCGGACGCTGGTGTGGGGACCCCGACACCCAAGGAGATGGGAAGAACTCCCAAGCAAACAGGTAGGACGTGTGGGGACTAAGGGGAGAGGAGAAGTGGAGGCCGGACAGGACCAGTGCCCCTGGAGGGTGGCTGGCGGGGGGGTGTTCCCACGCTTGCAGGGACCCTCAGGTGCTCAGATCAGGGGGGAGCGGGCCCAGGTTTTCCTCTGCCCAATTGGCTGGGGAAGTCTGCCCAGCTCTTGGGACGGGTCCTATGTCCTCAGAGGTTCCCTCCGGGCTGAGTTGGTCCTGGGGGCATAGGAGAGAGGCCAGGAGAGGCAGGCGGGAGGGGCCCTCCAGGACCAGAGGAGCGGGAAAGGAGCAGAGGACTTTTGCCCTGACCACTTGGGCACAAGGTGTCTGCTGAGCTTCCAGGCTGATCTCCCACCCTCCAAAGCCCTCTCCAGGCCACGTGAGTCCTGGGGGCATAGAAGGGAGACTGGGGAGATCAGGAGAGGCAGACGAGAGGGACCCTCTGGAACTGGAGGAGCAGAGGGCATTTGCCCCACCCACTCGAGCCCAGGAAGCCTTCTGGGGTCCCAGGTGGGATTCCCTGCCCTCTGAGACCAGAGGTTGAGGCACGCCTGGACCCCTTCTGTTCTGTTGAGCTTAAGGAATCAGGCTCCCTGACTTCAGGCTATACTAGAAAGCTACAGTAATCAAGACAGTATGGTACTGGCACAGAAACAGAAATATAGATCAATGGTACAGGATAGAAACCCCAGAGATAAACCTTCGCACATACGGTCACCTAATATATGGCAAAGGAGGCAAGAACATACAATGGAGAAAAGACAGCCTCTTCAATAAGTGGTGCTGGAAAAACTGGACAGCTACATGTAAAAGAATGAAATTAGAACACTCCCTAACACCATACACAAAAATAAATCCAAATGGATTAAAGACCTAAATGTAAGACCAGAAACTATAAAACTCTTAGAGGAAAACAGGCAGAACACTCTATGACATAAATCACAGCAAGATCCCTTTTGACCCACCTCCTAGAGAAATGGAAATAAAAACAAAAATAAACAAATGGGACCTATTGAAACTTCAAAGCTTTTTCACAGCAAAGGAAACCATAAACAAGACCAAAAGACAACCCTCAGAATGGAAGAAAGTATTAGCAAATGAAGCAACTGACAAAGGATTAATCTCCAAAATTTACGAACAGTTCATGCAGCTCAATATCAAACAAACAACAGCCCAATCCATAAATGGGCAGAAGACCTAAATAGACATTTCTCCAAAGAAGATACACAGATTGCCAACAAACACATGAAAGGATGCTCAACATCACTAATCATTAGAGAAATACAAATCAAAACTACAGTGAGGTATCACCTCACACTGGTCAGAAGGGACATTATCAAAAAATCTAGAAAGAATAAATGCTGGAAAGGGTGTGGTGAAAAAGGAACACTCCTGCACTGTTGGTGGGAATGTAAATTGATACAGCCACTATGGAGAACAGTATGGAGTTTCCTTAAAAAACTAAAAATAGAACTACCATACGACCCAGCAATCCCTCTACTGGGCATATACCCTGAGAAAACCATAATTCAAAAAGAGTCATGTACCACAATGTTCATTGCAGCTCTATTTACGATAGCCAGGACATGGAAGCAACCTAAGTGTCCATCGGCAGATGAATGGATAAAGAAGATGTGACACATATATACAATGGGATATTCCTTATCCATAAAAAGAAACAAAATTGAGTTATTTGTAGTGAGGTGGATGGACCTAGAGACTGTCATACAGAGTGAAGTAAGTCAGAAAGAGAAAAACAAATACCATATGCTAACACTTATATATGGAATCTAAAAAAAAGAAAAGGTTCTGAAGAACCTAGGGGCATGATAGGAATAAAGATGCAGGTGTAGAGAATGGATCTGAGGACTCGGGGAGGGGAAAGGGTAAGCTGGGATGAAGTGAGAGAGCGGCATGGACTTATATATACTACCAAATGTAAAATAGACAGCTAGTGGGAAGCAGCCACATAGCACTGGGAGATCAGCTCAGTGCTTTGTGACCACCTAGAGGGGTGGGATAGGGAGGGTGGGAGGGAGATGCAAGAGGGAGGAGATATGGGGATGTATGTATATGTATGGCTGATTCACTTTGTTATAAAGTAGAAACTAACACACCATTGTAAAGCAATTATGCGCCAATAAAGATCTATTAAAAAAAAAAGCCAATTCAGAGATAATGAGGAATGTTTTTGTCTTTCCCCAGAAACAGAGGTGTGAAATTAACATGCCTCTGCTCTTCTGTCACCCTTCTATCACCATGAAGTCCTCATTGCCTTCAGGATGCATCCAGAGAACTTAATCACACCTCAGACATTTGTCTTCTTTGATCTCCTCCGTTTTCGGCCCCTCTCTTCCCCAAACTGACAACTCTTGCAATTAACCTTTTCCTCAAAGATTTTTCTAAGTGCATTTTTGCCAATACATTGCTCTCAAAATGCCTTGACCCAAAATGATATAACAATTTTTGGCAGTAGGGCAAAACTTTAAGAAGGCTGGGGACATTTCCCTGTGCTTATTTTTTCTTGACAGACATGATTGAAACTGGAATGTTCTGAAGATAACTTTTTCTTTCCCCTAATAGTTTCCCTGAAATATTCTCTGGTAATATTAAAGGATTAAAGAAAAATAAGACATTCACTCTTCTGGTTGAGTTCTGGAAATATTCCTTATGAGTGATGATCTGTATAGTCAACTGCATTTCTACATAAAGATTACAAGCCTAGGTTAAAGACATGCTAAATAGACAACAGAGAGAAAGTTGGCTACAGTGTCTGTGATAGTGCCTGTTCAATTCCCTGCTTCTGAAGATGGTTCTATGATAAGAAACAGCATAAAGCAGACGTTAGGAGCCCTGACTCTGACACTAACTCACCATGTGATCCTGGAGCAAGTCTTTTCCACCCCCTGAGCATCCATTCCCTTATATACAAAATGAGGTAGTGACGAAAGCATTCCTTTTTTTTTTACAATTTTTATTGGAGTAGTTGATTTACAATGTTGGTTTAGTTTCAGATATACAGCAAAGTGAATCAGTTATACATATACATATATCTACTCTTTTTTAGATTCTTTTCCTATAAAGATCATTACAGAGTAATGAGTAGAGTTCCCTGTGCTATACAGTAGGTCCTTACTAGTTATCTATTTTATTTATAGTAGTGTGTATATGTCAATCCCAATCTTCCCCCCGGTAACCATAAGTTTGTTTTCTACATCTGTGACTCTATTTGTGTTTTATAAATAAGCTCATTTGTACCATTCTTTTAGATTCCACATATAAGTGATATCATATATTTGTCTTTCGCTGTCTGACTTACTTCAGTTTTCTACCAGTTTTGAAATTTCATGACGGTAACTATTACTGCCCGTGATTATGCTTAGTTTCTGAATCCTGAAGAATCCAGTTTGTTTTGGTTGGATACTCAAGGTCATGCCCCAGTCAGCTTCTTGACAACAGCAGTGATTTCCTCTACCCTCATAGAAATCTCCTTGAAATAACTATTAGGCCTCCATCTCTTTCAGCTGCCAAACTGGCTTCCTGTGCTGTCCAGCCTCAGTTGGTGTTATTTTCCTAGTTATGCTTCACCTCTTTCCAAATAAGCTTTGAAGAAGGCTTAACCCACTTTATCCTGGTTCCCCACCATTTCCTGACTCATTGGTTTTGTCCCACACATCGGATTCCTATTATATTTTCCCCCTCTACTTTGCTCCTGTTCAATTATTATCTTGCTTCTTAGTCATAACTACGTACATCCGTAAACTTGCACACATGATTTGTATAGGATGGATCCTATTGGCAGCAAAAGGAGTACATTCAATATATACTTGGGGGGGAACTACAAAAGATCTTTACTAAGCTCTTTCCTTATGAATCCTTCTTTTGGTGTCTTACCTCTTTTTCAACAAGATGTGAATCCTTCTCTAGAGACTCCTAGAGAAAAAGACTTTGAATTGGCTGTATTGTTAGCATTTTCTTTAAAAAATGCAATGAAATATCCAGGAAGCTAGGGATTATCAGTTGTCTTGAGTGGTGTGTTATTTTGAATAAACTAATATCAGTGGATGGAAATTTTATGATTCTCTGTACTCCAGGGTATTATAAAATAGAAATACCATGTCACTCAAGACTTTCAAGTTACAAAGTTGCTCTTGATTTTTTGCTTCCCTTCGGTTTGTAGTTTTAATGTAACTTGGAAGAAGGACCTAAAGAGAGCAATTAGATTTTTACCTTCTCCTCAACCATTATTTTCCACTGAATGCTAATCAGCCCTTAATAAGCCCTTTCTCTCCCCCCACCCCCAGCTTTAAATTTGAAACCAAATACTGCTGCTTTTCAAGCACTGGTGTCTATGCCTTATAGTACCGTCTCCTTAACTCCAAAGGAATTGACATTGTCAACAACTTGGTCAGTATATATAGCCAGAAAAATCAGGGCAACCCACATAACCATAACCACTTGCTAGGATCACTGTATTATAGGTGAAGACTATGGCTTCCCCACTGTCCTATAACTCTCTTCGTGGGTCTAGGCAAATGATAGAGGACATAGATCCACTCATTCATATGCTTTCATTCATAGGAGACCACTGATACCTATTATTTCTGCCTATAATAATGATTGACACTTATCAAGCACTTAATCGGCAACAAGCACCGTTTTAATTTTTTTTTATTGAAGTATAGCTGATTTACAATGTTGTGTTAATTTCCGGTGTACAGCAAAGTGATTCATTTATATATATATATATATATATATATATATATATATATATATATACATTTTTTCATATTCTTTTCCATTGAATATAGTTCCCTGTGCTATACAGTAGGACCTTGTTGTTTATCTATTTTATATATAGTAGTTTGTATCTGCTAATCCCAAACTCCTATTCTTCCCCACCCCCTTTTCCCCTTTGGTAACCAGAAGTTTGTTTTCTATGTCCGTGAGTCTGTTTCTGTTTGGTAAATAAGTTCATTTGTGTCATATTTTAGATTCCACATATAAGTGATATCATATGGTATTTGTCTTTCGCATTCTGACTTACTTCACTTAGTATGATAATCTCTAGGTCCATCCATGTTGCTGCAAATATCATTATTTCATTCTCTTTTATGGCTGAATAGTATTCCATTGTGTATATGTACCATATCTTCTTTATCCATTCATCTGTTGATGGACATTTAGGTTGCTTCCAAGTTTTGGCTCTTGTAAATAGGACAAGCACTGTTTTAAATGCTCTACACACATTATCTAATTTAATCTCTTTCCCTGGATTATTCAGTAAGTGCTATTTTTGTCTTTATATTAAAAATGGGGAAATTAAAGTACAAGGAAGTTAAGTAACTTGCAAGGTCACAGAGTTAGCAACTGACAAGACTCATGATTTGAACACAGCAGTCTGGCCCCAACATTAAACATATCCTTACAGGAAATATGGATGTTCTCTGGTGCTTATAGGAGTCTGGACAGAATTGGTCCTTTTGAAGGATGAAATAGGCAGTCTTCTAGCTGGTGTAAATGAGGGAGTCCAGAAATGTTCCCTCCAAGTCTAAAATTGTCTCCTCACCACCCAAGTACAATTCTTGGATGTATATATGATTTTTTAACTTTGAATACGGTGAGGAAAGCTGCTTTTAAAGCCAGAATTTTACCCAGGAATGGTACTATATTAAGCCATTGACATCCATTACCAAGTTGGTGTTCATCAAATTAAGGAGCACTCATATAAAACTAATCTAACAGAGAGCAAAGGACACAGAATATGGTTCCCAAACTGTGCACCAAGGTACCCCAGGAAGACACAGTGAACTTCACAGGGGTGCTGTGGGATATTTTAAAATTTAAAGGGGAGGAGTATGATATTTGACTTATGTCAGACACCACATGGACTATTAGCTCAAGATATTTCACAGTCTGAATACTAGACTGTACTACACTATTTTTGACAACATCATGCATTTGCTAAATTGGAATTTGGGCAGTTCCTGTATTTAAAAAGCAAATGCCATGTAAAAACCATTGTGGAACAGGAAATGGTGATGTCCAATTTGATTCCAAAAATTTAAGAAGTTGTACAGGCACATGTATCCCATTAGTAAGTAATTATGATTATTTGAGAATAAAATTTAAATATTTTTTCTTCCAATTTATGTGTATAATTTTTTAATTAGCCACTAGGTTAGTAGGACATACATACTTACTAATTTGTTTGCAATTAACTATTTAATATATTGAAATAGTCTTTTGGACTGGGGGCACAATGAATACTATTACTGAGACATTAAAAGATCTGTGAACAGAGAAATTTGGGGAACCTCTGCAAAAAGATTATATCATATATTTATTTTTTGTGTAGGGGGTAGAAAGCAGGACAGCCTTATATTTAGGCTGGCAGGTGGTGCACCACGAAAGTACTGGGCATCTGAACGGGAGTAAAGTGCTACCAAAAGGACTTGGAGCCATTCTGAAAGAAAACTGTAGACACAAATACCCCATGAGTCTGTTAGACATCAAACTCTGAGGATAGGGCCCATGTGAAACTAATTCTCCTGTGGTTTCTCGGTTCCCAGTATATTATCTGGCAGGGCAAATATTTTCTGAAAGAACAATGAATGACATCAACTTCCAGCATTACCACAATAGTTCAGTTTGTCCAGCTGGCAAATAAAGTCAATAATTGAACTCATTCTCTCTAGCAATCTAAAATGGAAAGATTTTATTTGATTATATCACAACTCACCTACAGACACTACTCTCTTAGGCAACAATGACTACTTCTTGGGAGTTAGTAACACCCCTATACTGATACTACTTCCCATCTAATCTGGAGGTACATAAATAACTCTGCTGGGAACTAAATTCAGTATCAGGCTCAAGTTTTGATGAATTAGGAACACTGATGTTAGGTACATCTACCATTGATTCATTGAAACTTTCTTGCCTTGGTTAACTGTAAGTATAATTAAGAGTTCTTACCTCAGTCTTTACATGCTGATCAATGGTTTTTAGCTTATTTCTGACCCCTGGTGATTTGGGGAGCCATATTATTCACACTTGAGAAATACAAAGGAATAAAAGCAAATTTCCTCAATCTAATATAAAGTATTTAAGAAAAACCTATACAACAGGTCAGACATTATGGTGAAATGCTGGTAGTATTTGCTTTAAGATCAGGAACAGGATAGTATAACTCACTACCAGAATTTCTATTAACTGTGGGCCAGAGATCCTAGCAGTGAGGAAACAATAAAAAACTCCAAAAGTGTAAGTTTTGGAAAGCTTGAAACAAAAATTTATTTACACATGATAAAAATGGTCTATGTGGAAAACTGAAGTAACCACAGATAAATTATCAGAACTATTTTAGGAAAATAAGGTTGCTGGATGTAATAGTAAAACACTAAATTTCATTTCTATATACCAACATAAAAAAATTAGAAAATACAATTTAAAATGAAACAACTCATAAGAGAAACTTTAAAGATTAAGTTTCATTTTCTGCTTCTAGCATGATGAAATAACATGGAGTAGTCCCTCCTAAAAAACTAGAAAATTGGGCAAAACATTATAAAACTGTTCACAGATATTAGACAATAGAAAGTAAATGACTGAGGTCCTAGATAGAAGGGAAAACAATGAGATGATTTCTGTAATCCCCTTGGCTCCCTTCCTGGAGACACTTTCTGGACCAAAAGTATGAGGAGGGAAACCTGAGCAGAGAAAAGAGATCTTATTAACTTGAGAAGATAGATACTGGCATTTGCAAAGGCTGAGGTGTCTAAAATTGGTGAACAAGAGAAAACTATTCAAAAAAAGTTCTAGAATATTCATAGGTGACCCCTTGAGTTTGTTGCAGAATATCAAGACATCCATGAGGAAGGTGAAAACCCTGGTAAAGGAAAATAAGATAGCTCTAAAATGGACAATTTCCAGAGCTTTCTCAGGGCTGTGAGAGATTCTAATTCTAAGCAACCAGGATGAAGTGTTGTTGTCGTGCACCTAAATAATGCAGTAGAATCCCATAAGAGTCACACCTTAGCAATACAACTAAACTAGCCCTAGAGTAAATGTCACTCTAGACTCATGCCACAAAGCCTAAAACAGGCTTCAAAAGAATCAAGCTGATCCAAAAGTATATTTAATGCCAGTCATAACACAATCCAACACTGAATAAGGCAAGATAACAAATTCCAGTACTTGGCAATGTAAACTTCACCCTGTTCAAGCATCCAATCCATATTAATAGACATGTGAAGAAGGAAAATGTGACCTATAACTTGAATGGAAATAAGTCAGTCAGAAAAGACCCAGAAATTAGAGAGATGATAGAATTTACAGACAAACATTTTAAACGGATGTTATAAATACGTCCAAGGAATTAAGGAAACACATGAAAATAATTAGGAGAAAATCAGTGCTATGAACAGATTTTCTAGAGCTGAATGATATATTATTTAGAATAAAAAATTCATTGGTTGAGAAAAGCAGCAAGCTAAATATTGAGGAATAAAGGATAGACTCTTTAATACCCAGAAATAGAAACTATCCAAACTTAGCTACAGTGAGAGATAATAATGAACAAAGTTAGCAGAGTATCAGGGAATCTGGCTAACATATGTATAACTGGAATATCAGAAGTGAAAGAGAGCAAAAAAAAAAAAGAATGGCTGCAATTTTCCAAGTTTGATGAAAAGTAAAAACACACATCTAAGACTCTCAGCAAGCATCAAGTAGAAAAAAACAGAAAACAAACAAAAGAAACATATCCTGACCAAACAACTGAAAACCAGTAGCAAAGAGAAAATCATTTAATCAACCAAAGAAAAGATGCACAATACAGAAAGAAAAATTTTTTAAAGACTGCAGATATTTTATTAGGAAAAAAATACATGCCAGAAGACAGTGAGACTTTTGGTATAAGTGCTGAAAGAAAAAACAAATATGTTAGCCTAGAATTCTATGCCAGTGAAAATACTCTCAAAAAACCAGGCAAAATAAAACTAAAAGAAAAAAAAAGTAAATAAAAAAACCCAGATAATTCAGTATAAATGTTCATTCATTACAAAAAATAGTTTAAGGAAGTTCTTCAGGTCAAAGGAAAAAAATTACACCAGATCAAAATTTAAAAATCAATAAAAGAATATAGAGCAATAAACATGGAAAATATATGGGCAAATATAAGAGTTACCTTTATCATTACCTTACTACCTGAAACAACAAATAAACCACCCAAAGCATATTAAAATTAGTTTTCCAAACACTGGGTATTGGGCAATGGTGAACAGTGATCCTCAAGATTCAGGGAACAAATAATTTGTTCTATAATATTGCCTAAGTATAATAAGGAAGAACAAATCTGACTCCATACCGGACCTGTTTCTTTTACTTTAACCTTTGTATTCTATTGCTTTTGCTACAAATTAATCACTAAAATGATGTTGCCTATAGCTTAAAGTATACATAATGGCCCATCTCCAGGAACCCTGCCTCCCATGCCTGAGTGTTAAGTTAAAATACCTTTGTTTAAGCTCACAGGAAACATCCTGACCAAGCCCACCTGTGAATGGCTGGAGGAAAGAAGAAATTAACACATCCTCTATGGACTGTGGCCAGAATCAGGAAATATTTACAACAACTTACCACCATTTTTACTTTACCTCCTCACCTCCCCGCTCTTTGCTCTATAAAAGAAACCAGCATCCAAACCTGGGAAAATGGTTCTTTGGGACACTAGTCCACCATATTCTTGGTCTGCTGCCTTTCCAAGTAAAGTTGCTTTCCCTTGCTCCAACAACTTGTCTCTCAATTTATTGGCCTGTCATGTGGCAAGAAGTAGGAGCTCGGACTCAGTAACATAAGTACTTCCTGGAATAAATCCCCAGGCTATAGCATAGGATGGGGAAGTGGGGCTCAGGTGGAATATCACAGTCTCCCTGAGTTGAGGAGATAGAGCTGGAAGTCTGGGGAGGCCAGAGTCACTAAAGTTCAAAGTGAAACATAGTGATGAAGAGAGAACTGCACAAAGAGAGAACTTGGAGATCTGTAAAGCAATATCCTAGAGTATTTAGCTGAGTACTGATGAGTGCATATGTCTGAGATATCTACCTGAGACTATGGAAAGAATCACACAGAAAAATTACAGGAAACAATTCCTAGAGCTTATAGAAGTCTAAGCATAAAGCCTGTTCCCAGCATACAAAGTGAATAATCTCATAATTTAGAGCACTGGGTAGCATACTCAGAAGTTTTTACCTCATTAGCAGGAAAAGTTAAACACTAGATTAAACAGTGCCCTAGTATCTCCTAACAAAGATAAAACTAATATCCAAAAGGATCAAACTTTTTCCATGTAACTCAGTATGCCCCAGAACAAAGCTCAAGAATATTTTTAATAATGTGAACATATCCATCAGTAAACAAGATAAAATTCACAATGCCTGTTATCTAATCAAAATTAAGAGGCATGCAAAGAATAAAGAACATAGTAACATAATGACAAGAAACATATATCAGTCATAAATGACCCTAAACTGAAATATTATAGATTTAGTACTCAAGGACATTAAAATAGTCATTATTACAGTATTCCATATTTGCAAGAAGCTAGGGGAAAATTGAATATACTGTGTTACACAAAGACATGCAAGATATAAATAGGTCCTAATAGAATTCCTACAGATAAAAATCCCAATATCTAAGATAAAAAAATATACTGAATGGTATTTACAGCAGAGCAGACATTGCAGAATAAATGATTAGTGAATGCGAATGCTACAGGAGAAACTATCTGAAATGAAGCACAGAGAGGAAAAGTGAATAGGGCACAAGTACACTGTAAAAAAGAAAATCAAGCTCTGTGGGGAGTCCCTGAAGGAGAAGAAAAAATGAGAAAATATAAAGAATATTTGAGGAAGCAATGGCTATTTTCAAAATTTGATGAAAATAATTCACTTTACAGTTTAAAGAAACTCAATGAACTCTAAGCACAAGAAAAATGAAGAAAATGACTCTAAGATATGTTATAATCCAATTACTTAAAACCATCAATAAATAGAAAATCTTAAAAGGTTTTAGAGGAAAGACAAATCTTACTATCTATACCTGAACAAACATAAGAATACAGTACATTTCTTATGGAAAATAATGAAGCTAGAACACCGTGGAGCACAATTTCTTTACTCAGCAAAAATAGCTTTCAAAAATGAAGGTGAAGAAACTAGAGGGGAAAGAAACTTCCAGAATGGCTGAGTGAGGAGCTTGGCAAATCCTATCCCGAGAAAGCAACAATGAAAATGGGCAAAATTATTTTTTAAAAATTCAAAGACTCAGGCTTTTAACAATTTGAGAAGTGTTTATTCAAGAAAATTTATTGAATCTTGATGAGAACAGTGGAAATTTATGGTGTTTTAATTTGGAGGTGCTCCCCTCACAACCATTCCCCTACCTCCATGTTGCAGAAATACGTCCCCGGGCAATGAGTGGCTAATGTTATTTGGAGCAGAGTGTAGAAAATTCTAGATCCAGTGGTGTTGTCTTCCAGCTGGGGCCTCAAGTACAATGGAGCAGAGAAAAGACATCCCCACTTTTCCCCTGTCTGAATTCCTGACCCATGAAATCGATGAGTCATGATAAATGATTGTTTTACATCATAAATGTTGGGCTCATTTGTCACACAGCCATACTAACTGGAAGATATTTGTAACATGGACATGGGATGCTGCCATAAAACAAAAACCTAATATGGCAGTGTTTTGAGGAACAAGATGTTAGGCCTAAATTGGATGAGCCTTCTTCTTTCTTAGGAAAATGTATGGAAGACTATCTTCACGATCTCAGATAAAAATGAATTGCTTTACAAATATACAAAATGCAAATTCAGTAAAGGAAAAGACAGATGCATTTGATTGCATTAAACTTAAGATATCTGTTCATCAAAAAACAGAATGTTTAAAGACAAGCCAAACATTTAAGGAATATATTTTCAACACATATAACTGCAAAAGGATTGATAGACATAATAAATAACCCCTATGATTTAATATAGAGAAAAACACGAATGACTCAATAGAAAAATGGACTAACTATAGGAATTGAATTTCACATAAAACAAAGCTCGAAAATCGTATTAATAGATACTAGTTTTCATTAGTAATCAAGGAATTGAAAATTAAAGCCATATGAAATGCAGTTTTATGCCTTCCAAATTTCAAAAATTAAAAGCCTGAGTCTTCCAAGTGGTTTTCAAGATATGAAGTAATGGGAACTCATATACTTCTGTTGCGATTCAAAACGGGAAAGCTACTTTAGAAAATTAATTTGGCATTATCTTGCAAATTCAAAAATGCCCATACCTAGGAATCCCACTCCTATGTCTATACCATAGAAAGATTCTTGAATATGAGTGCCAGGAGACAGGTACAGGATTGTTTAACTACTCTTCGCAGTAGCCAGAGAGGAGAAACAACCCAAATATACATCAGCAGGAGAATGGGTAAATTATGGCATACTAAATACATATGAATGAAAAGAAAGCAACTCTGGCAGCACTCATAAACATGGATGATTTCAGATTCCTAATGTTCAATGAAAAGACCAAGTCATAGATCAGTGCATACAGTATGTTACTGCTTATACGTTGAAAAATGAAACTAAATAATATATTGTTAATGATATGTTCTGTGCATGTAAGTGTATTAGCCACTTGGCGCCAATCCTCCCAAATGAAATTGGGAGCTGTGTTTTCAAGAATCCTCTCCTCTCTATGGTTCTGCATTTGAGTTGGCTGTATAATATTTGGGAGGCAGAAGTGAAACACTAGGAGATTTGTCAAAGTGAGATATAGTGATGGACAGATATAGACAAGTTTAGAGAGCCCTACCTTGTCCCTGCTCTTCTGTTCCATTCCTAGTTCATCTTTCCAACTAATGCCCTTACCAGTCAACAGCAGGCTCAAGCCCATCACCAAGTGCTTAGTAGAAGTAGCAGTTTCCACTTAAGGAACAGCTTTTGCAGGGATGGCAATTTCAACAACAATCTCCATTAAATCTTTCATGGTACAACCTTGGCAGTCACTTGTGCTCAGTTTCTCAGATTTTCCCACATTCTCTGACTTGTTCACCCTCATTAGTGGTTCAGGTGGATGTAAGATCTGATCACTATAACAAATGGCTTTTTGTTATTGTATTAGTTTGCTACAGCTGCCATAACAAAATACCACATACCGGGTGGCTTAAACAACTGAGAGATGTTTTCTTACAGTTTGGTCCATAACAACCATAATATCTGTGTGCTCCTGTTTTCCTGATACATCTACACATATAATAACACCATAATAAGAAGCAATGAAATTGTAAACACACAAATAAGAATAGTAGTGACTATGGGATATAATA